>NW_004949106.1:3511086-3531736 GCF_000317375.1 Microtus ochrogaster | reverse complement strand
ACTCACTCTGTAGACTAGTCTGGCTTCAAATGCACAGAGATCCACCTGCCCCTTCCTCCCAAGTGCTAGGATTAAAGGTGTGTGCCATCACCACCCAGCAACCAAGAGAGCTCTTCTAACCCTGGCACCGGGATCTTTGTTTAGTAACCCATAGCTTCCAGGAGGAACATCCTCTCTCACGTGGAGCACCTCTGTTCAGGATCATTTAAAAACTATAATTGTGCAAAGCCGGGCAGTGGTGATGTCTGACGGGAAGCAGCTGGGCTGAGCTCCCAGAGTCCAGCCATAGAGAGGGAGGAGCGATAATATGAGCAGAGGGGTCAAGACCATGATGGGGATTCCCACCGAAACAGCTGAACTGAGCTAGTGGGAGCTCACTGACTCATGATTGACAGCGGGGGAGCCTGCTTAGATGCCAACTAGGCCCTCTGAATGTGGGTGACAGTTGTGTGGCTGGGGCAGACTGTGGGGCCAATGGCAGTGGCACCAGGATTTATCCCTAGTGCTTGAACTGGCTTTTTGGAGCCCATTCTCTCTGGAGGGATCTCTTCCTCAGCGTAGATACAGGGGGAGAGCCTTAGTCCTGCCCTAAGAGATGTTCCAGACTTTGTTGACTCCCCATGGGAAACCTTATCATCTCTGAGGAGTGAATGGGGGGTGGGGTGGGTGGAAAGTGGGGGAACAGGAGGAGAGGGAGAGCGAACTGGGATTGGTCTATAAAATGAGAAAAGACTGTTTTAAAAAAATAAATAAAAACAAAACAAAAAATAAAAATTAGATTTGTGAATAGCCGGGATTGGTCTATAAAATGAGAAAAGACTGTTTTAAAAAAATAAATAGAAACAAAACAAAAAATAAAAATTAGATTTGTGAATAGCCTTATAAAATAGATTTCCATATGGGTTTTAAAAAATAGGTTCTCAGTGGTGGGGGTCTTCCCTTCCTGTTTGCCCTTCTTATCTCCTTCCCCAGGTAAACTTTTCCAGCCCATCAGTCTCTTTTCTACCTTCAAGTAACACCTGCTCTCCTGCCCAACCTCCTGCCTCTCTCTACCGCCCCCTTACCCCCCCTTTCCTACCTTCCCAGACTCGAGGACTTTCCCTTTCCGAGGACTGATCAAACACTAGGTATCAGAAGGTAGACCCTTTCTGTCACGTGTTCAATGCCCCTCCCCCCAAGTTAACTGGCGTATCTATGAGCAGCCATCGTCATGAAATTAGATGGGCAAGGTTCATCGTACATGTTGAGGGTTCTAAGCTGGCAGACCGGCACAGAGACAGCGAGAGACTCAGAATGGTAGCCCCCGAGGTTACTTATGGGCCTGGCGATGTCTTCCTTCTTGTTTGACCCGGAGGGTCTCTCAGCTTCCCAGCTGTTGAGTGGGAGGAATTCCAGTGCTTCCTCATAAAGTCGCTAAGATTTGGTGACGTCATGCGCATGCTACTACACACAACACCACGTGGGTGTTAGGTTTTAGTTGCCATTTGGTAACAGTCGCCTGGCACACTGGAAGATAACATTTGAGAAATTACAATTTCTGCTTCCGGTGACATTTTTGGAAGACAGAACTAATTGTCGTCTATACTAGGTATTTTTCTGCCTTTACCTTGTGGCCCTTGCTAATTAGGAAAGACACGTATCAGCGCATACGTGAGACAGTGGACCGCGGGTGGCTTTATAACGTCGCTGAGTAGTAAAAGACAGCTCTGACACGGGAAGTAAAATATTCATGTTAAAGTGACAGGGCTATTATCTTCTTCCCCCTTTCAAAATTTCAGGGGGAAATTTTGTTAAAATGCAGGTTTTAAAACTTTTTTGCATTTTCACCGGATGACAGAAATAAGCTCTTTTCAGAGCTGTAGCTGTGTGTGGCAGGAACGTAAAGAGTTGGAACGTTAAGATATTTCGTTCTGGAAAGAACCTGGGCATCCTCAAGGTCTGAGCCCGCTTCACAGATGAGGAAGTAGGAAATTCCCCAAAGCCGGGTGACTAATTCAGGTCACATGACCACTGCAGGACTACAGGGAAGGCTGGCCCTTCCCATTCTATGACAGGCTGCACGCGTAGATGACATGCATGGATTAAATTTTAATTTAGTTATTTTTCTTTAAAACATTTGGTGCAAACTATTAATTGAAATGGAATGTATTGGCTGGAAGTTTTCCTTGAGTCAGGAGAGAAATGGCCGGGAAGCCCTGGCCACCTCCCTGCCCTTCCTTCTCGTAGCAGTAGGTGGGTACTCGTCCTTGGCGAAAGTAACTGGGAACCACCTACATCAGCTTGCACATCCGGCACTGAAGTCATGGGACACAGAGTAAAACCCAGTATTTTACGGATTAATCTTGGACGGTGGACATTGTGGAAAGTGGGGAAAGAGACGGGAGGAGAAGTGAAGTCAGGCTGGGGGGCCGAGCTCTGCTGCTGACAACCGGGACAGCAGCTCCTGCCCGCTGAGACGGATTGTACCTAGAGCCATGGTTTTATTAGAAAAGGGTTATGAGATACCAAAGGCTGTTAATTACTTCTCGGCATCCCAGACAAAGGAAGGAACAGTGGAGTCGGTTGCTACGACGACCCACTTCCTGCTTTCTCCCTTTCTTCTCAGCAACCTCCCCAGCCTTTGACTCCTTCCAACCCTTGGGAGTCCAGTCCTTGGACCACAGTACGGGAAAGTTGTCATTTACAACCAAACGTCGATTCTATAAGCATTTCATGTGGAAAAGCTCAAAATGTGAAAAGGTCACACCTGTTTATCCTAAAAGAAAATATACAGAGGAGAATAAATGTTATTCGTAACCATGCTGCTCTCAAGTGTCCACGGCTCAAGCTTCAGCGTGTTGTCTTTAGGGTCATTTGTACCTCTACCTACAGTTTGCTGTTTTGTTTTTCGGTAGACTCGCTGGCATCCTTCCAAATCACTCTCTGCTGCTATTGTCCACGACGCTTTGCGTGTCACTGGTAATCTGGGGAGGCTTCAGAACGATGGAGTCTTAGGTTGTTCCTGGTGTAAACGGTGGTAAACCAGCAGATGATGGGCACTTGCTCTGCAGAGTGTCTTCTCGAGGTTGGGCACGCAGAAGGACACGTCGTGTAAATCTGGGGGCATGGGAGGGACACAGGCATGGGGACGTGTCACTGTTACACTTTGTGAGGGGAAACTCCAGTTGGGCCAGGGTTGACCCTAAGGACGGCGTGGCCCGCGTGCTTGGACACACAGTGGGAAAGATAACCAAGGATGAGAGAACCGATGAAAGCGTGGAGGTTTGTTTCCCAAGAATCACCTCCAGAGGTGGTCAAGGTTACATCTTCACGGTGCTGTCCCCTAAAGAGCATCGGAAGGTCAAGGGCGGGGACACAACTTGGCCCCGCCTCTTCACATTTTGAGAAATAGGCTTAAGGACCACGATGGAGGCAGAGGGGAAGGGGAACAGAAGGAAGGGGGAGGAAGGAAGGGGACGCTGTCAGATGCAGGAGGATCTTGCCTAGCAATCGAGGGCTTGAGATCTTGTTCGATGTAGGAATGATTGTGTTGGGCCCGAGAGCCTGGGGTCCTGTCTCATCTGCCCTGGATGCTTTAAGCTAGGGCAAAGTGATAGCTCCCAGGTAAGCAGAGCAGGAAGCACTGGGGCCAGAAGACTCAGCCTCCCTGGGATTTCCTTCCTGGGCTACAGTTTCCTCCTTTCCTAACAGGCCCGCCTGGCTTAGGAAAGGCATGCCTGGCCTTAGAGTTCCACGCTTGGCCCTGGCCCTACAACTTCCTGGATTGTTGAATTTGGAAAGGGTTCATCTATTTCCTTTGATCAAAAGCTTTGGTTTTTGTTTTGAACAGAAAGGGGAAGTAATTTAGGAGCTTTGGCCCATTGGACTTCCCTTCTGATTAAATCCACAGCAGTTTTGTTAAAGGCAGAGAAGATCACTCTGAGGAAGGATTCTCCCTGCCCGGGATGGGAGTCCCTCTCAACGGCTCCCTTCCTTCCCAGCCAGCTGACTTGAGCAAAACAATATGGACAGGTCGGTCTAGGTCATTTTGAAGAAAAAAAAATACTGATTTGGTGGTATGAATCAAGGAGAAAATATAGTACATGAGACATCAATCATTCTATTTTTCTTTTCCCTAAGCATTTACCATATATTTCCACGTACAGGAAATTATATAATCGTTACTAAAGCCAACGGAGGCTACTTTTGGGCACAATTACTTTTTACAGCTGGTCATAAGAGAATTAAACTACTTTTTAATTAGTACTGGTTTGCTACTTCCAGTGATATCTTGAAGAAATTTCATATGTACCTTAAGCATTTTTAAAATATTTTTTTTTTGGGGTAGAAATTTGGTAAACAACCAAGAAGCCCTCCAGTAACGAGTTGTGTCTAACCAGACTCGAGCCATTTATGTTCAGTGGAAGCAAAATGTGGAATTTTGCGCCCTAGAGAGAATGTGAGAATCAGAATTCCAGCGTGAAATATGGGCCTCGAGTGGGAAGACCAGAAAGAACATGAACTAGGGTGGGCCCCCAGGAAAGGCAGTTTTAAAAAGATTCATTGAAACCAGATTCTGCAGTTCCTTCTGAAGTGACCGCTTTTGCTGATCTTGACAGATACAACGACACAAAAAATATTTGTTATGTGTGTGTTTGTGTGTAGGTATGTGCACGAGAGTGCGGGTCAGGCCCCTGGAGCTGTATCACAGACGGTTGTGAACAGCTGTGTTGATACCGAGGACCAGACTTGGGTCCCGTGAAAGAGCAATCCTCGTTCTTTACTCTCAGATAATCATTTTTGCCTTCATGCCTTTGTCCTAAACTGTACTAATTTGAGATTGCGTCTCTTTTTAAGGGACTAGAGACTTGGTGCTTAAGAGTCCATGGCATCCTTCGTCTTGTAGGCAGAAATATGTTTGGAAATGGCAAGCTGAGATGAGCAATAGAATTCTGAGGAACAGGGGGAAGCAAATTATATCTGAACAAAACTGAGCTCCGCCTCCAACTGTTGCAGTAGGAGCGGCGGGGCTGCGTCCCCAGCACCCGGCCGCCCACATGGCTAGCTCTAGCTTATGCCCATAAATAATTACAAGGAAACTGTATTCTTTTAAACACCGCTTGGCCCATTTCTATCTAGCCTTTTCTCAGCTAACTCTCGCACCTGGACTAGCCCATTTCTAATAATCTGCTGTAGCCCACGAGCTGGCTTACCAGGAATGATCTTAACCTGCGTCTGCCTGGAGTGGGAGAATCATGGCGACTCCCTGACTCAGCTTCTCTCTCCCAGCCTTCTGTTCTGTTTACTCCTCCCACCTATGTTTTAACCTATGAGGGCCAAGCAGTTTCTTTATTGCTTAACCAATGAAATCAACAGATTGATATATGACACTCCCACCTCATCCAACCTGTTCATTGTGGGCTTTCAATGAACTGAAGTAGACGTAAGATGGACTCTGGCCAATGGAGGACCTCATGCTCTACTCAGTCTTTGGGTTCTCAATATCAACGCAGACTGTCATGTCTGTTCCTCATGTGCGCATACACGCACCTGCTGTGTCTTGTCACTACACACAAACATCATGTGCTAAAATTCCAAGTTAATTCAAGTGAAGTATATTCATGGAAGTTTCTTAAATAGCTTTAAAGCATTTAAAATTTTGTATTTCCTTATTAGTTTGTGTGTGTGTGCAGCTCAGAGGATCCCTCTGGGGAGTCAGTTTTCTCCTTCTTCCCTTAAGTGGGTTCTGGGGATCAAACTCAGCTTTCCAGACTTGTGTAGTAATCACCTTTACCCCATGAGCCATTATCACCAGCACCAAGTAGGTTCTTTCTTAAACAAAACAAAACAAAACAAAAAAATCCACAAAACTCATTATGGAATATGTCAGATAAACGCATAACCCACCAGAATTAAGCAATCAGAAAGCAAAGCAGACCGTAGCACAAACCTCGTGTCTCTATCCCTCAGATTAATAATTCATGGCTGCGGGCTTCTTTGCTTTATCGGTTCCTCCTCCCACCGTCTGCTTCCCAAACTGCACGATTTCAAGCCAAACCATTTCATTTCATCCATAAATATTTTAGTGTGTGGCTCCAGAAGGGAAGGACCCGATGGTCAACAGTTTGAAATGTTTTGGTTTTTTTAAATAACAGATGTGTAAAACCCGAGAGGGGCACTTACCCTTCAGGCATCATAAACCTCAGATCCACATAGTTTCTCCACATCTGTCCGTTCCACCTCATTTTCTACAAAACACGGCTTTCACGGCTTCAAGTTGAGTGGATTCTGTTCACATGCAATTTCGTCAAAATGTTAAAACAGCTCGATGTTGGTTTTCTTTCCCTTGGTGATGTTTTCGCAGATGGACATTTTTGTGTCTGCAGAGTAGCTGGGCTTTGTTTTACATGGAAATATTATCTCTGTCCATGTGGTCTCTGGTGGCTTTGCTACGGGGCTTTTCTGTCTTGCAACCACCGCCTGTATCGTAGAACAGGAAGAAGAAAACAAGCAACAACACAAGACTCATGCATTTAAGATTTGGGGTTTAGGATGTACTTGCTGTTTTCGTCAGGAAGCTACAGATTACATTTAGTGTCTTCTGGTTAAGCTAGAACGTGTGTTTGGACATGTTCCTGGTACTTGAGGGATGGCCTTGTGATCCTTTCTCCAGATTTTGCTGTTGGTGGCTTTGTTCTATGTAACTCTCCCTTGTGCTGGATTAGAGGATTTGACCCAGACAGAGTCACCCATTAATGTAGAATATGTGTATTCTAATGAATTTTTATAGCAAAGAAGAAAAACATGAGAGATTGTTTAGGTTAAGAATGTGGTTTCTGGGTTAAACTGCCAGGGTTTGAATTTCTGCTTCAGAAGCTATTAGCCCTACGGTCTTAAGTGATATCATTTTTCAAAGCCTCAGTTTCTTTATGTTTAAGATGTAGAAAATGATAGCAACTAACTTTTGTATTTTGGGATATGGATTAAGCTAAGATAAAGCAAACAAAAACAACATTAATTTTTTTAACCTTAAATGCACTAAGATATTTGTTAGTGAAAAATTTTTTCATGCTGTTAATGCTATAACATAACGATTATTGGTTTCTGGATGACAGCAGATGTAATTAGAAGTCTATAAGTATTAAAAACAAATCTGTTATTCTGAGATACAGAGGCTATTAAATATCGCGTGTAACTTTGGTGCACACTAGATATGTGTTTCAATGTGCTGTGTCACGTGTCTAGTGTTGCCTTTGGGATCAGACCACAAGGGCCCAGGCAGATGTTTTGCTGTTTCCAGAGACTCTAGTCTATCTTAAACCCCACTGAGCAAGGGAGGGATCGTGTATTCATTTAGTAATCTTGTAAATGTATCTGTACATTTCAGACCAGAATGCGTGCTATAATAATTAGAGGCTCACCATTTCTGTGTGGAACACCCAGACATTTCAGTAGGAAGTTGTCCTTCTTGAGAGGGACTAGCTTGGTTGTAATGTTTTGACATTTGTGCCTTTGAAGCCACTGGGCTGTGCTGGCTCTTGTTAGCACACACTCAACGTCCCGGCTGGAACACCACACCTGTGCTTAGGGTGGGCTTGGTTTCAGGGTTTGGCTGACTCTGCGAGCTCCCGGACCTCTTTTACCTTCCTGTGCTTCTCCACGGGATCCGTCACCAGGCCCAAGGGCCCCAATAGCTCAGAGGACAGCAGGGCACAGGGAACAAGGAAGCAAGTACTGGCATGGAGACCAGAGAAACTCCTGTCTGCCTCAGAGGGCTGCCGGATCCCATTCTGAGGCTCCGGGAACTCACAGCCTGTCATTCCCCAAGTGTACTGTGTTTTATTTTTGTCAGGTTGGCATTTCACACCCCAGAGATGCTTAGTGTGTCATTTGCAGAATTGGAAACACCAGACTACTCGTCTCTTCTGGTCCATTTATAAAGTGTACAGCGAGTCCTTTCTCGGCATCACTTCCAAGAGAACGCTCACATTTTGCCCTCTCCTGTTCGTGAAGTGCCTGTTGATCCTAACTTCTCTCTGCTCCTCCGTCTCCTATTTCTGAAAGAACATTTTAGGTAGCACTCAAGATTTATTAAATATGAGCTTGCATGTGTTCCCTTGTTCCTCACCATGGACACCAAGTTCAAACATGAGTTATTTATATAAACCGGTCATGGTCACCTCCCTCAGTATTATTTTATTCTTCTGTGGCATCAAAATAGTAATGATATTTGCTTCAGAAGAGTTTAAATATTATACGTGGTACTTGAAAGCAATCAGCATAGTGGGCTACCGTTCTGTAAGAACTCATGGAACTGAAAAAAGCTTGTTACTTTTTTATCGCTATGCCAATATTTCTCCTCTTTGATTAAAATACCATATAATCGTCATCATCCTCATCACCATCATCATCATCATCACCACCACCATCATCACTATCCATACTGTTGTTGTTTTAGACAGGGTCTCACTGTCTCTACCTCCCAAGTGCTGGGATTAACACTTAGGTGCTACTTTCTAGATACTGAGATAGTTTTAAAAAACTGAGCTTCTTCCCCTCTAAGCTTACATTCAGTGGAAGAACATCTTAGTACCTAGGTGTCAGTGGCACTAGAGTGAAGGGTGTCAAATTCCAAGACAGGTGTGTGTTTGTGTATTCGCATGTAAGGGTGGCAGATTCCAGGACAGGCGTGTGTTTGTGTATTCGCAGGCAGGATGGGCTTTCGTTTTCTTAGACAGGGCAAGGAATAGGAGCAAGGCTTTGGAGGGACCACACAAGGCCATTGTTCCTAAACAGGGCTATTTGCATTGATGCCTTAGAGCTAGGAGAACATTCTGACCATCTGGAATTGCCTGAATACCTGCGGGTATTCGGCAATAATTAACTCAAGGGCACTCTCAAGGAACCAGTATAGTTTAGACTGTTTTGTGTTTGCAGTGGTGATTTCTTTTGGGGAAGTAATTAAAAAATAGATTATGAGCCTTAATTAAATGGAGTCCTTTGCTGGTGTGATCTGATGGGCTATAGAGTTTCCCAATTATCCATTGTAATGCCGTAGCCCGTCAGTCTTCTGCCTCAGGGAGCTGGTACACAAAGTCTTTGTAGGAGGAATATTCTAGATTTTTGTGAGATTTTCTTCTCTTACCCTTCACGTTTCATCCTACCCTTCACTCCCTGGCGGTTTTGAGTTCCATATCTTGCTCCGTAGTTGTTTTGTTTTGAAATAAGATCTTACTGTGTGAGCAAGGCATGGTTCAAAGTCAGGATCCTCCTGCCTCAGCCTCTGGAGTGATGGATTTGCAGGAGTGTGCCTTGCCCAGTGTGCATACGCTTATTGCTTGTTTCCTCTCCTAAGATGAAAGTTCTTTGAGAGCAAGAGTTTGCATTTGTGAATTTTTATCTAATTTTTATTTAGAGTGGTGATGGGTATAGTTAGAGATCAATAAATAGTAAGTAAACAGATCAATCAATCAATATAAAAATGCATCAGCTTCACAGAAGAATGTTCTAGAGTACACAAAGAAGGGAAGACTAAATATGAAGTTTAGGTAAAACGGAGTAACAAATCAGACGAAGTAGACAAATTATGATTAGCATTTAATCAGATGAGCTCGGAGGAAATAAAATACATGTCAGCTGGGAGAATGAAAGTAAAAATATTAAGAAGAAATATAGCATAGCATATGAATATATCTGTGAATATATTGTCCAGTAGTATAAATAGTCAGCAGCATTTGCACTGGGGACAGAGGGAACCATGGCGTGTAGCAGTGTTTGAGAAACAATTTCGCAGACCTGGGGTCGTTATCTAGCTCACTCCTGATGTAAATTCCCAAAGAAGATGGACAGTATCAATGGAGCATTGGCTTTGCTTTGGCTTCTCTCATAACCTCGGACTCTCCTGCACTCTCGTTCCTAAGTTTGTCCCATTTTTTGTTCTTATTGTTTACACAGCAAAAGAGTTGTCACATATAAATGTTTTTTTCCATAAATAAAGTTAATTTTGACAAACAATACATTTCTTTTGTCGCAGTATTTGCTAAAATTATAAGAGAAACTTAAAACAGAGATCTTGTCCCTTCTCTCAAAATTTCTATATCTAATTTTTTTTTTCTCCAGAGATTGTATGCATTTAAAGTCCCCATTACCAATCTCTCTTAGCCAATGTGGAAATCTGGAACAAGTTTCCAAACTAGAGAGATGGGAAATGTCCACTGGAAAGTGGTACTTGGGGGACTGGCTCTGTGGTCACCTGATGACAGTAATGGACCTGTCTGTTTCTCCAGTCTGCTGTCCTTGTGATAGACTCCGCCCACAATGCAAGCTAGCTTTTACCAGTAACAGTCTGGAGTCCATCTCTGAGGGGCTTTGAGTCTATTTTGTTGTCATTAGTTTGGGTTGAGTTATGTGTAAGACAGTGGAAAACATACAACTTTGAGAAAGGAATGAACCTTGAAGGTAGCATAAGAGAGAAGTATATAATGTCTATATAGTAGAATATATATATATATATAATGCTATAGAGTAGAACTAAAATAAAGGAACAGCCTGAAAGCCACCGATAAGTACAAGGTCAGGGGCTCCTGGGAGGGGCCCAGAAGGCTATAAGTACCGAGTAGCACGCCAATGGATCTTGGATGTGATGAACTGGAGTGGCCAGTCTGAGCCAGAGGCATGGAGGTCACATTCAAGTCACAGCAACGTGGCAGAAGGAATGAAGCCAAGAGCCAGGGTAGAAAACTCCCCTTAAGAAAGAAGGACCACTCTGACATAGACATAAGCGTGGATGGCAGAGATTCAGAGCAACTAAAGGTAAAGAGGTGATGTAGTCCCTGCCATAGCTTCTGGTTCTCAGAGCAAGGGTATAGACTGGGCAGGAGGCAGGTGAGCCTTACCTGCAGGTCCCTGATTCCAAGAGTTTTGCTTTCGAGGTATGCCTTGGATGATTTAAGGCCTCATCAGTGCCTCTTGGGTACCAGCACTGGTTCCCAGGTCTTCTGCTTTTTACTCCAAGGGACCTTCATCAGCCAAAGTCATAATTCCCCTAGGACCTACGTGCCCAAAATAACTTCCCAGGTTAAGTAAGAAAGGTTGATCTATGCACACGATAATACAGGCAATAAAAGAAATCAGATCAACCCTTATAAACATCTCCTTTTAGAAGGAAAAGGAGATTTATCGTTTTCAATTGCAACCATCCCCTACAAACAAATCAAGAGCAAAACCGTGAATGTCAAGCAAGGACACGGGCCTGGCTGGTTTCAGGGGATTAATGGGCACTGGCTCTCACTCTCCCCTCTTTCTTTACCCCCACCCTGTTTGTGTGGGATTGGTACCAGGGAAGAGAGGAGAATTCTGGGTCTTCAGTTTTATGGAGTTATAGACTCTTTTTTATGGGTAGATTTGATCAACATCCCGACTTTGATTGATTCTGTAGGTTTTGAACACTGGAAGTTAGACTCTCAGAGAAAGCTTCAGGCGTTTCAAGCCAGTGCATCGCTCACGGATGAGGTGGTAACTTCATTAACGGTTGGGGGTTATAGAGCCTGGAGGCTACGACGCAACCAGGTTGGCAGTTGGCAGATGTCAATCTTGGCGACGTGTGAGGGCAGTGTCAGATCATTGGCGACACATGGCGAAAGCCTGGCAGAGGACAGATTTTGGTTACCGAGGAGCAAATTTGGGTAGAGAAGACATTGTGTTCTCTGCCCCTGCCGGAAGTTCCCCAGGACTGTGTGCATAGATGTGAAAGTGACCTCAGTGGAAGGCCAATCAGGAGGGACTTCCCGTCGTTGCCATTTAAAAGGGCAAATGCCAAGGCTTTCCCTGTGCACCGCTGGCTTGCTAGGAGATGAAGTTCTCCTTGAGCTATTACCCTTGGGTCAGGGTGTGTGGGAGTTTCGGGTGTGAATGAGCTTCCCTGATTCTTCATGAGGTGATCTGTACAAAGGGGATGTTGAAGCCTTCCGAGGTTTCTCAGAATTTCAGTTGCAAGATTTAGTATCAGAGATAAACCTTGACAGCCAGGCCAGGAGGTGGCTGGTTCTGTCTTGTGTCCTTGTTACTCTACAGGAGGCTACATTTTGTACAAAATATATATCAAAACCATGTTGATGCAGGTCCGTGAGATTTTACAGGCTGGGCTCGCAGGTAACCCAGACAAAAGATTTACAGAAAGCCCCCAAAAGGAGTCACGTGAAGCTAATACATCTCCACACTAACAGTTTCCCTTTCGGTTCCTTTTCGATGTTAGTTGTGGTGAGGAGACACTATGAAACCCTGTGGCACTCATTTGGTGACTTTCCTCAAAGCTCTGGGTTAGTGATAGCGCAGGATTCAATTGCACAGGTGGTCTTAGCTACAATTGTAACACCAGGTACCACCTGACCCTAGTTCTTGAGAAAATTGCTGAAAAGTAGAGCTGCTTCCTGGCATGAAAAGTCTATCTTTCTGACAGGGATTTCATTTCGACGCTTGCTAGTGCAGCATCTTTACTTAGTTGAGTTAATTGGAGAGAGGCCTCTTCTTTTTTAAGATTTATTTTTATTTACGTGCATGTTGTTGTGGGCCTGTGTGAGTCTATGCCCCGTGTGTATGTATGGGTACCTGCATCGGCCACAGGAGGGCGCCAGATTTCCTAGAGCCGGAGTTGAAGAGCATGGCTTTGGTGACTCTTGGAAAGTGTTTTGCCACGAGCTTACACGAAGGTCCCATTCACCCTGCCCACACCCATACATATTTTCACTTATTTTTCACTAAAGACGAGGAGCTGTTTGTTTGTGCATAACTCACTCAGCTCGCTGGAGGTTTTCCCTTAAGGACGGTGACAGGCTTGAGCTGCTCCGCCCACCTGTGTTTGCCGGGTTCCCTCCTCCAGGGACTGGATGGTAGGGTGTGCGCTCTGACCACAGTGTCTGATGAAGAGCCCTGGGCTTTTCCTCCTGAGAGCTTGTCACCGCCTTCTGGCAGCCCTCTGAGTCGTGTCAAAATCTTCTTGTCAAATTTCCACCTCGCTATAACTTCCTGGTACTTCACTCCATACTCTGGCTCTTTAATTTAGAGCCCCCTTTCTGGCCTGTTCCCTTTAGTGTTTTTAGTTTGGGCTACACATTAGAACCACCTGAGAGTGTTAAAAACAGACCGGTCGATCCTACGGAGATGTGTATTTAGTTGGTCCCGAGCATGGCTTTGCCACCCTAACACTGGGTTATGATTTCAATCTTTCTCCAGACGACTCGAATGGGCAGCTGTACGTGAGAGACACTGCTTGATGAGAGGTCATCTTTTAACCTGCCAGCTCATGGGAGAGATCTCTGACATTGAAGGAGACCTGGGGGGTGATCCCATTTGGCCTCGGGGAAGAGGGTGGGCACAGGAGGATGCTTCCCAGCTTGGGGGCTGGTGTAATAGCTGGGGGAAGGGGCCTTCTACCCAAACAGCCAAAGTAGACAATAGGCTTAGGAGAGAACTCTGGGCATGAGAATTCGAGCAATGAGAGGCGTCTATATGGAGATAAGAATTAGTAATAAATATTAACGAATATCAGGAGCGACCAAACACGGAGAAGGAATTTATTCTCCTACTGCTTCAAGTATGCCTCCTGGCTGGGTGCTCGTCGGTTGTTTAAATATTTCTTGCTGTGGGGGGATGAGTTGCCATTTCTAGCTTTGCATAGCTAGTGTATTTTAATTCCTTACAGGGCACAGAGTCTGCCATGTGTACTCCTAACCTCCATCTGATGGCCCTTTCTCTGCACTGGGAGCTGCGTGCAGGCCCACTGGTTTTCCGTGCAGTGGCCTCTGAGTCTTAGGAGAAACTGACTCCCTAGGGTTGTCTTCCTTACATTTCAGGCTCCTCCATCTTCTTGGAAACATCTACCATGGTTAAACTTCCTAGCAAATCTTCCTACAGGTCAGCGGGAAGTAAAAGCCAGTTCAGTCCCCTGAGCCGGGTTCCCCAAGGGGACAAGTATTTCTTGACCATATCTTCAGTTAGTGACATTAGATATCAGAAGTTAAGAGGAAAATATGACTATGCATTTACCATGTAGAAAAAAAAGGCATTTTTCCCTATGAAAGGCTTTTCTATTTATAGCCACTTAAAAACACTGGATTTTAAAACAGAAAATTTAGATAAAAGTGAATTGTATTTTATTGAAGAAAATATCCTTGTAACTGTTTTAAGAAAATTTTCTCAGCGGGGGATAAATCTGACTACTTTGTTTGGAAAATGAGGATAATTGTCATTTAAGAGTTGGCAAACCCAAAGAAAAACATATAGGCATCCTCCTGAATATTAACCTTCATCAGGCGATGAAAGGAGACAGAGACAGAGACCCACACTGGAGCACCGGACAGAAATCTCAAGGTCCAAATCAGGAGCAGAAGGAGAGAGAGCACGAGCAAGGAACTCAGGACCGCGAGGGGTGCACCCACACACTGAGACAATGGGGATGTTCTATTGGGAACTCACCAAGGCCAGCTGGCCTGGGTCTGAAAAAGCATGGGATAAAACCGGACTCACTGAACCTAGCAGACAATGAGGACTACTGAGAACTCAAGAACAATGGCAATGGGTTTTTGATCCTACTGCACGTACTGGCTTTGTGGGAGCCTAGGCAGTTTGGATGCTCACCTTACTAGACCTGGATGGAGGTGGGTGGTCCTTGGATTTCCCACAGGGCAGGGAACCCTGATTGCTCTTCAGGCTGATGGGGGGGGGGATTGAGTGGGGGAGGGGGAAGGAAATGGGAGGTGGTGGCAGGGAGAATCTTTAATAAATAAATAAATAAATAAATAAATAAAGAGTTGGCAAAATTAGAGGAGAGGAGAATCCAACAAGGATCCACCCTTTCTGTTCTTATCATAGAAGATTAAGTGTTTTAATGTATTGGGCGTGGAAGCAGGGTCTTGTTCACGCTGGGCACGCGCTTCACTCTGACGCGTCCCGGCCCCTCACAGAAGATTTTTCGAGAAAATAGAAGTGGTGGTCATCTCTCATTGCCTTTATTCCAGAAGGTATGCCCACATTTGCATAACTGGTCTTTTTATTCCTCCTCGCCCCTCCCCCCAAACTGTTTTGAACTCAGAATGTGTTGTTTAGACCATGATTCATACGCCAGAGGACTGAAGAGTCTTGCTTTAGGTACTTGGAAGAGCCAAGGAGTGTTTCCATATATAGCTGCAGAAACCTTGGTTGGCCGGCTCTGGTTTGAAGGGATATTATTCAAAGTTCATTCCTGATTCTTTTTTCCTCTCCTCTTCAAGAGACGACTGCAGCGGGCAGTGAAATTTTGTGCCAAAAGAACTAAAGCTTGCTCTGTGCCCTGTGTCCTGGGCACCTTCTGGGCGTGGTCTTTCACTTCCAACGTCCGCGGGTAGCAGTTAATTCATTTCTTCCGGCCCACTTCCTGCTCATCGCCCCGGGAAGCCCCGGAGCAGCCTCTGCAGAGATGAATCAAGACAGTGCCTAAATTTCCTGAGTCATAGCCAGAGGCTCCCCAGCCACTCTGAGAATGGGATCTGTTTACCTCAGAGTTCCCTCACTGGGACGGTATTTGGAATTTTGGATGGTGGCCTGGAATTTTCGAGAGCCGAGCTCTCCAGGGAAAAGTTGCGCTCCCAGCAGTGAGTGTAGAGAGTTTATGCTGTCTGCCCTTTGCAGACAGAGCCGTGTGGTGTAGTAATTGTTCTTTGGGAAAACGAGGGGCCCAGTCAAAGTCAGTTCCGGCTTCATACTTAATACCGGTATTGTCAGCTTTAGCCATCGGGTTCGGAAGCAGGTAGCTTCATGCACCGATTCTTCTATTTTACTGTCTTACCGTCTTTCTCTTTAGCTCATTGTAAGTCAGACCTACGCTTGACGGCTTGGACGGCCTATGGGATGTGGCGTTTTAATCCGGCTAATGTGATTCTTTGGATCTGTTTTCTTCACCTGTAAAATGGGGTTCGCAGTATTTATTGCACAGGGTTTTAGGGGAGGATTATGTGGATTAGACCTCACAATATCCCCAAAGAGGTTAACAGATGTCTTCTGGGGGGCAAGTGCTTTCATTCACAGCCTCTTGGGCTTCAAGCAGCTGGATTCTACCTCGTTCTGACTGCTATCTTCAGATGGCCAGGCATTTATATTTAGGAGTCCTGGCCTTTGTCCTCGGCACCCTCCTCCGAGACTTTTAAGTTTGAAGTGGACCCTCTTGTTCTTCCTGGGCAGCAGTTAGCAGAGAGTCAAGAAACGCCAGCTCCCCTTCTCCAAGGGCTGTCCCATTTCCTCCTTCTGGCCACTACTTTCCAAGGAGTTTGTTCCTTTGATTATCATTCCATTTTATTGTTGTCTGTAGTCTCTGATTTTCTTTTCACTTCCCACTGATTCTTCATAGTCAGTTGCTTGGAAACTTAGTCTTCACCCTGCTCATCTGGCTTACCACCATCCCGCTTCTTAAACCAAGTTCCTTTATTTCCAGAAACCTGGAAAATTATTTTTGCCCCGAATTCCCTTCAACTTGAATTCCAGGTTAATTTAGGATTAATCTTAAAGGAATTATTATTTTTTTTATGTGTTTGGGTATTTGCCTGCCTGGATCTTGGTGAGTCATGTTTGTGCCTGGTACCCGAGGAGGCCGGAAGAGAGCATAGCATCCCCCTGAAAGTAGAGTTCCAGATGCTTGTGAGCTGGCCCGTGGGTGCTGGGAACTGAAGCTGGCTGCTCTGCAAGACCAGCAAGTGCTGACCTGCTGAGCCATCGCTCTAACCCCCCTTATTTCCAACTCCGCTCTGACCGACTCCGCTCCTAAAGGAAGCAACTGGAGAAGAGACCAGCTTTGCGTTAGTGTAATGCGCGTCACACGCAGCGTTGGAAATCTAGTAACTGTACGTGACTGCTCAGCAAAGTGCTAAGAAGGAAGCTGGAATGGGTGTTAGCTAGGAACAAAAGCTTTCACACTGATGTGAGGTTAACAGACACGGTATCGTCTTAAACAGCCCGACCCTGCATAGATTCACAGGTTCATGTCCAAATGGTCCAAACCACAGAGTTGGGCTATTGAGGTTTATGTGTGTTGCGTGCGTTTGCCAGGGTAGATACGCCTGTGCCCACGCATGGGGGCCAGAGGATAGCAGGTACCCCGTTCTGCCATTACCTGCCCTTTTCTCGTAGACGAGGCTTTGCCGCTGAACCTGAGCTAGTTTGGCAGGCAGCACTCTGCAGTGATACCTCTGGGGTGGCTCTCCACCTTCTCATAGTGCTGGAGTTACTACGAAAACACATGTGGTTCTGTTCTCATCCTTGAAGAGATCCAGACTTCGGATAGGAATATCCTCTCAAATATTTCCCTTTTCTGAAATACTGAGCTCGTATTAATAGATTATTATATCATGCTGGGGATACAGTTGGTTGAGCACACGACTATGGCTGGCTTTTAGTGTAGCTCTATGTATTATGTATTATGTATCGGAGTTCAGGTCCTTACAAATCTGTAGCAAGTGCCCTTAGCCATTGAACCGTCTCCCCAGCACCGACGATATGATGATGGCGACTTAAACTTTTTTTTTCTTGAGACACGGTCTTTTGTATTTCATCTCAGCTTCAGTTTCTTTTCTCCACTCCCACGTGCCAGGATGGCAGGCATGCGCCACCATGTCCGGTTAACGCGCTGCTAGAGATTATTAAAGTTCAGAGTTCATAACGGCGGGCAAGCACTCAGCCACCTGAGCCGTATCCCCAGTGTGATTTATTAATCCCTTAATACCAGTTTAGCGCTTTAGAAAAGGGGAACTATTTGAGAGGATATACCTATCCAAAGTCAGGAGTTCTTCAGGAATTAAAAAATAATCACACGTGTTTCATAAATGATAAAGGCTTAATATAAATTAGTACAGTGTGATATATTTTCTTGGCCTCTGGAAGATCAATCACTGTTCCCAGGTATCAGAAGTACTGCAGAGGCAGAATAGGGAGTTCCTAGCTCGGAATGATTCTCTTTCTACCCTCATGGATCTGGTCTCCTGCTCAGGTAGGAGATATCTGTTATGCTGAGCCCAGGACCTGGATACCTTTGAAACCAAATGTTGACTGGACTGGGAGATGATGAGATTTCAGAACTTGTTCAATAGCTTGCCACATAGCCTGGACCTGAGGTTCCAACATAGGCTGCTCCTGAATCCCTGCCAAAGCATCGGGAAGCGTTCTAGGAAGTGCGTTCCTGCTCCCACAGGAAGAAAGAGGCGAGATTCGGGATCACTACGTGGATCTCAGTCCTGCTAAAGTTGTTTTCTAAGGCCAGACCCCTTAGGCGTCATTAGGAATACATCTGAAGTCAGGCATGCTGGTGTGTCTATGGTCCTCACTGTAGAAGGCTGAGGTGTAAGGGTGGCTTGAACTCAGAAGTCTGAGGACGAGACCAGCCTGGGAAACGGCAGGATTTCATCTCAAAACAAACACAGAAACAGAAAGTTGGTGCCAGGCTGCCGGTAGGGTCAGTGGGTAAAGTGCTCACTGTACAAGCCTGATGATCTGAGTTCAGACACCCAGAGCATCCCAGTGTGTCCCGACTGGGAAATGGGAGGCGGAGTCAGGAGAATGACCGGCAGTTCACTGGCGGCACCCAGTAGTGAAGCAGCAGAGAGACAGGGGCCCAGATACAGTGGACGGTGAGGACCGGGCACCCGATTGTCCTCTGAGATGGTCCTCTGACCTCTGCATACACAGATGACCATCGATCATCTGTCCGCACTTAAACACATACGAGACACAGAGACAGACAGACAGACACACCCACCCCTTTGGGACCCAACACTGGACGGTTCCACAGAGCTCACAGAATAGCGCGTGTTAATGGCTTTGCCTTACCTAGTGTGAAGGTCGAGGGAGAGGCCTCTCTGTGGAATCCATCAATAGGTTTCGGATAGGGCGAGGCTTATCAAAGCCTTTCTCCTTTTGCTGCACCTTAGGCATTGGTTTGGGCGAGACAAGTTGGAATAGGTAACTGGCAGCGGAGAGTGTGCATTTCATCTACAGGATGGGGACTGCCTCGTCTTCCCCCCGGGGTGGCTGTGTAAGTGAGTGTGCCTTCTGGGGCAGAGGTGGCCTTTTGTTAGTAGGCAGAGATGCCCACGTGAAAACACTTGGAAGAGGTTCACGTAGCCGTTAATCATATTGGGTACTCTAAGCGGTTTGCCAAGTTAGTCTCATGTGCTAATGAGGGTGCTAATTTTGTTCTGCGTCAGTGGTGCTCGGCTGTGAAAAGGGCTGCTGCTTTGTTAAAGCTTTCTTAGCACAAAGGGCAAAGAACAGCAATGCAAATATATATGTATATATACGCACATACGTATTATATATTATATACACATAGTATATATACATATATACAATGCATATATTGGCTTAATTTATTTATAAAAATTAATATATATATCACATATATGTCTTTAGAATAAATTAATTTTGTTAGTGCAAATAGCACAGCAGCCTATTCATTGGAAATAGTGGGTATAGAAGACAGACTGCCACTAACCAAATTAGCTATATTCAAGACTGATGGATTAGCTTTTTAAATATTATTGATCCATCTCTATCTGCCTGCCTGTCTATATCTGAATTTTTAACACATGGGTTGTTGTAACCCGAGTGACGCCAATGTGTTACACAGACCTATTGGATTCCTTCTGATATAGACAGGCAAAGTTACAGTCACCACCAGGTTATAGTGACATCAAGACTTGACCAAACTCCATGATATGGACAGAATTTTAAAAGATGTTTTAATGTAAGCACCACTAGACAGCTTGTTTGATAAACGAGTAAGTCTAAGTTGATCAGGGGAGAAATACTTAGTTCACACATTTCATGAAAAATTCATCTCAAGTGGGTAAGATGATGATATTCTAGGGGGGAAATTTAATGGATTAGAATTATGCAGATCGAGATACAGTATTGTTCTGAGATCAGTTCGGACCCCGTGGTAGTAGCAGAGTTCCTATACTCTTGGGGTAGAAAGCGACTCTCATTAGAGTCTGCTTACCATCTTGGGAAAGCAAGCGCCCAGCGAAGGTAACTGGAATGCTTTAATGTAGCTTTCTGTTGTTGAGACCGTTAAGAGTAAATCATAGACATCATGACACAGGGCAGAAAGCAAAAGCAAAAATCAAATATAAAGTAAGAATTGCATTTATATTATATATATACGTAGAACCTGTTTGCTTTTTAATCTCTCTCTGGGGGCTATTTATGTGTTTGCGTGCAGGTCTGTGTTCTCAGGTGTAGTTCCGCGAGTGTGTTGTATACATGTGTGTGTAGGTCAGAGGTCAACTTTAGGTGTCTTCTCCCATTGCTCTCTCCCTTAGATGTTGGGCCAGGGCCTCTTACTGAATAGGGAGCTTGTCATTCGGTTGTACTGGACGGCTAATGAGCTTCCAGGATCAGCCTCTCTCTGCTCGCTCCAGATCTGGGTTGTGGGTATGAGTCACTACACCCAGATATTTTTATGTGGGTGTTGGGGATTCGAACTCAGGACATCATACTCGTGCAGCAAATTCTCTAGTCATTGAGATGCCTGCCTGCGTGCCCCTTGTCATCATCCCTTCCCTTCCCTTCCCTTCCCTTCCCTTTCTTTTCCTTTCATTCTCTTCCCCTTCCTTCCTTCCTTCCTTCCTTCCTTCCTTCCTTCCTTCCTTCC
>NW_004949106.1:3508531-3510856 GCF_000317375.1 Microtus ochrogaster | reverse complement strand
TGAAACAGGTGCGGTTAGACAGCTTTATTAAATGAGAATCTCTGGATGATGTATGAAATTAATTGCTTCAGTAAACAGTGATTGAGTCTCAGTGGCAGTCAGGGGATGCAGAGATAAAAGCACACAGTTTTTAGTCCGCTCAGACTGATCTAGATGGGGTCCTAGAAGACGAAGCTGTTGCCGCGTTGACTTTAGGCGGTGCTCCTCGTCCCACGTCCCACGAGAGTGGCAGGTCCCCAGCAGTGGCTCGAACAGGAGTGACACAGGAGTGACACAGCGGCCTAGCTGCTCCCTCCCTCCTGAGCTAATCCAGAACATGACTCAAAGCACTGGAATCAGGAGCTGGATAAAGGAACATTTGTTTAAAACGGGACACGAAAGTCTTCTCAAGAAGCCAAAATACCGCGTAGACTTCCAGAGAACCCAAATTCTTGTTCTGGCTACACGCCCCAGGGCGTTTGCCATGAGATAAGAGCAAGAACTTCCAGAGGAGAGGCAGTTGGTTGAGGAAGTTAGTCCTCTGGAGGGAGTTTGCCTGCAGCCTGCCTGGCTTTGCTGTTTGAGATTTTGAAGGTTTGGAAGCACTGCTTCACTGGTCTTAAGTTGATCTCAAGAATGGATTAGTGATGAGCAGTATTTGTCAAATCAATGATGCAAAATAAAGTATCAGATTTGTATATAAGCAGTTCCATGACACAAGAGGCTGAGACTAAGTCTGATTTCTGAGAGATTAAAGTGAGAAATAAGTCAGGAAGGGAATTTCGTGTCAAGCACGCAAGAGCCAAGAGATGCGGGTCAGGGTTTCTTCTGCTGCCATCAAAAGACCACAACCGGAAGCATCTCGGGGAGAAAATGGTTTATTCTATCCCTTACAGCTCTCCCGTGGTTCATCATGGAAGGAAGTCAGGGTTGAACTCAGAGCAGGAACCCGGGGGGCAGGAGCTGATGCAGAGGCCATGCGGGGAGAGCTGTTCACTCGCTTGCTCTTCATGGCTTGCTCAGCGTTTGGCCAGCAGCCCCGGGGTACCCCCACCCACAGTGATCTGGACCCTCCCACATCAATTATCCATCGAAAGACTCTCCCACAGGCCGAGCTGGTGGGGGTGTTTTCTCAAGTGCGGCTCCATCTTCTAAGTGGATTCGAGCTTGGGTCAGCATGCCCTAAAACCAGCCAGAGCAGTGATCTTTCGAAGAGGTTTGTACCTAAACTCAAAAACGTTCGCTTTCAAGAACCAGGTGGAAACAAATCCAAACACGTCGGACTCCTGGTGACAGCTGGACCTGTAGGGCACAGGACCTGGAGCCGGGAGCTGAGCTTGTGGAGGTGTGAGCTCTTCTGTCCCTCTGCAGAGGACGGGTCCAGGCTCAATGAGACCTTGGGGAGCCTGATGCTGAGGTGCACGTGGTGCCATTTCATTCTCACAAAGCTTCTTGAGTTGTGTCTTACGAGTTCTGCCTCAAAGTGCTAGTTCGGGCACTAGAGGGTTAGGTCATACAGAGACTGGTGCAGTGAGGGGCCATTCTTCTGTTGGGACAGTCCCTCAGTGTTTTCTACAGCCATCATCTCTCTCACCACCAGCATTAGTTTTTCTAACACTGAACAACGGGAGAATTGTCTGCATCTCTACAAAACAATGTGCCGGCTTTGGAAGCTCCAGTTGACAGCGTGTTAGGCCCAGAACTGGGTGTACAAGTCTTAACGCTGTTGTGACTTAGACATGGCCGGCTCCCCCTTTGTCTAAGCAGTCCATCCTTGAGGCAGAGGTGGCCCATGCCTCTGTGTCTTAGTCAGTGGCAGTGTGTTCTTGTCCAAGATGATATTATTTTTGCTACTTGTGATTTTTTTTTTTTTGTGTGGGAGATTAGTGTTGTACCGTTTCTGGCTCATAGGTAGTGATGACTGATTTGTGTCTGAGATGGATTTTTTTTTTATTTTTTAGAACTGAGAAAGAATAGAAGTTATTCTAGCTTTTTATCTTTCTGGTTTCTAAGCAGTATGGGATGTTCTATAGTGAGTGAGGCCACAGGCTTTGGACCCTGTTATCTAAAAACAGAGAGCTAGTTTCTTAATGTTGCCTATATCTCAGCGTCCTTGTTCATAAAATGGAACCATTGGCTGTTCCTAACTCCTAAGGGGATTGTGAAGAGCAAATGGCAGAATCCATGAAACACACACAGGGCACACAGTCAGCACACAGTTAGCACACAGTCAGCACACAGGGCACACAGTAGCACACAGTAGCACACAGTCAGCACACAGGGCACACAGTCAGCACACAGTCAGCACACAGCACACAGTCAGCACACAGTAGCACACAGTCAGCA
>NW_004949106.1:3491336-3508431 GCF_000317375.1 Microtus ochrogaster | reverse complement strand
AGCACACAGTCAGCACACAGTCAGCACACAGGGCACACA
The DNA here is from genome assembly GCF_000317375.1 of Microtus ochrogaster. NCBI lineage: Eukaryota > Metazoa > Chordata > Mammalia > Rodentia > Cricetidae > Microtus > Microtus ochrogaster. The sequence goes on along the minus strand of NW_004949106.1, from coordinate 3,508,392 downwards.
GTAGCACACAGTCAGTACACAGTCAGCAGCACACAGTCAGCACACAACAGTGTCGACAGAACTGGGGTCATCGCCACTTTCCCTATGGCACACAGCCAGCACTCAGTAGCTGTCGGCATAAGGGTGACCGACATCGCTCTCACCGGTGACAGTGACTCAGAGCCTGGGACAGGCAGTTGTTAGGGTGCTGCCTTTGGAGGAGGGTAGTTGAGACTACAGCCTACAAACTCCCCCAAATAAGAGTTAGGAAATTATATATATATATATATATATATATCAGTGCTCACAAAAAGGGTTTATTCTGCCGTTATCACCTTTCCAATTAAATAACAGATGAAAAAGCAGAACGTTTACCAAAGAAGAATCTCTCTTCTCTCTCAGTGTCTCTCTTCCCCCTCTTCTATCTCTCCAATCTGTCTACACACATGTGTAGGTGTGCGTATATGCGTGTGCGCGCAAGCATGCACCTGTGCGTGTGTGTATATGTAAGTAAAAGAAGCAATGAGATTTCTTAACGTTATTGCAATCAGGGATTTGTGAATTAAAATGATGATATGATAGCATTATACATCTCTCAGAATGGCACAAGTCCAGTAACACGGAGTGAAAATCTGCCCCAACAGCACCAGACACTCACAAGGATGCCAAGCTCCAGGAACCTTGCTCATTGACGGTGGGAACAGAAAATGAGGTAAGTCGTTTTGGAAGACAGATTGCCTGTTAAAAATAACCTCACAAGATAAAAGTGCTAAAATTAGTTTTCTGCGGTTCATAAAATATACTCTTAAGTACTTAGCACATCAACCTGAAAGCCTGTGTCCACATAAAACCCAAGAGTGTTTGCGGAAGTTTCATTCAAAATCAAGAAAACCTGGAATCCACCTGGACGTCTTCCAGCGGATGGGTGACCTGTGCTACATCATAGACAAAGGAATGAATTACCAAACCACAGAAGATATGGATGAATCTTAAATGCATTCATCTATGTGGAAAGCTATGTAGCCATATGATTGTGACTCTGTTCTGGAAACAATTACAGACGTTTATCTAAATAAACAACTATATAAAACACTTAAGAGTTTGGTGGGAGCCTGAGGACAGGACTGGGTACGTGAAGCAGAGGACATTTTGAAAGTTAATGAAAGTATTTTGTTTGAAAGAGTGATTGTGAACCTGTGATGATAGGCGTCTATGAAAATAATTCTGACTTGATAGTACTACGAGTGAACTTGAAAGTACGCAAATTAAAAAAATCATTTGGGAGTCTGTGGGACTCCAGGGTCAATGCGCTAAGGTGGTGGTGGTAGAAAACGATAATGCGCTAAGCGGCGCATTCACACGTGGGAAATAATGCTGCGGAAGGGAGTGGAGGCACAGGGTGGTAACTGAGCAACTTTGGAAATGAATGGAGGCGGAAGAATAAAGGAGAAGAAAGAAGGGAGAGGGAACGAAGAGTGAGCAGTGCGCTCAGGTCGAAAGGGTCGTTTCATCCGGGGCATGGTGTACAGATCTTGATCCTGCGACATCTGTGTACTGAAACCACCCAGTCCAGTGAGCGAGGGGCGGGGGAGGTGGTGGCCAGAACGAAGTGGCCGTGGAATGAAAGCGCGTGGATTATCCACAGGAGGAGGCCAGAGTGATGGTTACGGTCTAGGTTTTGAGCATCTTATCATTGTATTTATCTGAATATGCCTAGAGTTGGAGGCATTTGGAAGATTTTTCTAGATAGATGTTTATGGAGTTATTATACATACCTACATTTCCTTCCTCTTTTATCCGAGGGATTCTAGAATCAATCAGGGATGAGGCTTCAGTAGCAATAAGATGAACCAGGGCTTCTTAGAGACGGGGCCAGTTCTAAGGCTGATCAGGAAGTAGACAAGCAAGCCTGTAGATTTGCTAAGGCCAGAAAGTGTGGAAGCGCTTTAGAGGAAAGGAAACTCAACATCAAACCAGCAGCGATATGCATTGTATCTAAGAGACTCAGAAGCCAATGAAAGAGTTCCAGGTCACCCAGACTAACTGCTAGGGCAGTGGTTCTCAACCTTCCAGGCTGCGACCCTTTAATACAGCTCCTCACGTTATGGTGCCCCATGGCCATACATTATCTTCATTGCTACTTCATCACTGTGATTTTGCTATTATGAATCGTAAATATAAATATTTGTGTTTTCACACCCGTGAAAGGATCATTCAGTCCCGAAGGGGTCACAACCCACGGGGTGAGAACCACTGTGTTAGGGTATAGATTAGTGTTGCATTTGAGTCTTGGGTATAAAATGAGGAACCATAAGTGCTTTCTGTTTTTTGCTATGTGCGTGCGTGTGTGTGTGTGTGTGTGTGTGTGTGTGTGCGCGCGCGCGTGCGCGCAGTATTCATGAACTCCATGTGCATGTGGAGGCCTGAACTTGACCATGCGATGTCTTTCCTGATTGCTCTCTCTCTCTATTAACTGATGTAGATCTTTAGTTGAATCTAGGGCTTGCTGATTCTGCTACTGTAGTTAGCCAGCTTGCCCTGGGGATCCTGTCTCTCTTTCCAAACGCTGGGATGACAGGAGACTTCTCTGCATACCCAGCATTCATATGGATTCTAGGCATCCGAACTCTGGTCCTCATGGTTGACTGGTGAGCATTTTGTCTACTGGGCTATCTCTTCAGACCTCTGTGGTCATTTGGATGCAAAAAGGCAACATGGAAAGGGGGAGGGGGGGACAAGCAACTTTGTGGTGAAGGAAATTGGTAAAATGTAGATAATTGGTTAAGGCCATTTATTTTGTTGTTGTTTTGATTTTTTGGAGACAGGGTTTCTCTATGTAGCTCTGGCTGTCTTAGAACCAGCTCTATAGACCAGGTGAACAGAATGGTCCAGTTAGAATAGATTTTGTAAAAAACTTGAATTTATGACCTACACGCACTCGGAATGTTTACAGTGGTGACTTTTGCCAAGTTCGTAATGAAGGAACCAGATGGGTGTTGAAGTCAGTTTAAAGAATCTAATGAGATTCATTATCAAGAACATTGAGATGAATGCCTGCGGAAGCAAAGCTGACTTCTGCCGCTGGGAGTGGGGCAAATGAATTGAAACTGGACAGGTCAGAATCGTTTTGCGATGCAATCAGTTATCCACTATTTACGGTCATAAAATAGCATCCGTGGGACCAGAATGAGAGGCCCAGATGCTTTTTAGACAGTGTATATATAGTTCTCTACGGGGGCACAGCACCTTCCCTGCGATGCGCACACCCGTGAGTCTTCAACGTAGCCCAAACACGGAGGAGTTCTTGGATGCTTGACCACCCCGCCACACCCAACACGTTCCACCTGTGAAAATCCCATTGGCTGACGTCTTTCCTGAAATACTTGCTTCTCCGTTTCCCTGACACAAGATAAGATGGCACGGCCCACTTCCCCTGAAGGCACGGACCCGCGTCTTCACATGGTTAAGGAGCTAAGACAGGAAGTGACATTCTGTTCCTTCCAGACGACAAGCTTGTGAAATACTCCTCATTTCTTTCTCCTGCCTTTATGCACTGGGAAGTCTGCGTTCAGATGTAGCTTCTGCATGTTTGCTTCTGGGTGATTGAGAAGAGCAGAGCCCCTCCATGGCCTGTGTAGGGTCCATGATACCGATAAAAGATACATTTTGGTGTGTTGAGTCATGGAGAGGAAATGGCACGTTCTTAGGCAGATAGATCACAGTGCAGCCCTGGCTGCACCAAGTGCTAGGGGAAGTCCCCTGGCTTCTCTGTCCTTGAGCTTTCTTGTGTGATGATAACAAAGATAATTCTACTGGTGTTGCAAGGTTATTGTAGGATTAAGCAAATAGTTTGCGCCTTTTCTTGGCGTAGAGTCCCTGCAACTAGAGCATCGTTTGTCTTCCAATATTTTGGGCTCTTAACTCAAATTTGTCAGTGGCCCCTCATGCTTACTCGGTTTTCCATACGACGTAGTCAATGCAGGGCTGTTCAAAATAGCCCAGCTATTCTTACTTGGTGTGTCACGCACAGGACAACTGTCTCACACGCTGCCTTGGAACGTTCCCTGGTAGACTGGCTTCTATCACGTTTCTCCCTGCTGCTTTGGATGTGGAGTGACTGGTTTGGGTCACACGAGGAGACTGGACACCGTGCTGTAGTGTGAGATGTGAATTCAGATAGAGGACATAGCCCCAAGGAAGACTGAGATGTTGTTCTCGGAATTATAAGTTATTACTGGTTTTCATCTCCTGCATAGAAACTTGCTTTTTCTTTCTTTCTTTCTTTTTTTTTTTTCTTTTGCGAATCAAATAATGGCTCCGTTTTATTACAACATTTCTGTTAACCGTTGAAATCAGGGGAGCAGCTGAAAAATAAAACAAGTGCACGATTAGACGGGAAAGAAGCATGGAAGGCCCACGCCTACTGAGATCAGAGTTGTGTTTGATGACCTGCGCAAAGACGATGCGCCACTGAGCTCTTGTTCTTCTGGAAGGACACAGAGAAACAGCGTGGGGCAGTCAGTGCCTTTCCCATGCATTTACGGCAACTGCTTTCCAATTTGGACACATAGTTCATGTCACTTGAAAGAAAAATAATAAAAGCCTTCATATTTTCATTTATGAGCAATTAATTTCCCAGCCCAACCGTGAAGAGTATGGGAGATAAATTAAAGATATATATATATATACACCTTTCAATCTATTGAATATGTTTCTTCTGGAAACCTGGAAATTTGGTTTGTATTGAATAATGGTAAAATAACATTTAGGGTATGTTAAATATTTAGCAGTTTTTGAGTGTGACAAAGGCATAGAAACTAAGAAATAGAAAGACACCAGTCAGCTTTCTTTCTTCTTTGTTTTCGCATCCTGACAAATGTTTCCTCTCCCAGTCCCTTTCCCTGCCACTTCCTCTCTTCCTTCCAGCTCCTCCTCCTCTGCTTCTCTTGAGCAAAGGGCAGGCCTCCCATGGATGTCCACCAGCGCTGGTATATCAAGTTGCAGTGAGACTAGGCATCGCTTCGTCTGTTAAGACTGGATGAGACAACCCAGTAGGAGGAAGAGGGTCCTAAACCAGGCAAAATAATCAGATACAGCCCCTGCTGGCACTGTTAGGAGACCCACAAGAACACCAAGCTACAGAACTGTAACATATATGCAGAGGGCCTCGGTCAGTCCCACGGAGGCTCCCCGGCTGTCAGGTCAGTCTCTGTGAGTCTCTGTGAGCCCTGGTTAGCTGTTTCTGAACTGTTACCTTTCTTAATTGTGGTCTTTGTCAAAATTCAGAAATTTCTAGCAGTGTTAAGAATGTGTGCCTTGGTTATAAACACACACGCTTAATTTTGAGAGCTTTTGCTAAAAAGGCCATGACCTTTAAATAGACAGATCAAATGCTCACAAATACAGGTTTTATAAAAAAGCTTCCCTCTCTTGGAGAAGCACTCCTGGGCATGCCTGCTAAGACCTGTTTCTAGGCTCTGCACCTCCATGTTTATCCCTTCGTCTCCCACCAGAATTGTTCTGAGGTTAAAGGGCAACAGCAAAAGAAGTATGTGGAGGTCAGAGGATAACAGTGAGGGCCTGGTGTCCTTCCACCACGTGGCTTTCCAGGGATCAGACCCTGGTCGTCGGGCTTGGTAGCAAGTGCTCTACCCACCGAGCAATTTCCCTACCCACCCCCCTTCTCAACCTTTCATCCACGATCTTAAGAAATCACCAAGTCATCTCCAGTTGGGAAGACTGAAGACCCTGTGTCATCTTTAATCTCCTGCAGCTGCTGTTGGGGTGCTGCTGAAGCAGGCGCCATACTCAGAGACCCTTTGCAATATAATGAGAGACAGAGAGAGCTGAGAGGGGCGGGCTTACCAATCTGTAATTCAGCACTTACCATCTTACCTTGGTGCCATCAATGACAATGTGTAGTCACCTTCTTCGGTGACCCTTCAAGATCCAAGCGAGACTTCGGCCGACATATCCTGATATCTTTTGAGGATTACCTTCTGCCTTTTGCTAACGCTAGAGACACAGAAACAAGGTAGAAACCCAAAAATAGCATCATAATGACTAATTTTGGTTTTTTTTGCAAGGCAAACAGCCAGGTATTATGTAAGCTGACTCACAAGATTGTCTTTGCAAGAATTCTAGAGAAGTCGCTGCACTCTGCCAGATTGAGAAGAATTCCAGCCTCCCTTGAAAGGCCTTTTTGGAATGCTGGAATCTCAGCCGGCTCCTTTTCCCACGGCTCAGAGGTCTGAGTCAAGCGTGCCCAGGTGAGATATTAATAGTCTCCCTGTGGGTTAGATAGCTTGCTTCCTAAAAGGAGTATCAGCATCTTTCCATATTGCAGAGAAACTTAAGGTCATGTGAAGAATAAACAGTTTCATTTATAATAGCTTATTTTTTTATTTATTCTATGAGAACATCATAGATGTTTATAAGGTATTTTTTTTTTTTATCATCTTTTACCCTTTCTCTGACTCCTCCTGGCTTTCCCTGTATGGTCCCTCCCAACTTCATGTCCTTCAAGGTTTTTTTTTTTCCCATTTATAATTAACATTCTTGCAGTTCTGAGGGTTGTGCTAGGCATACACCCCGCCATTAGCTCTTATAATTAGTGGAGTTATGGCCACTAATATGCAAATATGAAAATATGCAAATAAAAGAGTATAGTTTTCTTTCCCAGAAACTGCACGAGGGATCTGTTTTGTGACAAATGCCCGCTAGAGCTTGAATTTAGACCAGAGGTGACTATGTGGCTGAGCTTTGGTTGCTGGCCGTTGCTTTGTGCATCTAGTCATCCCATGCACACGTTATAGCTAAAGGCATAGAGTTCCAGAAACCTCTTTTCATACAATGTGATTTGAAAATAAAACAACATTCCTTGCCCTGTTTTGTGGATAAACACACAAAGCGCTATGTTAGCTCTGTACAAGCTGCGTCTTCTGTTTTATAGCACTGCTCACATAGATGCCTTAACTCTCTCCGTTAACATCTCTTGGCTTTGTATTCTGCAACATTAAGCATATGCAAATGCTGTGCATTTGATGCTAAATATTAAATCTAGGAGCTGCTAGGAGCTTCCTGGCAGTTACTACTAGGAAAAAAAATATTTTGAATCCATAGTATTTTTAAAGAAGTAAGATCAATGCTAGCCAGTCCTTAAGGTATGTGCAGATAGGTATTCCAGACACCCTGGGCCGACTCTGCTAACATTGCCACGGGGGTGGCTTTCAGCTCTGAAGATTTTGAAGCTGGTTTTCAAGCTCTCTTAGCTCCCCCTCCAGCTTACACTAGTTCCCATAATTGAAAAGTATTATAAGATCCGTGCGGTGACACATTAATGGTACAAACGTACCCGTGAACTGTTTTCACGGTTGAAATGACTGGTGAGTCACTGTTTATGCCTGTTTGATTCTGGAGACTGAACCCAGCCACAAAGATGATATTTATAAAGCATTTCAATCATTTAGATGCTACAAATGTAACAAGCACTAAAGAATCCATTATTCTTCCTACACCTTGGCACAAACAATGTAGAAGTAAACACGCTTAGCAAACATCTGGAAAATAGGAAACGACACGGGGATAATCATTGTCCGAGTGTATTTAGCTGATTTCTTTCTCTATTTTCTGCTTTCATTTTTCAAAGACTTTTTGCAGCGAATCGCTTTAACCCAGGCGTGTGTCAAATAACTAATGGAGAGCCTGTGGTTGCTAACGCGTATGCCTCAGTGAATAGTTAATTCTTAAATTATGGTCCTGAATACATTAAAGTTTCCAGGCAGCCGGTTCCTAGCCTCGTTATGTCACAACGACATTTATTATCTATGTCTCTCGCTTCAGGACCTGTACATTAACTGCGGTAGCCTTGTGAACTCGCTAGAAGGAGCATGCCTGTTCCTCGCAGTGGGGGAAGGTGTCCTACCTCTAGCGTTTTGTCTGTAAGGCTGTGTGGTCTTCTCCAGTTGGAAGTGGCTGCGGCCCTGTTATTAGTTGACCCTCGGGGGTGGCTGAGCCCAGTGCTGTGACTCTCGGTGACTCCCTGGCGTCCTCTGCAGAAGTTCTTGTTTCGTGTAGGCTCCGAGAGCGTCAGCAGGCTAGAGCGTGAGGTGGAGAGTGAGAACATAAAGCCGTCTTCCTGGGCCTCTCTTGTTTTGTTTCCTGGGCTTGCTTAGCTCATCTTTTGTAGACGTTATTCAGTTGGGGTTCGTAGGATAATGGAAGGAAAGAAACCAAAGCCTCATGCGCTTAAGGCAAAGCACCTGCCGAGGCCAACGTTGTCTGATGGTCTCCATTTGTTCTGTGATTTACTGATGTCAGAAGAGGAAAGGGAAGGACGCTGTCCTGGCATCAGCTGGCACGGAGGGGTGCGTGGATAAATTCGGGCTGGAATGAAAATGAAGAAACATAGCTATCTCAGAAGGAAGGCAGAGCCTGGGTTCCCGTGCTCCTACGTGAAGCGGGCATCATAGCTCCCTGTGGTCTCATGCACCGTGGAGCAGTGTTCTAAAGCAGTAGTTGTTAACTTTGGTGACATTTCAGGGGTTTGGTGTAAACTTTACGCTAGCTAGCGTAGTGGTTCTCAACCTGTGTGTCGTGACCCCTTTGAGGTCAAACGACCCTTTCGCAGGGGTCACGTATCAGATACTCTGCATATCAGATATTTACTTTGCAATTCATAACAGTAGCAAAATCACAGTTAGGATGTAGCAAGGAAAATAAATTTATGGTCGGGGAATGACCACAACATTTTAAATAGTAGCCATTCTTGTGGACTTGAGGTGTTATTTATTTATTTATTGTGGTTTAAAATTTGTACTTTTCCAAATAATTAGCAATGATCCTTTTCATATCTTTGTTGGTCATTTATAAGTCTCCTTTTGGGAAATGTCTACGTGAGTATTTTGACTATTTATATATAAAACTGAATTTTCTTTTGCCTCTAGCTATTGAACTGTGGGAGTTAGGTCATGCATTTTTGATAGAACCCCTCATCAGATGTACGGTTCGCAAATACCTTTTCTCAATGTTGCAGAACGTTGTCATGAGCTACACTACTCAGGGACTGACCTGACTGGGGTGATGAGGATGGAATAAAGGAAAAACCACACACGCAGAGGAGCTGGGACTGTGGGTCACACACGCTAAGGGAGATCTACCGGCAGTAGCCAGCAGCTAGTTTATTTTCTGCATTTAGATGGAAGAGCAGGCTTATTGTGTACAAGTGAACTAGGTGGCAGTTCCAGCTAACCTCCACAGGAGGCCTCCTTTATTGGGGAGCAGGGAGCTGCTCTAAGATCTTTTGCACACACTCAACATTCATCCTCCCCTCGTGGGCCAGGGGAAGGTCTCATCATTCCCACGGGTCTGAAGCCCTGGGGTCCTTGACACGGTCTCCCAGGACTTCCTCCTCTCCCCAAAGGTTGTTTCTTTTCTGACTTTGATCGTTTACCCATCTGTGCACACTATTTTTAGTTTGATACAAACCAACTCGTCTGTTCGTAGCTCGGCTGCCTCTGCATATGATGGGGGCATATTCAACGTTCATTGCCTAGATCAACGCCAGGCTCCTTTCCTTCTGCGTTTTCTCCCAGTCGCTCTGGAGGTTCCGGTCCTGCACTGGAGGTCTTGGTGTGTTTTCCCAACATGTTATTGAAGGGACCATTCTTTCCGCATTTCGGCACCAGGTTGAAGAGTAGCTGGATGTAGTATGTGGGTTATTTCTGTGTTTTCTGTTCTGTTCTGGGGATTTTTTATATCATATGCAGGGCCATAGCATCTCAACTACTGTTTCACTGGGCTGAGTTCAGAGGTGAGGAAATAGGAAGCTTCCAATTTTGTTCTTTTTCAGAAGTGTCTTATTATTCAATTCTCTCACGTTTTCATGTAAATTTTAGGATTTTCCTCTGTTTTCTTTTTTTAAGAGAATATTTATTATGTTTACAGTTTTCTTCTCCCAGAATGTATGGAGGCCAGAAGAGGGCTCCAGATCTCATTATAGATGGTTGTGAGCCACCATCTGGTGGCTGGGAATTGAACTCAGGACCTCTTAACCTTGGAGCCATCTCTCCAGCCCTGCCTCTGTTTTAATAAAAAAAAAAAGAAGAGACATTAAAATTCCAATGGAGATTGCATTTAATCTGTGTGCCACTATGAAAGGAAAGGACATTTAAAATATTGCCTTTTCCAATTCATGAACCTGGATGCATTTGTATCTTTTTAATATACTTAATCAATATTTTATAGTCTTTACTTCACAGATCTTCCATCTCTTTGGCTGAATTTATTGCTATGTGTTTGATTTTGTTTTTGAAGCATTTATAGACATTTGGGACAAACACAAACTTCTCAGTGCCAATAAAAGATGACATAGAGGTAAATCTACTAAATTTTTAAATCTTGATTTTAAAACTTCAATCTAGTTAAGTTTTATAAAAGGATCGAGGAAGGAAAAAGGAAAAGATAAAAGAAAGGCGAAGGCAGAGAGAATTGGGGTCTCCCCTCCAGCAGGGCCCGCAGCACGGAGCTCCATCTGCTGCTTAAGCTGTTAGGTGCTGCACCATGCATGGATTGCTCACCCTGTTCTTTGGATTAGATCCTGATGTTGGCAACAGAGAAGGCGTCCCTGGTAAAGAGACACAGCCACCCCCATGGAAGTGACCACAGTTATATCTCACACACATTTCAAATTTCATACAGTTACATTTTCTGAGTTCTTCTAGAAGGACACTGCTTCTTGGGTCTTCTTGGGTAAAGATGATCCTATGGATTTAGGGAATCACCTTTGACTCCCCACACTATGGCCAATGCACCATCAGCTATGCCGGTAACACTTCCAGATTGTCCCTTTACCAAGTGCCCAATTACACCCTCTTAGTCCAAGCCATCGACTCCTGCTCTTAGCCTTCATTGCGACTGTCTGATTCTAACATGGATGGTGCCTTGTTCCTTCCTTCACACTCTTTCTAAATAGTACCTAGAAGATGGCATGACCTTGCTCCCGTAACATAGCGTAATCAAAAGAGCGCTCCAAACAAGACCGAGACACAGTTCTCTCCCAAGTAATATCTAAGTGAGGCAGGGGCTCTTCCGCCTTTGGGATAGTCTCCTGGATTTAAACACCGTTTTTAGTCTCACTCCAATCTCTAGTTGTTCCTATGCCTAGTCAACAAAGCGCAGAGACTGCACCAACGAACCCATACCCGTTTCTTTTAAGGGGAACACCTAGAACCTTGGAGTCTTTATACAACTTCTTAAAAGTCATTTAACCGTGTAGGAGGCAGACTGATTGAATCTGAGGTTTGTGTGATTCAGAAACCACTAAACAATTATCCTGGGGACTGAAAAAAAAAAAACGTGTAGCTGCTTTATTGCAACTTAACATTAGAGAAAGTAAAATCTATATTTTGAAATAAAATTATGTGAAGTTTCCATCAATCTAGAACAGAGGTTAAATATTACAGTATTGAGTGTAAAAGATAAATAAATAGAAATAAGATCCTTTATATTCTTTATGAACATAAATACTAGGAATACTTTTTATGAATCTGTGAATTATAGGAAACAGATGTAATATAACCAAAGCAAAATATTTTTGTGGCACAATCTCCCAAACAAGTTTTTAACTTGGGTGGGGCAAAGCTTTCAAAAAAATTAAAATTTTAATTTTCTATTCAACTTCTTAGTTATGCCCCCCTTGGTAACTTTAGGGAAGAGATGTTACCAAGAGATTACATTAAGTCACATCGAGGAGAGGCATGGGAAACCAGACCTGAGGATACCCAACCAATGGCTCTTAATGTCAAACCATCCAGAGAGGATCTCAAAGGCTCTCATTTCAGACTGGAACCATGACCATGAATCCAGAATCGTAGGCATGGGACCTACATTAATCTACAAAGTATCACAGCCTGCCTGGCCTCAGCAACACAAAGTTTATTTCTCCCAGTCTGGAAGCTTGAAGTTAAGGTGTCCGTGGGTTTTGCTTCTTCTGATATTTCTTTTCTTGGCATGTAGATGCATGCTTTGTTCTTGTTGTCATCTTTCTGTTTTTACCTGTGTCCTGGGTTCCTCTTGTTAAGACAGTCGTTATAGAGCAAGAACCATTATTGTGATCTTGTTTTTTCCTTAAAAAACTAATGTCCAAATAAGATCATATTCTGAGGTCCAGGGATCAGGAATTCCATTTATAGAGTTTTTTTTTTCTTTTAAATCACATACAGATTTTGAGAAAGGCAATTCAGCCTGTAGTATAGCAGCTTGAGTTTTCCATTTAGCATTGATGTTGCTCACAGTTCAGGGCCCGAATGACTGTAGTATGCAGCCCTATTGGGGCCAGTGCCTCAGGAATCCCATGAAACTTTTCTGCTTAGACGCGCGTGAGTAGCTTAACGTAAAAACGATGAACTCCACATACCAACGCCCAGATGTCTGCACCCTTATGGGTGACAATTGGCCAATATAGTCCAAGGTGATTTTAGTATGATCCCAGGTTAGAGTGCTGCTGTTTTAAAGCTTGCAGTTCTTCACGGTACAAACGAAAGCATGGCATCTTTCTTAAGACAGAGCTTCTTGTTGGACTTGGTGCCTGCCAATGCAATATTCAGGTCTAAATGGTAAGAAGACACACGTCTTAGGTTGTATAGTTTCAAATGCAAAGCATGGGTTTTAGATATCACTTTTCATGCAGCCTTACCCCCCCCCCCCCATTTAATGAAAGCAAATCAAAGAACCCTAAGCATGTATCACTCAGAAAGCCCACGGAGGAAAGTGATTGACTTGTCATTGATTGAGTTGACCAAAATGTCGCAACTTGCAGTTAGGGAATTTCTTAACTGACCCATGGCTTTTCACTTTCCAGGAGGAGGCTGGGCTTTCCAGAAAACAGCAACCTCTGATAAAAATTCCTTGATTTCGTCAGGCCAATTTCCGTGTTCTGAAACAAAGCCACGGAGCTGACAGTTTTCATGAGGGCCTCCCAACAGCTGGCTGCCCCCATAACACTGAAATGTGGCGGATTATTTTATGAGACCGTGGATCAGCCGCCTTTGTGATTTGATTGTGGGTGCGTTGCCTTACTCCCCAGGTTCAACCAAAGGCTGCATTTGGGTGAGGGAACCATGATTTCAAGGACTGGAGATCCCTGCAGCCCTGCTGCGTGACGTACACGCACGCCGTCTCCCTGTAGCCCTGCTGCGTGACGACGCACACGCACACCGTCTTTTCCGTGGTGCCCTCGCAATATCTTCGGTTTTGTGTCTCGACGTTCATTTTTAAATACCGTGATTTCTATTTTGATAGGGTATGTGGCCTTGAGCAAATTGTTTCAAATCAGTGTTTGTGATAAGGTGAGGAGGATCTCTTAAACTATGTTGAAGGGTATGTTTCGGTGATAGCAGAAATATTTACATATATTACTTGTTTTCACATATTTGTATCATATTTATTATTCATATATAATCGGTTAATTTATTTATATATAAATTTATTTATACATGTTTTAAAACATTATTTCCCTAAAGCAGGCTCACTGGGAGACAGCCCAGGGTGGCTTTGCATTCACAGTCCTCCTGCCTCAGCCACCTTCGTGCTGGGATTGTGGGGACATGGCTTCTACATTTTCCTTAGTGTATAGAATAATGGGTTCCTTATGATGTTTTCGTCCATGCATGCCATTCTACCTGGCTCATATTCACCCCCCCCCATATTCTTTCTTTGGTTTTGTCCATTTTCTCTGTTGATTTTTGATGGTGTGTATTTGCTGATGTGAACTTTTAACTTAAAAAAAAATAGATGCTCCTTACATCTCTGCAGGAACGGATCGCTTCCTAAGTTATGAGATATCCCTGTCTCCATGAAAACTCGAAGAATTTCAGGATAGAATCGGTTTTGGATGTGTCGTGTTTACATATATTATAAAAACACTTACGTGCACAGCCTCTGAGTTCTACAACAGAACACCCCAGGAGCAGGACCACTCCTAGTCTGCGCTCACACAGCCTGACCAGGGACCCAAGAGCCCTGGCTGATTATGCTACTTCTGTTTGAACGAGAAAGGGATGTGTGCATCTGAATGACGTTTATATGGCGCTGGAAAGTGAGGCTTGGCTGGCCAGCTGCTCAGCGTGGCTGTGACTTTTAGTTAATGAGTGGTCAGCTCTCTCATTCCAAATGCCCTTCATCTCCCTCCCCTCCCTTGCTGGAGAAAATAGTAACTTCCACCACCTATAGCACCCCTGCCCCTCCCCCGCGGCTTTCATACTGATTGAGAGCCAGTCTGTTGGCTTCCGGGCTGAGCTACTTACCAGAGTCTCTCTGGAAGCCTGTTAGTGGCTGACTTATCCTGCACTCCTCACTGCTGTGTCTGAGGACAGAACAGGGAACACCCTCTGGGTGATTTTTGGGGAGTCAGGTGGTGGGGTATAATCTCACACTGGTCTATGGCATGACCTTTGGGGATTTCTGATGGTCTGTCCTTGAGAATGGGACCCTTTGCTCCTTCCTACCCCTGTGAAGTCTCTAAAAGTCCCCCCTAGAAAATGACTGCGTCCTTCCTTTCGCTAAAATACTGCGGCGGCACACAGGAACTGCCTTCCACGCTTCCTGTTTTTTTACCTAGGTTGCCATTGTCTTAACTTCACAGGATGTGATCCGTGGCTTTGGTCAGAGAGCAAATCCCTGTTCCCTCGCTTTCCAAGAGGCCTTTGGTTTCCCCCACACAGTTATGGCTTTGTTTTCTCAATAACATCTCCTTTTGGTGTTGAACAACACAGATAACCCGGTCTGGAAAATATTTCCTCACCATTGTGACCATTGCCTGATTATCCTTTTCTCCACCAAACTTCTAGAAAGACCTATTTATTTCTTCTTTACTACCAAGGTTTCTGGCTTTTATTCTAATCTCGCCTGCTACATCCTCCTATCTCAATCATTTCTTCCTTTAATTATGAAATAAGTTTCCTACCAGTGTTATTTTTGGGTTTCAATGGTGGAAATAAAAATATAATAAAAACTATAAAAAGCCTTCTTGTTAGGAAATTAGGAATACACAAGGTACACATGAGTTTTCATCTGGTATAAAATTCATCAAGTATGTGGTTGCCCCCAAACATAAAATTGGAAGGGTGGTTCTGATTACCCATTGCGCGACCACCACAGGATTGTTCTCTTGCCTAAGGACTGGGAACTTAGAAAGACTCTGATTTTAGTCCTGATAAAAGACACACCCAAGCAGTTAGTTGGAGCGGTTTCAGCTGGCCTCTCCTGATTGGGAAAGCGGGTTCTGCTGTTACAGCACAGGATTCCAGTGGTGCTGGGCCACCAGAGCAGTTTCTCCACGCTGCAGTTCCAACGATGGAGGAACCGATGTCAGTGTTTGTGGTGAAACTGCAACTTGAAAGTAATCAAAGGTGCTTCTGGGAGCTTCCTCCAGCTCCAAAGGGCAATCCCTTCCGCTGCCCCTCCCACTCCTCCAGCTCCAAAGGGCATCCCCTTCCGCTGCCCCCCACTCCCAGAAGAGTCATCTCCCCATTTTCAGCTGTTATTCTGGTGTTTCTCCCTTTCGTGGAAACCGTGGCCCTTTAATTATTAAATTTACTTCCTGTTAGTAAGCTGGGAGTTTCATTCAGATTCCCCCGACATAATTAAATTAGGTCCCACTTCCTTTTAAGAGAAGGGTCTTGCCCATAGTCCAGCCTGGCCTTGCACTTTTGACTTTCTGGTCTCTATCTCCTAAGTGCTGGTTATATGTGTGTACCACCACACTCACCCGGTTTTTCCTCCGGCACGATTATTTGAATGGAAGTTTCTAGAAAGAACCGCACCTTACACTGAGCCTCTGCAAGTCTGATTGACCCATTAGTGCTTCAGTGATGGATGACATTGGCATGTTGCAAGTTCAGAATGATTTGGTCCATCCCTGGTCTGTTAGTAGCATTTGCTACCTTTTTCTCTACTGTTCTCATGACTACCAGGTAAACCCTTTGACCCCTAACACCCATCAACCAAAAGGCAACGAATGCTGTCAGAGAGTACAGAGGGCTATCGCTAGATTTCCGTGCTCTTCTGCGATCTGCCTGCCTATTGTTCGGGAATGTGTTTGCAGAGCATCTTGAATCAGGGTCTTCTTTGCGCTGTTCCTATCAAACGTTCATCGACCTGTTACCGTGTTAGAACATGGAATCTGTTGTAACCTGCCTCTGTCTCATGATTCTAGAATAAACTACCACTTACCCCTGTTGAGGTGAGGCTTGTGTTTCTGGTGCTGATAGCCCCGACTGTGCAAATGTGTTAAACTGTTGAGCGACCCTACTTTATGACTCCACTGTGTGCCTTCTCCTGCTGTTATTTTTACCTGGAGGCAGGAATTAACTTGGTTTCACCCTCCTTTTACCTTTCTTTGTTGGAGCCTTCCAACATTCTCTAACGGTCGGCTGGGTAATTCCACAGTTCCTTTTCATCCCTGCTCCACGGAACCATGGCTCCCAGTCCCGATGGGCTCTGTGTTGTCAGGCCCAAGGTCTGATGTCACTCTGGGTATACCCATTGCTGCTCCTCCAGGGGTCCTGAATTCATGTTGTGTTTTCTTATTGCTGTTTGTTTATTACTTTGGTGCACATTCTATAGTAGCTTTCCCGAAAAAAAAGTATTCGGAAATGAGTTTAAGGTTTTGCCTAACTGGGTACATGGACGTAGGGACTGACTGGCTAGAAGGGCAGATGACTCTGGAGGCTCTTGTGTTGTTGAAGGCCTCTCAAAAGTAACCCTTTAGAGAAATCTCTCCTCCTCTTAGGCCGTCCATTTTCCCAGAGAAGAAGCTTCATTCAGCCAGCAGGGAGTCCAACCGGAATGTTGGTGCTGTGGATTTGAAGGATCGCAGTGTTCAGTGAACAGCTTTTCCACACAAAATGTTCTCAGTCCTACGACCTTTGACTTGTCCCTGTTAGCCACTGCTGAGCCTGAGTCCTTGGAGAACAAGTGTCAGGTTTCTAGTGGTGCTGACAATTGGGTCAGGGGTCGGGGGATGCTGGTGACAGTTAGGTCAGGGGTCAGGGAGATGCTGGTGACAGTTAGGTCAGGG
>NW_004949106.1:3490717-3490921 GCF_000317375.1 Microtus ochrogaster | reverse complement strand
CTGTCTTTCAAGTGTTGAGAGGTTTGTAGGTGGTCTTCCTCTCTTGGCATCTGAGTATTCTTATTGTGAATTAAGAGAACTGTAGAAACTGCATGAAGACTTGTCCCGACAGGCCTGAGGAACCGCCAAGCTCCCTGGGTGTGGTTGCTTTTGCTGTAGACACTGCTGGTAGCCCAGTGGGTCCTGGTTGACATGTGACTGTGT
>NW_004949106.1:3466757-3490178 GCF_000317375.1 Microtus ochrogaster | reverse complement strand
ATATAAATCAGCAAAAGCATCTCAGTCACATGTACACACATGTATTAATGCACACACGTATTAATATACATCAGCAAAAGTACCACATTCACGTGTACACGCATCCATTAACGTACATGTACAGCCACGTGTACACACATTGCACTGGGAAATCTTGCTGCCTTGTGCTCTACGCTATTCTGTGACATCGTCCTTTCTCCGTCTACCAAACAAAAACGTCAGCCGATTTTCCTATGCTAAATGCCCGGAATATAACTTTCAAGCAGAAAACAATAATAAATCATGTAGAAAATAAGACTTGAACTTTCCTCAAGCTCCTTTGCCTGGAGGAGCTGCGGATGATGAATGTCGTGACCTTTCCCTGGGACGTGTCGGGAGGAGGCTCACCAGGGACGTTTTCATTTATTTGGAGTTTGGGAGGCTTTTCTATTTACCGACACGAAACAATCAGACATCCTACCGTGGCAGATGGACGTGTGTGACTGCATACGGATTTTTGTGCTGACGGAGGGAGGAATCACCCGAACGCAGTCAAGATGGGAGCCCCGAGCGGGAAGAGAGTAAGGGGTTCCCAGCAGTCAGAATGGCAATGGAGCAAAGTTCCAGGGAAGACAGGCTCGCTCCAGCAGGCAGAAGCCTGAACCAAAGCAGCCATCTTTCCCACTGCTGGGGAGCATGTGACCCCATCCTGGGGACCGGTAACCCCCATAGTTTCCGGGGGTCTCAGCAGACCCTGGGATTCCTTCGAAGGCCCAGACCCCCTCTGCCTCTCCTTCCACGGCGGTCCCTGGAGCGCTGCTTCTCTGCAGATCTGCAGATCCGTTTCTCGGAAAATGCCTTGGCAGTTTACCTGCGGTGTTATTAGAGTCATAGGTGGCGGCCCCTTGCTGCACGTTCCTGCGGGCCAAGCATGCTCATCCTTTTCTTTCCAACGCCTCCTTCAGCCTGAAGGAGCCGGCCTTGGCCGGTGCGAGCCGGTTCACTGGGTCTGATGTCACTCTCCGAGCTCCCTAAGCTCATCTTGCTGAGGGACCTATTTCTAGAGGAAACCCCAACCCAAACCAGGCCTTAGGGCTTCTGGAGAAGGAAGGAACGAGGCTGGCTTCTGGATTCATCTATTGGATATTTAGTGTGCGTCAGTTAATAACTCTTGGGCGTGGTAGGTGGACATAATTTACATCATGTAACATGTAGCAGTAGTTTGGGGACGTATCGTTTACAAAGGTCACTGTGAGTTCCAGATGGCTTCTATGAAGGAAAGGTGACATCAGGGGATAGCGAAGAGGAGTGGAGGTGTTTGAGAAAGAAACACACGCACTTCACATATATGTAAAATAGTGCCCCTCAGATTTCAGTGTGCTTCCGAATCCCTTGGAGACTTGCTCAGGCAAACGGCTTAGCTTGGCTTAGTTTCTGATTCCCTGGGGTTCTGATGTGAGGCCTGGACAATGTCCTCAGTTGATGTGGTAGTGTTTGCTTCCCAAAACTATGTTTGCGCATGCGCGATCTACGCACATGCGTATGTATGGCTGTGCCCCAGATAGAGGCCGGAGGGGGATGTCGGTGTCCTGTTCCATCACTCTTAGCCTTGTTTCCTTTAGACACAAGAGTCTTCCACCGAGCCTCTCGTTCATTGGCTTTTGGCTAGTTCCAGGCATCTAGCAAGTATCATTGATTCTCCTACCTGTGTGCCCCCTCCCCCCTTTCTCCCTCTGCCTCAAGCACTGGAGTTACAAGTGTGCTTGGCCATGCCAGGCTTTTGTGGATGCTGGCGATGTAAACTGTAGCCCTCCTGCTTGCACAACAAGCGTCTTTACCAACTGAACCATTTCCCCGGCCCCCAGAGGTCCCATTTGGAGATTTACTGGTGTCAGCTAAAAGGGGACCCAACGAGGAGATGGTAGTTGTGGGTCAGAAGTCTAAATGGAGAGGCACAGCCTAGGACGTGAAGATGATCAACGGTGGAGGGGAGGATGGGGGAGTGGGGGAGGCTTCCCGGGCTTCTTTGTGGAAAGCAGAGGCTTTGAGTCTGCAGTGTGGTGAGAACAGCCAGGAGCGGGACTGTTCTCCACCGGACGTGAAGACTCAAACCTGAGCTCGTCCCTGGAGACCAGCTTCATCTGGTGGCACTTAATGTTTTTAAGAGCCTCCTGGGATTCCGACGGTTCTTGGGGCTGGAAGTGACGGTCATGGGCCCGTCACAGCAGCCGCGGAAAGCTGATTTTATTTTAAGCATCTTGGGACTTATCAGTGGTAGAAGTCATGACTGGGATTAGTCTCTGGCTGTAGAATGGATCTTGTTAGGTGTTAAGAAGGAGTATGGGTATCAATTAGAAAATGTCAGGTCAGCCCAGGTTGAAAGAATTTTTGACTTTGTTTGGGTGGCAGGAAATGGGACGTAAAAGAGATGGAATTATAAGGGCAGGGCAGTGTGCCTGCTGATGACTTAGCTGGGAAGACGCAGAGAGGCCGGTAGTCGCAAAAAAGACCCTAGATCCCCAGCAGCTGGGCAAAAGGCAGTTGCCTGAGAACACTGGGGTGTAAACAGGTTTGTGGGAGAAAGAAGAGGAGTCTGGGTATGTTATCTTCAAGACGCCTTTTAGGAACAGCGAGGAACCAGGTTGTTTTTTTGGGGGGTGGGGAACGGAACGGAGTGGAGCCAACGATATAGGTGGAATCTCTGCTCCTTTGTTGGGTCTGTGTCGTAGCTGTGGCAGATACGATTGTCTTTCACACGGGGTTTACATGTGAAGCACAAAGTCTGCTCTAGTGTGTGACTCTTTAATGGTTGGACAGGGATAGGGAAGGAGCTTTCTGGACATTTAGGGCTGCTAGCTTCGGCTGGTGGCTCCCTGGCACGTGCTCAGTTGTGAATGAATGCTGAAATTACTTGTGTATATCAATCCCATATGTTGTTTTGATGGAAATGAAGATTTGAGCACAATGGAAGAGAGGATGTCAGATATCCTGTGATTAAAGACCACGTCTCTACTGGATTATCATAATGTTGTTTTATTTATTTATTATATATCTATTTATTTATTTTTTTGTGGTCAAATGAACCTTCTGAATTCAGAAGAGCGGAGGGTTTTGACCTGAGTGATGGGTCCCCCGTATTTTCCAAGGGCAGAAGGATCTTGGCCTCTTCTGGGTTTTAAGAAGTTCTGTCTCTGGACCCCTGCCTGCTTTCCTTCTGGAGCCCTGCGGTCTGTGCTATTTCGGCAGGATCAGACCAAGCGTGAGACCTGACTGTACACAAAGCTCACCTCCTCTGTGTGTCAGGATCCACCCATCCGTAGGATTGATGGCGGCGGCTGCGAAAAGTTCATAGGGCCCGAAAGTCTTTTGTGACAGCTCGTTGCTTTGTGGGATAATATTCCAGATGGGGTTAGAGCTGATTTACATGAGGTGTCAGAGATGATGAACATCTGCCTGGAAGCTCCTTTTCTGAGGAGCCAAATGTCAGCTCTATTTCTAGACAGAAGAATCACCTTATAATTAGGAAGTCAGAACGCGGCTGAGAACTGTTGACATGTTTACTCAGATGCCTGGATGAGTGGGTGAGCAGGCGGGATCTCGACCTAGTCCAGGCTGCTGCATCTCGGGGTGCTCTCTGCACCCCACACACAGACCGAAGAGTCCACCCCAGCCTTGTATAAAGAGGGCATGATGTTAATTAGATCGTCCTAGCAACTGTCACCCTTTCTCTTCTTAAGGAGGGATGTTCTTACCTGTGAAATGCCTTCCCGATTCACCAAGATGTACAGAGTTAGACTGGAGGACGTGAAGGACATGGGGGCCTAGGTAGCAGAGGAGGATGGCTACTCACACCCCAAACAAATTAGGATGAAGGGTCTTCTGGTATTATGGGTCCAGAGGGATGGTACCAGTCGTGGTGAAGAAGGCACAGGGGTGGGAGGAGGAAGCTGTCTGGCCGGTTTCATCTGCACACAAGGACAGACAGAACAGGAAGTGGGGTGAGGTTATAGACCCTCAAAACCTGCCCCCAATGACATACTTCCTTCTTAAGGGTCTCTAACCTCTCCACCTAGATAACGGGTTCACATGTTATCTGTGGCAGTGAAGGGACTTCATTGTCCCTAAAACCATAGTCAGAGAACAGGGGTAGAAGAGGAAGCAGAGGCTGCAGAGTTGGGAGAAGGGGTCTGTGATGTAACACAGTGCCCGGCTGTCCCAAAAGGAAATTCAAGATGAGTGATGATTTTATGGTGAGTTTGAAATGCGTTTCTTTGCTACTGTGCATGCTCTTGACCCGCCTCCCTTAGAACGATGGACCATGAAAGGTCTACAGCCCCAGCATTTGCGGGGTAGGGGCAAAAGGGCCAGATCTCTGGTACAGCCTTGTCTCTGGGGCAATTTCAAGGTCATCCTGGGATACATGAGACCCTGTCTTAGGAAACAAACGAATGAACAAATAAACACCAACCAGCAGATGGACCAAGTCTCTTATGCTTACGGTGTAATGTTGTGTATGGGTGGGGGCCACAAGGAAAGGTAAGCTTCACATTAGTCTAAGGGAAAACAGACAGGCTTGTGGAAAGAGGGGTGGAGCTGATTTTGAGGATCCCAGTTTTACCCTACTTCCAATTATACATTTAAAGGACCCTTAAAAACTCTTTGCGGGGGCTTTGGTGGGAGACTCTAAATTTAGATTATACTTGAACCCAAAACTGTTGGACAGTGAAGATGCTTTGTCTTGGCAGATGTAGGGTCCATGCTCTTTTAATGTGACTGGGGTCCTCCTGGTTATTCTTAAGCTTTTTAAAATATTTCATTGAAGCCAGGCACTTACCAAAGTCTTCTTGCTGCTGGCTGTCTCTCTTGTTAGTATGGGTGCTTTTGCCTGATTCCCTTTAATCTTAGCTTGATTTCTCCTTCTGGTCCATCTGCCTGTGTGAGAGAGACATCTGTGGGTCTCTTTTGTATCTTGTCTAGAACTTAAACCCAGCTGGATCTTTAGTCACTCCGAAAGGGAGGTCAGATACGACTAACATTTTGAGGAACTGTTTTTCTGGGTATGAACTCGGGTGGAACATATTTTTTTAAATCATAGGTTATATAATTTTAAGTAGAAAAGGATTTATGGCTTATCCAGTAATTTTGAGAGATTACTTCACTAAAGAGATGGCAACAAAACATTTACCATTCGCCAAACTCTAGTGCCCAGAAACGGTGCCTCCAAAATACCGTACACCGAGATCATCAAGGTCATCATAAAATGTTGCAGAGGAAGTAATCACAAGTATGAGTATGATTAATAAGATAGCTGTGTGTTTTTCCTGAGTCTGTCCTGCTGCTTCTGATTTGCTCGATATAAGGAGACAGAGCTGACGAGAAGCCTGTGGCTTGCATGAGCTTTATGATCACTGGTCTTTATTCCCACCAGTGCTTAGTATTCTCTGGCATGAATATGAAGCTGTTTCCAGTAAGAAAATTGCATTACCAAATCCTCTTTTGTTGTCTGAGACCAGATTTAGACACCTACAGCAGCACTCAAACAATTCTAGCCTCAGGGCTGCCCTATCCAGGAGTAGCGTGGTGGTGAAGTCGGTTTTGAAGTCCTGGTGATGTATTTCCTTCTGGAGAAGGAAGTTGCTCTCTGGGAGGCTCGCTGTCTTTTAGCCAAGTACCTGGAGGTAGGAAGGATGAAAATAATGGGCAGGGAAGGTCAGGGGCACAGTTGCTTACAAGATTTGAATGGCATAAGATTTATGACCTGGGGACTGAGTTTGGCAAAAACGTGGCTATAAATTAGCAAACATGTCCTTCATATCCTGTTTACTTTGGAATAAAAATACATATAAATTTTATTGTCTTGACCCCATGTTCAGCCTTTTTTCTAGAGTAATACCCATTTCCTTTCCTTCCCATGGAACACTTCTTTTCTTTATAGGACCCTCCCCCTTCTCTGCTTCCATCTACTCTTTTTCCCATCCCATAGCTCCGTCTCTCCTTCTGGTCCCTCTCTTGTGTGAGCGAGACCTCTGTGGGTCTCTTCTGTATCCTGTCTAGAACTTGAACCCAGACAGATCTCCAGTCACCCAGGAAGGGAAGTCAGACCTGACTAATGTTTTGGGAAATCGTTTTTCGGGGTACGAGCGTGGGTGGAGCATTTTTTTGGAGTCAGGTCCCTTCTGACTGAAGCTGCTCCTTCCTTCGAAAATGTCACACGTCATGGGAAAGAGTCAGCTCCCTCTTGACTGCAGAATCACAGATGTTAAACCTAGAGGATCGGATAGCTAGGTTTGCTGCCCTGGGAAAACGAGTCTGCCACGAGAAAGTGGCGTGGTGAAGGGAACCACGCTCGCTTCCCACAGCAGTCTGAGAGCTCTGGCTCTTCAATAAGGAGTTTGAGCATTGTTTCCGTGTTTCAGTTTTGCTTAAGCCATTATTTAACAACTGCAGCAGCAAAAGTGACAAACGGCTCACAAAAACCCTGGTGAACATCTGGGCTCTGTAGGATAACATCTGGCTACAGGATAAAAGGTTTTCGTTGACGTTATCCTGAAGGTCACGGGACTACGATGGTTGGCCGTGGGATGTTACCGAGGAACGTGGAGTCGATCGAAACCCTGTAGATTGCGTGATTGATTGTCTTCCGGTACATCTGTAATGGCCCATCAAGACAGTTAAGAAACCTGAAGACTGTGGGTCTCTTTTGGTTGGTTAGGACAGCTGACCAAACTTGATTGGTCTGTGTATTGAGCGCTCATGATTGATTTACGAGGGCTGATATGATTATGTTTTTGTCTGTTAGCGGAGTGACAAGTCTTTCCTGAAACCCGAGTCAAGACAGCCTAGGGTAACTCTGTTATTGACAGCATGGTCCCATGGTAAGTGTCTCTAATTCTTCCAGTGGCTCTTAGCCTCTCTTCTCCGTCAGACTCCCCCAGTGTCTAAGAAGAGCGCTATTTCAGGAAATCAAGTCAGACACTCTATTGTCCACTATATAGTCCTCCTTAAACCTCCCTGCCCAGGGGCAGTCACTCTGCTGGTGACCATCTACTCAACACTGCCTGGTTTAAGCACGTCCTGCCACACCTCTGCATAACGTCTCCTGGGGTTTCTCTCACTCTTCCCTATTGGCTTCGCAGTCTTCATCAGAAAGCACAAACCTAGATAGGACCAGGCCAGGACATCCAGTGGTTTCTATCTGGCAAATAGAAACTGTCCCCTGGCCTTACGGTGGGATTCCGGCCCTGTCCAACACAGTGCTCACCGTCTAACTCTAATGGTCCCTAAATGTAGCTCATTCAGTGCATTTACCTCGACGAGTTTCAGGGATCCTACAGGGACTTGAAAAAACTTTGTGAGTTTTGCATGTGTCTGTCTGTCCATGTCAGTGTGTGGACATGTGAGTGCAGGTGCCTTCAGAGGCCACAGGCGTCAGGTCCACTTGGGAACTAAACACAAGTCCTCTGTAAGAGCTGCATGAACTCCTTCTTCAGGCTCTCAAGTGTTTGATCCTTTCCTGACTGGCTACTAAGCGTCTGTACCAACTTTATCATCCTGGCTGAAAATGGCAGAGGGATCTGGAGATGTCTCTCAGTGTAGAACATTTGCCTAGCGTGTGCAGTAGTCTAAGTTCTGTGCCCAGCAACACACATACACCCAGACACATATACACACACACATACATACACACACACATACACACATATGCACACACACACACACGCACGCACACACACACACGCACACACACACACACAGTCCAACAAGAGAAAGCCTTGTATTTCACAGTGGGGCAGGGCGTTCATACAGCGGACACCAAGAGCATCAATTACATGGCTTCACGTGTCCTGGTGACAAAGCGGTGGCGTTGTGCTATCTTGCAAGTAGATTGTGATGGGGGACCTGTGGGAAGGATGACACCCAGGAGCCTTGTATGTGTGTGACCAGTGGAGGGTAAAGGAATTTCCTGGCCAACAGTACCTTTGCCCTCTTAACTGCTCCACATGCATGGCCAGGCACATCATCTTCCCTCATGTTCATGTTCATGTTCATGTTCATGTTCATGTTCATGTTCATGTTCATGTTCATGTTCATGCTATGGTTCTTTTTTTTTCCCAACAAAATGTATATAAATTGCCCCTAGGGCCTTGGAAATTAATTCCATCAAGCACATGGTTTGCAAACATGCCCTACCCTGCCTTTAAAAATGTATTTCAGATGGCTAGCATTAATATGGCCTCTCCAGAAGTCATCCTTCATGAAGTAATTCAGGAATATTAGAATCTCTGTCAGTTTCTTGGCAAAGGGTATTCAATTATAAATTTATGCTTCACCCAGACCCAGAGCTCCAGAAGCATTCTGGGATGCTTCCACATTTTGTTTTGGAACTTGGCGTTTGATTTTACTTTATTAATCTAAATCAATACTAGCTTATAATAATCGTAAATTAATGTATAAAGTTCAAGATGCTGCGTTCCGTTTCAGCAAGAACGTTTTTGGTGATACCCTTTCCCCGAGTGGAAATCTGAAGAGTCATTTTGGTATAGAAGGTGTTTCTAACTCTTTGGGTTCATGTGATTATGTGGTATAAAGGTCATTGAGAGGGGAGCGTGGGCCATAGGGGGAGAAGTGAGTGCGCACACACAGGCTTGGGTGTGTGCCCTCCTGGGGGTACTTTTCTACTTGGGAAGCATATGCTTGCTCTAGGTTTCCTGTCTTAGAATTGTCTCCTCTCACTTCCTCCTTTCATTACCTCCGAATCTTATCATTAGCCGTAGCTTCTCACTTGCTTTCCTTTGAGTCTGCTCGGTTGCTCGTTTATACATCCTCTTTCTTGAAATATTACCCTTAAAAATGCCTTCTGCAGCGACGTCAGGAAATCTCTGGCCGTGGGCGTTAGGAGAGTTTTTATCCCACTCCGTTCAGAGCTAGACTCTTGGCTCAGACACAGAATAAGCTTCGTCCCCGGGGCCACTGCAGTGAACATCCTTTTCCTCCAAGCAGATAATAGGCTGTGTGTTAAGAGGTGGTTTTGGGAGGAAGCTTTAGACCTCAGGGTTATTTTTGATCTGCAGCGACGGAGAACAAAGACCGAGATGTTTCCTGCCTCTTCGACTCAGGTAAAAGGCGGAAAGTAACAAGAAGTGGATTGTGTTCTTGGAACATAAATCAGCAGGCTTGCTGAAAGGGTGCTTCAGTTAAACGGCACGTTCTGATTAGAAGCCTAAATTATTCGTACTTAAATAGTGGAAGTAATCGAATGATTTTTGACATTTATATACAGCATAGAGCACAGTAAATGAAACCCCTTTGTCATGATAAGGTCTTATTTTATAGTTTTGTGTAGTCTGGAACTCATGTAGCCCAGGCTGGCCTTGAACTTCCAGAAGCCCTTCTTCTGCCACAGGTTCCTGAGTGCTGGGATTATAGGCGTGAGCCGCCTCTCCTGGCTATAAAGCTTTGATATTGGTAGAGTCCTGGTGACCTCAGGCTCAGTGTGTAGCTGAACTTGACCTTGACCTGCTGAACTTCCTGGTTTCACTCTATAGAGAGCTGCAATTGTTTTCCTGAGCAAAAATAAATTATAAAACATACAATGTCTTTAGAATAATCTGCAGATATTATTCATAGCCCCTTTATCGCCTTCCTTATTATCATCTGTCCCTTAAACATATATAAATTCAAATTTGAAGGGGTCTGTTGATTGATGGACTATGTAAGGTGTCAGCATTGGGATTACTTACTGCAGCCCCGAGCAGAGGACTGCTGTCCAGAGCCGCCACATTCAATCGGAGATATTTAAAGTCTCACTCTGCAGCCCAGGCTGCCTTGAATCCCCGATCCTCCTTCTACTGTTCGCAGTGATGGGATTGCAGCCCGGTGCCACCAGGCCTATAATAAACGTCCGTGCCCTTTAAACGCTGAACCTTGTGTAATGCCTTTGTATTTTCGAGTGTTTTGTTTGAGAAAGGGAGTGTGGGAAGGAACTGTATGCTTCTTCATGCACCCCAAAGTCTGGATCCAGTCAAGCCCGAAGAACTGTAGCTATCACGGTTGTCTTTCAGCCCCCCCCCCCCCCCCCCGCCCCGTTCTCTTTCCAACACTATTATTCTCTAACCGCTTCCCACTGGTCCTGTTATTTGCCTGAATAGCTTCTAGTGAGCATAGCCACGATTGGGCTTAATCATCTTTTATTTAGTATTCAGTGACATTACTTCAAGGTAATTTGCAAGTCTGATTTACCTTTGCAGACACCGCTTTTGCGCATTATATTATGCTTTAGAATTTCAAGATCCAGAAACGATTTCCTGCTTTCTGCTGGCCCCCAGGTCAAACTGTCTTCTGGTATCTCCTTAAGCCTCCTGACAGTTTAAGCAGATTAGACTAGATGACATTTTGGTCTCGGGATTGCTACACCCAGAAAGTCACATTAAAACCCAGAAGCTGTGGCCCAAGGAGGCCAATCCAGAGACCAGGACAAGGAGAATCCACGGAGAGATTTGTGGAAGTGCTCTATAAAATGTCAGCAGAGCAGCCGAGGTTTGGGGACGTCTCGGCTGGGAACTCCTAGTCTCATCTTTTGGCTGCCAGCTAGGCAGGTAAGGGTGCGGTCTGAATCACGCTGGACGGCAGACTTTCCGGCCAGCGTGCTAACTTAGCTTCCCAGTTTTGCTTCTATTTCTCCACTACTAAAACTAGAGTTGCTTGCAGGCAGTTCACTT
Organism: Microtus ochrogaster; assembly: GCF_000317375.1. Classification (NCBI taxonomy): domain Eukaryota; kingdom Metazoa; phylum Chordata; class Mammalia; order Rodentia; family Cricetidae; genus Microtus; species Microtus ochrogaster. Next base: position 3,479,481 of record NW_004949106.1, on the reverse strand, counting down.
GTATAGCCTCACAACGTTCCCTGGATGTGTTTCAAAGACAGGTGTGCCGAGCTAACATTCATAGAACCACAGTGCTGGCGGCTCTCCTGTTCCCCCCCTCCCGATTCACTAATCTCCTTTTTGTAAAGCTTTTCCTGCTTTTGACATTTTAGATAAATGGACACATGCCAGTGGTCTTTTATGATTGGCTTGTTCCACTCAGCATAGGGTTTAAAAGGTTTGACCATGTTATATTGTATATGGACATTTATCTTTTTTTTTTTTCTGTGCCAAATAATGTTGCCTAATACATTGTGTCTGTGAACCTGTCAAATTGTTGGACATTTAGGTGGTTTCTACTTTCTATTTTGAATATGCTGCTGTGGACATTCATGTGTGAGTTTTGTATGGACATATATTTTCATCTCACTCAGGTCTCTCCCCGATAATGAAAATGTCTGATCCTACAGTAATTCTACCAGTAACATTTTGAGGCAATGAGACGTACTATTTCTCACACCAGGTGCCTGCTGTAGGAATTCCTACAGCCAGTAGCCTTCAAGTCACCTGCCCACTTGGGCGTGGCCTCTTATACTATAAATGCCAGTGTAAGGCAGGTCCCTCTCTCTTGAGGCTATGGGATTCAGTTGCTGTTCCCCCTTCGAGTAGAGAGGACTGTGATCTGTGACTCTACCCCTAAATAGATAACCCTTTGTTATACTCAATTCTGAGCTAGTGTGGGATTTCTTTTCAGCGTCCGTCTTCAGTGCCCTGCTTTACGTTCTCATCAACAGTGGGCAGGTGTTCTAAGTTTCCCTGTGTCTTTGCTAGCACTTACTCATTATTTTGGATTTTAGAGAGTTTAGATAGTGGTATGCCAACATGGGTTTGATTTTCTTTGTGCTTTTGGATAGTGTGAAATAACTTCCCACACAATTTTTTTTTTAATAAAGGATTTTGCTTAGTAACCGCCTAAAATTTGGTCTTTGTGCGAAACCAGTTTGGGAATGAGGTGTCATTGACAGGAGTGACTGGCAGGAGAAGACACACTTTGTTAATACAGTGGGTCAGTGGGCGCTCTTCAAATCATCGCTTGTGTTCCTGGATTATGTATTAGTGCCTGTACCGATTCCAGGGTTAGTAGAGAATTGTCACCCTGGTTCCTGGTTGAGAGTATGATTTGGGGGGTGGTGTATTTGATGAGAAGTACTACAGGTTGCTTTTTTTTAAAAATATTTATTTATTATATATACAACATTCTGCCTCCATGTATGCCCGCACACCAGAGGAGGGTGCCAGATCTCACTACAGATGGTTGTGAGCCACCATGTGGTTGCTGGGAATTAAACTCAGGACCTCTGGAAGAGCAGCCAGTGCTCTTAACCACTGAGCCATCTCTCCAGCCCTATAGGTTGCTTTTAAAAAACAAATGTAATAGGCTTTCTTTGATGATTGACAGAATGTGTTTTCTGTAAGGTATGGCAAATCAGATACTTTACAAGGTGAAAAATGTTTTTTTTTTCTAAGTTTACATTACTGAAGCAAGGGCTTACATAGACAATGGTGACCAATTGACCATTGCTTCCCACAAGGTCTTCTTGGCATGATGACATCCCAGCCCTTTATTCCTTAAGACTTTGTTCTTCTTCTTCTTTATACAGGGTCTCTTAATGTAGCCCAGTGCAGACCAGCCTCGAACTCATGATCCTCCTGCCTTTCCCGCCCAAGGGTGAGGATCATGTGTGGGCTGCCATTCCTGGTTCCTTCAGGTTCTAATAATCTCACAGTTGTATAATATCTAAAATATTCCCAGATAGAGTCGGCACGTCCCCGAGTGCCCCTGGCTACGCGAGGAAAGGAGGCTTTCCAACAAAGTGGCCTCTCTGTGGCAGCACAGGGTATCACTTAGGGACTGAAAGTGTCCTGTGACGTGAGGGTCCACGCTCACTTTTGTTCTCTTAGAGGGTCTAGAAAACAGTAAATGTGTTGTTAGTCATTTTCATTATTCCTATCTCCCATTTTCCAAGACCCCAGAATAGGTTGTATGACTGTTCCAGAGTTTAAAACTCAAAATGAATGAATGGTTTATTTTACTTTTTTTTTTATCGATATGTGTGTGTGTACACGCGCGTGTGTGCAAGAAAACATACCATTTTTTGTGGGTACCCTCATTGGCTGGAAGAGGGTGTTGGACCTGCTGGAGCTGGGGTTCCAGGTGGTTGTCAGCTTTGCAACATGAGATACTGGGAACTAAACTCAGGTCCCCTGGAAGAACAGAAGTGCTCCTATCCTCTGGGCCATGTCACCGGCCCCGGAGTAAATGGTCTAAAAGCACCATTAACGTAGAACTACACTTAAAACGTGCCTGTGAATTCAGCATATACTGTAGTCTGCATTTTTTATTGTGTCTACTGATTTGACGTCTATAGCAGAGCTAAGATACCTGACTCATCAAGTTAATTAGTTAGGATCATCCTCCCCACATGTAAGATATTACAGGAGGTCCTGATCCTGGGATCGTCTCCATCACTGCTGCCTTTGGTCTCGTCCTTGCTCATGGCTTCTTCATCATTTCCTCCTTGTAGAGGATCTGGACACCTCTTCCCATTTGTCACCCATCTTTCTTTCCGTCCTTGGTTCACGATGTTTGCTTCGTCCTTGTGATGATCACTGGTGTTGGAACGGCAAATGTTTCCAGCCTTCAGTCTTCCGGTCAAATGAGAAAATTTTACTTCCTGATATCTGTATTATGCTACTTTCTTTGATCAATAAAACACAAACAGAAGCGATGCAGGTCATTTGTGGGTGGAATCATTTGATGTGGCTCAACTCCTGTTTTTCTTCACTGTTAACTGTGTTGATGTACTGAGGTGACTCCGAGGTAACTGGGCGTGGGTTCACAGGCGACTGTGGTGGTCAGCACCTCATGCCAACCTGTGAGATTCATTTAATTTATGCAAGGAATATGTTTTTGATACTGAGATTAGGGGATCGTTTGTATACTGAGTATCTTAGTTTATTCTTACAGATAAGCCATAGCTGTGTGTTCTGATATGATATATTGTAATATATATATACATAAATATATCTCAACTGCAGGAGGTTCTTGAGCAATTAAAGTGTGGCTAGCCTAAATTTGTAGAACATACACTAAATTCTGAAGACTTACAGTGCCAGAGTATATAAGATATCTCACTAAAATCTGAGTATATATTAAAATGATATTTTGATAAATTGGTTTGCCAATTTTTTTTATGTAAAAAGTTCAAGATGACTTACTTATTGTTCTTCTGATGGCATAATACTTTACTTAACTTTGACCTTTCTGAGTTAAGGGTTCTATTGGATTCCATCTTTGTTTTCCCATAGCATTTAGCAGCATCTAGGATGTGGAATATATTAAATAGATGAAGTTTATGCCACTGTTCATATTTAGTTATTTGTATTTTTATGCTTAATAGATTCTTCTTTTATTTCCTATATCTAAATTTAATACTTAAATCTTTTTATACTCTTAGAAAATCAAGTGCTATATATGTATCTGATGCTTATGTTATATTAATTGTTGCGAAATGTTTTACGCTGCTCCTTAAATACTCAGGTCATATTTTCAGCAAGGCCAACTCCTTACAGCTAGCCTTTTCTTTTCTTTATGAAAATAAACGAGAAACCCTTCATTCTTCAATCACATCTGTAACTTTTATTTTTCCAGTAGCTATCACTTGATACTATTTTTTTATTTACTTATATTTACCCAGTGAGGCCTTGTGCTACAGATGAGAAGGAAACTGAGGAGGAGAAGTGGCCTCTCGGGTGTGGGGACCCCACCAGTGAGGAAGCAGAGCCCTCAGCTTCTGCATGGGGAAGACAGAGTCCAGAATGGGGGAAGGAACCCTGGGAAGGAACATGTGTGTTTACTGCATAGACAGTAGAGAGAAACAAGTACCGAATATCTGTGAAATACTTTACTTGTTTCTTGCTCCAGAGGGAGTTATGGAATGGTGCGCCATGGGCTGTTTCATGGACCGAGGAGGGGAGCATAAAGGACCATGGGATGAGCAGAGACTTGGTCATTAACCAACTTACATCCTATTGCATTCCCATAATCCCACATGCATAGTTTATAGACACACATCAGGCAAGGTGGTTGTCAAAGTATCAAGTCTCTGGATTTTTACTCTGTTTACCTTTTGCATTTTCTCCAATCCGTAGTCTGAACATTTATCATTTATCATCCGTAGTCTGAACAATTCAGCTCAAGCAGCTTTACGCTTCTGAGAGACACTGGGACAACGTTTAGGCATTTAACTCAGCAAAAGCTGCCCGTATTATCTGCCCTCAGTTGACTGCATGGCGTCTCAGCTGCTTTTCTGTTGCTGTGGAAAGACAAAGGCAACCATACAAGGAAAAGGTCTATTGGAGCTCACAGGTCCCGAGGGAGGAGTCCACCACCGTCATGGTGGGAGCCCTCACCTCCAACCATAAGAAGGAAGCAGAGAGAGCAAGCCAGGTATGGCTTTGGAACCTTAAAGCCTGCCCCCAGTGTCACACTTCCTCCAGCAAGGTCACACTTTTTAAACCTCAACTAAACAGTCCCACCCACTGGGGACCAAGAATTCAAACATCTGAACCTACTGGAGGGGGCTTCTTATTCAAACTAACCACACTGGGTTGCATTAAATCATTGCCATACTGTCATAAATAAAAAAATAAATGATCAGAAATATACTCTTGAAAATTCATTTGCGTCGTTAAAACCATCTATAGCTATATATATTTCCCCTGGGCTCCAGTTGATCTCCTGACAAGGAGAAAGAGCTGATTTAGTTCATGGAGGCCTCTAATCTGAAAGTGAACACTTCTTCAGAAAGAAAAAAGCCCCTGCTTCGCAAGACTCTAAGACCTGGGAGCTGTGCCACAAGGGCACATGCCGAGTACCATGTCTTGAAGGCAGGCTGCCAGGCTCGGTCAGAGAAATGCAAGCGTGGCAGCGGTTTTGCAATATCTGGAAAACTCGGGACTCTCATTTCTTGGAAAAAAGTCTTTCCAAGATAAAGTTGGTGTGGTGGTCTTCTACCTCAAAGAAGAGGTGATGCCAAGTGTAAGTTGTGAGGAATGATTTCTTTTCTTCCCAAGAGATGGGGACCCTGCTGGATCCCATTACGTGGCTGAGAGGCTCATAGAGAATGCCCTTGTAAGGCTGATTTTGCTGAGGCTCCCGAACAAGGACAAAATTAAAAGAAAATACCTTTCACTAGTAATTTGTCCTTCTTTATCTTGAAAATTGTGAAGATAAGGGCTTATACTAAGACTTTTCTGACTTGTTGGCGATACATACCTTACTTTTTCTTGTTAGCTTCAGAGGACTTCAGTTATAGAAATTGCTGTGACCTCTCTTAGATTTTAGGTAGTAAGGCACACACAATTTCTGTGTGATTATTTCGCGTCTGAGCGACAGGGAATGAATGAGCAGCCCCCCGAACTACGAGAGATGATCCTTTAACCCTGCTGAGATGCTTGCAAGGTTGACACGCTATTTCCATTGTAATCATCAGAACAAGAACCGTAAGGCCATTTGGCTAGTAGTAAACATCAGAGCCGGGACTCTGACCTCGTTGCTTCTAAATTCATGTTTAACTTTTCTTATTCATGCTGGTAAACTACCAGCATCTCCTGGAGTCTGTTCTCCCAATCCTTTCTCCACCGAGCTCTTTTATGTATTACCAGGCAAATATCCGGTCTTGGCTTTATGCTTACCAGCTCTCTGCCACCCATTGCTTTGCTATACCACATGGTGTCAGTTGTCTTCATGTACGAGAGCCTCTTCTGCCCATCACTGAAACTTGGCTCCCCTTGTATCTTCAGACCTTCTAGCTCCCGTCTCTGTCCATTGTCACTTGTTCTGAACATTTCTCATCTGGGGTTGCCGCCTATCTCTCTCCTTCTGCTATCACATTTCTTAGAGGAGCAACAACCAAGAAGTCCAATCATGTATGGCTATCTACATACATGATTGGTTTAATGAGAAACCCCCACTGGACCGTTTTAACTTGTAACTCACAGTTCCATGGTTGGTTAATTCAGCGGTCTGGTCACACTGTGGAATAGCGGGGTCCTTCCAGGTTGCCCATCGTCCCTTGCCTCTTTAGCCTATGGTTAAAGAGGTTTGGGGAAATCTCCTGCATTTTCAGTGGCTGGCAGGGCTAGATTCAGCCGGAAAAACTGCCTGGTTTTAACTAATAGAACCATTTCAGGCTCCACTTCAAGCAGCTTTCCTAATGTCAGTTATTAAACTCCGCCTACTTTTTTCTAAAATTTATTCTTCTCTCCTACAATACATCCCAACCACAGTTTTCCCTGTCTCCACTCCTCCCGGCCTCCCCACACCCAAGTCCTCTCGTCCCTTCTGCTTCCCTTCAGAAAAGAGCCGGCCTCCCAGGGATATGAACTGAACACAGTATAATAAGCCACAACAGAGTTAGGCACACCCTCAGATCAGGGCTGGGTGAGGTTACCCAGTAGGAGGAAAAGGGTCCCAAGAGCAGGAGAGAGAGTCAGAGACATTCCCACTGTTAGGAGTTCCACAAAAACACCAAGCTAACATCAATAACATATGTGCAGAGGACCTAGCAGAGACCCACGCAGGTGCCGTGGCTGCCGCTTCGGGCTCTGTGAGCTCCTGTGAGCCCTGCTTAGCTGATTCAGCGGTTGGAGTTCTCCTGGTGTCCTCAACCCCTCCGGGGAGCTTTGGGGAGCTTTGGTGTTTTCTTTTTTTTTTTTTAACTTTGAAGGTTCCTTCCATGTCTGCCACTGGTTTCCACCCCAGCCCCGACTCTGCTTTGACCGCTTTGTTCCCGTCCATTTATTCCGCTGCCCCTGCCCCTGACAGCTCACTTTTTCTGAGGCTTGACCCTGGCCATGGCCCTTTTCATGCAACCTGTCTCTAGTGGGTTTTTGAAGTTTAGGGTATATTGTGCCTTTGCTCGGTACCATTCCTTTAATGTTCTCTCAATCTCACCACCCCCGTCTTTGCTCTCTTTTGAGGACGACTTCCTCCATTCAACTCCACAAATGAACTTGCTACACACTGTTAGGTCCGACTCTAATCAGTTATTTTGAAGGCTTCACCGTCTCTCCCACTCACAGCCAGAGGTGACAGTTGAGCAGTGTGTACCCCAGGTTGCATTTTACGTTGTAGTATATTACTATATTTTTGTGCTGGGGATTCAAATGGACTTTTCACATGTTAGGAAAGCCCTTTATGACTAGGCTGTATTTCCAGCCCATAGCCTATTGTTTTGTTCAATCTTTTTCTTTTTACATTTATAACTATTTATTGCTCTGTAGCCCCAATTTCATATTTCCTGCTCAGATCTGAGCAGTTCTTCAAGTGGTTAGTGTTTTGTTTAGTTGTTGTTTGGACTTATTGCTTTTCCTTTTCCCTGACCTATGGTCCTCCCAGAGTGAATACTATTTGTTATGTACTTAGAGAACATCCGGCTTCTGGGGTCCTCTGGGATTGTACATAATTCTGCCTGGAAAAAGCCCAAACACCAAGACTGAAATTGCCCCCCTTCCTGTCTGTGTCTTTAGTTTCATTTACAGAGGATTGCTTGTGTCTTAGGTTTTAAAACACAGCGAGAAGAACGATGAAATGGATAGGCAAGGCGATATTCGCCAATAAAATGATACTAGCGAGTGTCGCTGGACTTTCTTGGCAGATTTTCCTTGGGTCGCCAGTCCCCAAATAATGACACGGAGACTTGCTATTAACTATGAAAGCTTGGCCTTAGCGTAGGCTTGCTTCCAGATTTTATCACTTAAATTAGCCCATTTCTATTAATCTACGTTTTGCCACGTGACTCTTTACCTCTACTGAGTACTGTGAGTCCGACTTGCCTGTCTCGCTGGCAAAGTCAGCGCACCTGGCTTCCTCTCTCTGCCTGAAGTCCCGGCTAACCTCTCCTGCCTTGCTATTGGCTGTTCAGCTTTTTAGTAAACCAGTCACAGTGACACGTCTTCACGTAGCGTACAACTATCCCACAGCAAGCAAGCATTGTGGAGATCTCACGCTTCAGTTCCAGTTTAAAATGAATCTTAAAATAGACCGTAATATCTGAAATGTCAGTAGCAATGCATTCTACTGGGGAAGTTAGACAGGGTAATGGAGTTGATAAAATGAAGCAGGTTCAGCCTCTGCCAGGATGAGTGACCGGAGAGCAATATCCAGGGAGGAGGCGGCCCTGAGACCCGGAGGATAAATGTTCCATGTACAATACAAGAAAAAAATGATTCTTAGTGGTGTTGTGGGGTGAAAGTTCAAGTAAAGTTAAACCTCACCTTTCCCCCTTTCCTTTGCAAACATTACAAATTGGGTTCACTAATCCTCAGATATCCCAAAGCTCCATCCGTCTACGGCAGATCAAACCAGCACTGTTTCATTACAGAATCTCAGATGAGGAGCCATGACCCTCCAATGTTAAGTAAGACATTTAATTAAGACCTACTTGGCTCTTGGTGGTCAAGATGTTGGGGGAATCATGGCTGATTTCTAGTTACTAACGTGTAGCAAATAATATCAAGAAATTATATGAAAACATTTGAAGACAAATTCAGATTGTAAGATATAGTAAATAAGAAAACATCAGACCCAGAAAAACGAGAAAAGTACACCTGCTTTATCTACTTGCTTGCCCTGGCTAAATTCTTGATGGGAAAGTTCTCCAGGATAAGCAATTCTAAGCCTGCCTTTCTTTCTTTCTTCCTTTCTTTCTTTCTTTCTTTCTTTCTTTCTTTCTTTCTTTCTTTCTTTCTTTCTTTCTTTCCCTCTCTCCCTCCTTCTCTCTCTCTCTCTCTCTCTCTCTCTCTTCCACCCCTCTTTCTTTTTCTTTTTTCCTCTTTTGCCTCTTTGTCCATATCTGCAAGGGTAGTCTATAAGCAATTCATGTTGACACTTGCCCTGTTTTTAGTAGGCAGATTTTGATGGTCAGTGGGGAGAGAAAGGTATGAGAACTTGAAATGCTTATCATTATAGAAAGGAACTTCCATATTCCAGAATGATTTTATCTGCACCAATCACTGGAAGAATCCCGTAGAGAAAGACCTTCCAAAGTAGAGACATGACCAAAGTTTGGACCATACTGTGGGAAAGCAGCTCTGCTAGGCCCTTCTGATACATTTGCCACAGTTTACAAGTAAAGATAGACCAACTGTCTCATCCAAAGTCGCAGCTTCGAAACCATGAGGTCCTGGTAGCATTTATTGACAGACTCACACGTTTGCTTAGAGAGCTGTCCATTTATGTTCTTATCCAAAGATGCAGATCCCTTTTAGAAAGACAACTTTATAAAGTTGTTTTAATTTTAAATATCATTATATTCTTTTCTCTCCAGAAGTAGAGGTTTAATCAGATGCACAGTTTACCTTTAACTCTGGAAATGTAAGATTATCATTAATCCAATCCCAAATCAACAAATAAATTTTATTTGTCTCCATTTACATAAAAAGGGATTAGCTTTGGCTAAGTGCATATATGGAAACCCAAAATGACAATATTAAATAAAAAGGGGTGTACTTGAAGAGGCCCGCTTAAATTTTGTTTCTGTTTTCATATAATTTCCATATCTAATGATGTCTGTCTGTCAAGTCTGAGTGCATAAGCCCAGAGATCAAAGGTCAGCTGGGAGCTCGCTGATGAGAAATAAAAAGGCAGACCTTTAACCGTCTTTAAATCTTTCTATATATTCTAGGAAGTTAATTTTTCTTTTCTTCTGAGTTTTGATATCTTTCTGTTTCATCCGGCACCAGACCAGCTCTTATTCCTCCTCAACTTAGAGTAAATTCTGTTTCCAGAGTTTTATGGAAGTTGGAAAGCTGTTCTGGGTAATAATCAGTTATGGATATTTGAATGTGTGTAAACTTTAATATACCACTTTCTGTTTGCCATGGGCCCTAACCATTGCTTGTATGTGAGTGTGTGTGCATAATAAATGTGCTTCCCAAGGCATTCTTGCAAGAACGAACCTCTCCTTTCACTCAAAGTATAATTTACAAATATATGACTTAATATGTTTTTTTAATCATTTAAAAATTTTTCGCTAGCAGGCTGCTTCGAGGAGCAAAGAAGCACTTTCTGTAAAAGGCAAATTGGCATAGAAGTTGGCATTTGGGAAGGACGGAATGTTGGTATTCTCATTGACAGACCCTTTGCTAGGCACTGAAGATAGGAGAAAAGAAGAACATTATTTCAAAGGAATTATAGCCTGGCGATGAGGCCTTTAAGGCTGTGGGTAGACTAATAACAGCTCTCTGAAGACAGAAGTTTGGTTGCTTGGGAGATTGGAGTCACAGCTTTGGGCCATACTCCAGGGCTCTGCATCCTTTAGCCCTTGTTGTAACCCGTGGATCCACTGCACCAATGGACAAAACATTACAGAAGGGTGAGTTGAGAGCAAATTTGCATGTGACATAGCGTTGACCCTGACCAGCACAGCCACTGGTTAAAGCTGCTCTGTGCTTCTCAGTTCTGATTTTCCCCTATCGGTTGCATCTTTCATATCCCTCCCAGAGAAGCTAACCGGAACGTGATTATCCATTGTATTTAATATCGCACCCCTTCCAGCTTGTTATCAGAGAACAAATCTTGCTTTGCTGAGCTCGCGGGAGGTTTGTTTTTCATTAGTCAGTGTAGTGGTTAGGCAGATCTGTGAAAACGGGTACCTTCCAGGGGGTTTATTTATTTTTTTTAAATCTAAACATGCTTTACTTTCTATGGCTTGTTTAGCTAAAGGTATGTAAATTGGTGGAGACAAAGAACGCTTTTGACTCCTTTTATTAACTTTCTGTTTATATCTCATGGTTAATTTATAATGAGAGACGTTGGTTATCTTAAAATGTTTGAAAATAAATTGCTTTTAACACCATAGATGGCAGTGCTCAGATAAGGGAGAGAACCCTCAGCAGGGACTGGCCATGGCTGTCAAGGCTGTGGAATTTATTTTATAAAAAACACATTTAACATTAAGAAAAAAAAACCATTTAAAATAGCATGCTTAAATATGCTTTATCAGATGCCCAATAGAAATAGCACTATGCTCACAAGTTCTTCTTGCGAAATATTTGCATTTTTTAAACAATGGGGTTCTTTCGTTTAAATAATGGGGTTCTTTCGTTTAAATAATGGGGTTCTTTCTTTTCATTAGTTCTGAGGGTGGTCCATACTACAGGGTGCTAAAAGTTATTTGTAAAAGTTATTTGCATTTCAAATTAACTACAAGAAAAAGATGAACGTGTCTACTGAGACCCAATAAAACTACCAGAAAAATGACTTATCATATCTAAAACTGTGTATTGCATCAGAAATGGGCCCGTTATCGCCTTACTGATTTCTTCTGGAAAAAGTGTAGAAGTGAAATTTATAGTCTTAATCGAAACTGAGAAGATGGCAAATGGGATTTAGCCCCAGGTTTTTTTTCATTTTCCGACGGTATTCATTTCAACTAAACCTTAAAGATACTTATGATGATGAAACTTACTTAGTGAAAGAATAGTGAGCATATCCAGTCTCAGCCGGGCCCCGGAATTTCCGAGGCGTCTGGAAATCTCTGCATGTGTACAAGGGGTAGCTGCCTGCTTTGGTGGAAGCTGGAGAGAGGATGGCGAAAGCTGGGGTTTGTCCCTGCCCGTGTGTTCACGCCTGCGTTTCTGTGAGACAGTTCATTAAGCTTGCTAATTCGTCTTTCGTTTCCTTTCTGGGGAAGTGGGAAATGAAACAGCCCCTAGGCTAGCTTGGAGCAGAGAATTATGTCCCTTTGTAGAACGTTTTGTAGTGTTTTGTTAGTTCTATTTGGCAACCATTTTCAGGGCAACAATTCAGCAGCAGCAGCTATCACCCGACGCTTCAATAGATCACTCTAGGTGGGATAAATAGAAGAGTCTAAGTTAAGAGGGGACACACTATGAGTTTCTCATGTTTTTATAGTGAAAGTTTAATTTGTTCTTGCTACGCCATAGCATTTAGGTATTATCTCTGGCTGATGTCATGTGATCATACAGAGTAGTTGTGACACACGTCCTGTGACCTATAAAGCCTATCATATATACTCTTTTTCCCATAAAAAATACCACCCAACTCTGGTCTAAGCTGTTTCCATGACTCTTAATGTAGGTCTCGGTTAATTTATACCATGAAGTGACTGGCGTACAGAAGCCGGAGGACCTGTTCCAAGGGAGGCGCCTTAGCAGTAGACGGCGGCTTTGCTTAGCTGTTCCCATGGTGAACTGGAGACGGCTGAGGATTATCTGTGCTTAGTGGCGACATTCCTTTGGACAGTTGGGAGTAACAAATCTAGAACCCCCAGGAGGGGATTTGGATAGAACCGAAACTTCCGGATTCAACTTCAAAGTGGGAGGGGCCAGAGGCTGAAGTCACAGCCCATTGGGTGGCAAACTCCATCTGCCCCGAGATAGAGAAATTATTCAGGCCTCGTGACAACATGTGGATCTCATCACGTATAATAAGTCTTTTCGAGTCGTTCTAAACCCCGAGTTGAAAGATTGCAGTCAGATATCCTGCAGCATCTAGAGATCTTCTTGGATTGAAGACTGCTTGGTATGCCGGGCGGTGGTGGCGCACGCCTTTAATCCCAGCACTCGGGAGGCAGAGACAGGCGGATCTCTGTGAGTTCGAGACCAGCCTGGTCTACAAGAGCTAGTTCCAGGACAGGCTCCAAAACCACAGAGAAAC
>NW_004949106.1:3461686-3466657 GCF_000317375.1 Microtus ochrogaster | reverse complement strand
GTCTACAAGAGCTAGTTCCAGGACAGGCTCCAAAACCACAGAGAAACCCTGTCTCGAAAAACCAAAAAATAAATAAATAAATAAATAAATAAAAAAATAAAAATAAAAATAAAAAATGAAGACTGCTTGGTTACTGGGATGGGTGGTCTCAGTGCCAAGGTCTGTAAAAGAAGCCAAGACTCTGCCTGAACTATAAACATGGAGGTTTAGACACATTAACGGCAGGGTAACTGTTGACCCCTGCCCAAATTCCCGAGGATTTCTCTCTTTTCTTTTTTGTAATAAGTGCTGGCCTGCCTCCCCCAATAGTGTTTTGCTTTTCTTCTAAGTGATCTTTGGGAAGACAGACAATGCAGCGGTCATTCCTGAGAATGGATTGGTGCTTTAGCGTTCAGACATGCTCCTATTAACCCGATTTCATAACAGTAACATAATGGATGACCTGATCAGGTAGAAGAGTCATTTCTGTTTTATAGATGATGAAATGTTTGTTTCGGAGAAGTTGATCCACCTGCCCGAAGCCATAGGGCTTTTAAGGCAAACGACGACCTCTTGCCTTTGCCTCCAGAGTGTTGTTATCTTCGTCATGTTTTTCCTGGCTTCTTTCAGCCAAAGCGTACTGAAAGGTGGGTAAAACGCAAAATTTCTTCCTTATCAAATAAACATCAAGGAGAAAACAGATAATTTGACATTAGGAAGAAATCAAAAGAGCACCTAAGTTAGAGGCTGCAAAATGTTGAGTCTTAAGTGATATCCCAAAATAAATCCCGATTTCCAGCTCCTATGGAGAAGGGTTGGACATGGAGCTCGCATTCCGGTATGGGCGTGGGCTAGAATGAAGTGGAGTGTCTCTTGGGTTCAGGCCATCGCTTGGGACTTTGTCCCAGTGTCCCTCACTCCCTGATATTTAGATATCCAAACACCACTCTAGTCATTGACCGCTCCTCTCTGGCTCCCAACAGCCCTTGGGTGAGACCCCCTAGTCTACACCTGAGTACCAGCTTCTGGAACAAGTGAGAATCCAGGCACCGTGTGGGGTGGGGATAGACCTTTTTTTTTTTCCTGAAAAATGGATTTTTTTCATAGACTCTGATGCCATGGTCAGATTATTTATCATTACGGAATCATGAAAGAACATGAAGGGAAGAGTAATTAGTCAAAAGGTGATGCTTCCATTTTGTCAAGTGGATAATGTTTTAGTGATGCCTGGTAAATGGTCTGTGTTTGTTCCTTACAAACCAGGTCTCAAATATTTTATAGCAAGGCTAGATACCCAACTTACGTATTGCAGGAAAGTGTATTGTATAGAAAACAGGGTTCCCTAGAATTAACCAAGTTTATTTTATTTGAGAAAATGATTGGAAGGTAAATTTTTGAATATATTTCAGCAGCAGGACTGAATTCACTCTAGAAGAAATCTATTTCTCCTTGTTGTTATTAGCATGTGGAAAAGTGTTTCTTTTGTTTAAAGCCTTATGTTGGCCCGCACGTGAAACTGGGAGAAGGAGAGATGTGAGATAATTGTGAGCACCTACTGAAGGAATGCAAAGAAGAACAGTGGGAAGCTTGGACAGATACTATCTGTCACGAGGGGCATCATGCAGAGGCAGAGTGCGTACAGGCAGGCCAAAGGAACCGATGGTGGGGCCTATTCAGCGATGAGCAAGTGTTTCTGGTATACAGATAGCTGTCCGAAACACAGTGTTTATTACCTGTGTTTTCCTGAAATGTAATTTTTAGGATGGATAATGTCGTTCAAACTCAAAGGGATAAATTATGTCCTAGTGAAGAGAAAAATCTATGCTGAGGGACTTGAACAGGAACTATAATAAACAGCACATTGTTGAGATTTTAAATGCATATGGCTTTTGATGAGAACATCTCGAGGTGATTGTGTTTGTTCTTGTTATCGTCCGTTCGCTCATTTGATAATTATTTATGGCAGTTTGCTATGTGTATCAGTGGGGAGCTCTCAAAAGTAAAATCATTGGCTTTTCTGGTTTTAGGTTATTTTCAACCCAGTTGGGCAGGAGGAAAAGGAAGACAGGGAGTGTTTTGTACAATGTAAGTCTATGTGAATCACGTTTTTTTTCAGTTTGAGGAAAGAGATACTTTTTTTTCAGTGTGAATAGGAGAAAGGTTTTCCAAGAGATAAGGACTAGGGATTTGACCAGGCTTTAAAGGATGGGAAGGGGGCGAGGATTGGTTGAAATATCAGTAAGATTGTTGCTGTTTTTCTGGGGTCTGCTAGAGATACAGCAATGGCACAGTATCAGCGAGCTGTGAGGGGACAAGCTGCAAAGCTCACAGATGGCCTTCCTGGCTAGGAGGAAAAGCTGCATGGATTGGTGGAGCTTGAGTGTGAAGGGTCTTTCTTTCTTTTTTTTTTTTTTTTTGTTTTTCGAGACAGGGTTTCTCTGTGGTTTTGGAGCCTGTCCTGGAACTAGTCTTGTAGACCAGGCTGGTCTCGAACTCACAGAGATCTGCCTGCCTCTGCCTCCCAAGTGCTGGGATTAAAGGCGTGCACCACCACTGCCCGACTGAGTGTGAAGGGTTTTGCACCCTATGCTGGAGCATGTGTTTACAGATGTGATTTCCCTGGATGAGCAAGGCAACTTACTATCAAGACTCTGATAGACACTTAACAACTGCCTGGGTAGGTAACTCTCAGTGGAGCTTGCAAAATGCCTTTGTAAATACCAGCACTATATACAGCTTGCTCAGGAGAGAACCAGAGTCTCCCGGATCAGAGGCATCTGTCTCCCCAGAGCCTCACCTGGGGTTCATTGGGATACTCTTCTGGGTTTGTAGGCTCATCTTGGTTTGCAACACAAGCTACATGGTGACCAATAGAAAACACAAAGGGCTACTTGTGCAGAGGGAAGCCTCTCGGAAACATATTACGGGTGGAGAATGCATTTGATTGTATTGATTCTGAAATGCCGTTTTATCTCCAGTTTCAGTGTGTGCCTGAGGGAGATCCTCACGTGGGAGTCTTGTGAAGTCTCTCACGTTGCAGGGTGCTCACTAACTCCCTTTGTGTATCAAAATACTATTTACGGAGACTCATTAGACTTCAGTGATCTCAAGCAGTGCTATTTTTACTTGCTCAGAGAGCTGTGAAGATATGATGGGTTAAAAAAAAGAAAGTAAGATATCAAATGTGGTTTCTGCTATTATTCTTGAGCCTCCAGGTTTGTGGCTGCAGGTACTGGGCATGATTTGAAGTCTGCCTCTCTGCCATTTGTAATGCAGCTCTCCCAAGTATACAATTGGGAGAAAAGGCAAGCAGTCCTCCTAACCTACTGTGATAAGGAACTCATAACTTATCATAAAGACTGAAAAGCTGAGTGTGATGATACAGTGCTCCAAATGCCCGCACTTCAGAAGCAGAGGCAGATCAGGAGTTCAAAACCAGCTTTTGTTCCATAGTGAGTTCGAGGCTGTCCTGAGCTACATAAAACCTTGTCCCAAAAAGCACATTTATAAAAAAAAATCATGAGAATAGATTCAGCACATGTTCTATTAACAATTTAGGTAGAAGTGAATGTTTGATTTTTTTCTTTAAAACTATTGTCTTAAAATATACAGAGATAATCCAGATAGAGCTGTCATATGTAATTTGCAACATTACAAAATTAGTTTATTAGTATCGATTTTAATTTTCACCCACAAAACGAAGTGAAGGTTAATTTTATGTGTCAGCTAGATCAGGTCGTGGGCCCAGAGGTTATGCGGGATGAAAGCTTCTGAGTCAGTGGATGTAGTAAAGCCAGTCTCTCTCCAGTGAGGGGTGGGCATTACCCAGTGTGTGGAGAGCCAGCGTGGAGCAGCGTCAACAGCAAAGGCAGAGGAAAGAGGAATCCTCTCCTTCGGCTCTTCTTGTTTGAGCCGGGCCACCTCATCTCTTCTGCCATTGGACTGGGGTGTATAGCACACAGACCTTCAGACTTCAGACTAAGTCACACTGCCAGATTTCCTGAGCTTGCAGGAGGCGGATCGTGGGATGTCATAGCTTCCTTAATGGGGGGAACCAATTCTGTAGAGCGCCTAGGTATTTATGCGTCTGTGTATCATCTATTTATGTGTCTTTGTATCACCTGCCTGTCATCTCTCTGTCCATTCAGCCATCCACTCATCCCTCTTTCTCTCCGCTTGTTTTCTGAGAACCCTTACAACACAGCCTCACAAACACATCGTGGCTTCTTTTTGTCATTCACGGTTCTTATCAGTTTATTTGCTTTTTACTCATTCTTACTCTCAGCCAGCATTTAGGTTCAGCTTCATGATTTTTACAGCCGTACTGTTTCCTCTGGAGCTTTGTGAAACACGGTTCTTATTAGTAATACAGCCGCGTCAGGACATTTCTCTCCAGCTTCGAATTCCATGAAAGTTGAAGCTTCTCTCTCCTAGTCCAGGGCTATCTATTGCCTGCTGTGCTGGGAGGTGCGCCAAGGCACCCTTCTCTCTGTGAGTCTGCTTTGACTTTCTCTCCACTCCCAGCTTGCTCACTGTGAAGCTGTTAGCTCAGAGTACACAGAGACAGAGTGGAACCTTAGGAAGCGTTCATTCTCCAGGTTCTAGAGCTCTCTTCATCGCGGGGAGGGGAATCTCTGATGTGCAATCGCCTCTTCTCACATGGGTGAAAGTATTCATGCCAACTTACCTATGCCCCATGATGCATTGCTCGGCTCTGAAGCACTTAAAAATGTGGTAGTATAAATATATTACAAAAGTCTTCATTTTGACTGATACAAGGTATATTGCTCAACCATCATCACCATTCACCTTCGACTTTGTACTTATTAAACAAACAAGCCTTTCCTCCGCACTCCCCTGCTTCTACACCCTGACAAATGTAATTGCATGCTCTGAGTCTGACAACCACTAGGGTCCTCGGGTATGGCAATAATGTAACACATGTCTTTTGAATTGGCTTATTTCCCACAGCTCGGTATCTTCAAGGTTCAT
>NW_004949106.1:3457247-3461295 GCF_000317375.1 Microtus ochrogaster | reverse complement strand
CCCACCTATGTTTTAACCTATCAGGGCCAAGCAGTTTCTTTATTACTTAACCAATGAAATCAACAGATTGATATATGACACTCCCACATCATAGAATGATAGTCTATTGTGTGACTGTGTCACACCCGGAAAGAAGGGGAACCATGAGCAGAAAGCCCAGCAAGGGAGGGCCAGGAGAAGAGGGTCCCTAGCACTGGTGGAATCAACATCAGTGTCACCTTTGCCCATGACACGGGGCAGGGTCACGGAGAACAGGCACAGATTTGAAAGCATCATTCTACGTGTCTAGTGTCCAGGAGCAAGTCACGTAGCGAGTCCACACGTCTGGCTGGCTGTTTGATACCCACTTCTCTGCGTGGTTCTGCCATTGACCTCTCACAATACAACTTGTGTGAAATGAATACATCTCAGTCATCCCTTGGGAGCTAACACAGCAGTCAAATTGTTCCATATGTGTGGGCACAGGGGTAGGCATTTCTAACCATGGAAATGATGGCAAGCATCTCCTAAGAGGGCTCTGCATCATCGTGTGTGCAAAGTCCCGGCATATTAGATGAGGATCGGGTGTACACACATGTTGACAGCGAATGAGTCAGGAAAAGGATGGGGCATAAAGAGGAAGAAGATGGACTGTTCTACCGAGATTGGGTGTTTGGCTGTCTGTAGGTGGGGTGTATGAGGTGCTTCTCTTCCAGGCTGTGAAGATAAGTTAGGAAGGCATTGGTGCTGTGGGGTGGATGACGTCACCTAGAAGCATGCACAGAAAGGTTAATGGCACAGGAAAGAAATGAGGAGATACCAAGCAGAAATGCATGGTGAAGTAAGGAAAGCATAAGAGTCACGGTAGCCAAGAAAGGAGGAACGTTCAGATCGAAAGCATCACTGGTTGCTAAGGAATTTCATATGGTAAGTAATGGAAACCGTCGGTTGGGTTTGGAGGTTAGAAGGGATTTGGTGACCTTGGTGATGTCTTAGAGGCAGAAAACCAAGTTGTCATGGTAATGATAAATGAGAGGCTTATACGAGCCATGAACCACCTTTATACAACCCTGTATCCAGAGAAGATGGCAAGAGCAAATTTGGGAGAGAATTGAATGGTAAGGGAGGACCAGGGTAAAGCTGAGAGGTCCTAGTTTTTCTTTTTAATTAGGAGGAAGCTGACTTTGCTAGTTCAGAGCTTGCGATTTATATCAGTGCCTTGATCTGATAGCAATATCTGGAGTATTACAGCTGCTGTTTACTGAGTACCCACTGTGTGCCAAACATCACGGTGTCCTGTGCTTTCATGGAAATCTCATTTAAATGACAATACTGCTGCCATTTTCCAGACTGAGAGATTGATCTCAGGTTGTTTGCTGATGGCCCTATAGCCCGTAAGTTCAAACAGTGTGCTCTTGTTGGTCCATTGCCGTTTGCGCACCAGTGTTGGATATTTTATTATGCGCCTAGTTCTATTTTTATTTTTTGCCTGTGAACATGGCCTTCCCAGGCATATACCCTCCTAGGTATTTATTCAAGTAGCTGCATAAAAATCCCACGACTTTTATGCACATGAAAACCTGCACACAGAGCTTTGCTGGAAACTTTGTTCTTAGTTCCCAAAATTTGGAGGCAACCCAAATATCTCTCAGTAGATGGATGGATAGATACACTGTGTACATTATAGAGTGGGTATTATGCTATAATAAAGAGGAAACATGAATAAATATAGCTAAATGAAAAATGCCATTCTGTATAGCTTGCATATGGATCAATCGTATATGATATTCTGGGAAAGACAAAATTTTGTAGACCGTGACGAGATCTATATGCCAGCGGCTCCATAGGACAAGCAGGGAAACCATTGTACGATACTGCGGATCAGTGGCATTAGGTCCAAACTCACTGCGCCATACAACGGAAAGAACCACGCTCTCTGTTAATGATAACCCGTCAGTAATGTTTCATCAGTATTTATATATCACATGCATGCAAAAGATTTCCAATAAGGAAACGGTATCGTGTAGGAAAGGAACACACAGAAACTCGGCTTCAAGTGCCTTTCTTTTCCTGGAAACTTAGAACTGCCGTAGAAGTCAGGTCAGGTCTATTAATTAAGAAATAGTTCAGAAGGTCAGTTATATGCACAACTACTTCTTCAGAATCTTTTCGGTGAGCGAGCGTGCTCTTTTGAGGCTTACATAATACAGTTACAAGAAAGAAAAACAACGCCCCTTCCAGAAAGAATTAATCAGTTGAACCAATCGGCAGTTATCAGCATGCAGGCTGCGGTACATCCTGTTTTTCGAGCCCCGCTTATTTACTAGGAAAGGAAAAGAAAAGAGAGGTTTTAATTGATTCCAAGGGTGCAGTGAAGCCCTTAGAGTGGTTGGGGCACCAGGAGAGAGTCCGTTCCTGAAGCACGGGAGTTTAGAGGAGTCTTTCATGAATGAGGTGAGCAGGCAGAGAGGAGAGAAGAGAGGGAGAGACTGTGCTCTATCCTATCCCTTAGAGAACTGGGCTCACTTAGAGAACAGCCTTCGTGTGGGATTTGTATTGTTGCCTGACTGGGGAAAGCAACCAGAGACAGATAAACCGGCTCCTCCCAGAGCTCCGCCCCCTCTCACCAGCTCCTCAGTGTGCTGCACCCCAAGCCCCTTTTCTAGTCTTAGGGGGAAGCCCCAGGGCAGCTGAGTGGTTTCCTGTGATCTGCTGGGGTCAGCCTCTGTCTTAGAATTTCTCTTGCTGTGAAGAGACACCATGACCTTAGAAGGGAAGACGTTTCATTGGACCGGCTTACAGTTCAGAGGGTCAGTCCACTATCGTCACAGCGGGAAGCGTGGTGGCATGCAGGCAGACGTGGTGCTGCAGAAGGAGCTGAGAGTTCTACATCTGGATCACCTGGCAGCAGGAAGAGAATGCAAGCCACTAGGGCCTGGCTTGAGCGTCTGACATCTCAAAGCCCACGCATTTCCCCTAACAAAGCCACGCCTACTCCAGCGAGGCCACGCCTCCTAATAGCACCACACCGTATGAACTTATGGGCACGTTTTATTCAAACCGCCACAGCCTCTAATCATCAGAAGGGACAGGTGATGTCTTTCCTTGGGACCCTCAGCCACGCCACCCTCCAGGGCCAAAGCCTTACAGTAGCCTCATTTGTAAGTGGACCTTATTCTAGTCTGGGGAGCAGCCGCTCCAGGGTCACCCCCAAGAGAGGCCTCTGCACTCCTCATACACACCGCCAGGTGGCGGTGCCAACGGGTCAGCAATTTGGTTCAGTCGCTTCTGCTTCTGCGTGTGAAGGGACCCCACGGTTTCCGACACTTCGTCACATTTGAACCCCAAGTGATGCGTTGTGGATTTTGAGGGTGTGTGGTTCATGACCTTGGCTTTCCATTTCATAAAATCCCATAGTGGAGAGATTAGAGAAATGGGCCAAAAGAAGGCCCTGACCCCCTGTGGCCTGAGCACTCGGGAGCCTCAGGGAGGACCCCTGCTCCCTAAAGGGCAGATCCTTTAATTCTATATTTAATATTCCTCGAATAACATTTTTAGACTAAGGATCGCTGTCTCATATTAAAATATAAAAACTTTCTCAATATTCTTCCGTAGCCTCTGCGGGAGGGCGATTTGCTAAGAATTCTAAATTTCTGGTCAAGGGAAACAAAAGCAAGCGGACTGGTGGCCCAGTTTGGGTGAAGTTGTGGCGGCCGACACCGAGGGAACCGGAGAGTGGGAGCCAAGCCAGCGGAAAGGACATTATATTCTGCTTGTTGACTCATTTCCCCCTGGAGGTTCTTTGCGAGCATTCGAGCAGTTTATATGCTGTGGACTGCGTGAGACTGTCCGCGCACGGGTGTGCTGGGGAGATTGGTTTAGGAGATTACAGTCTGGGAAGAGCCTGGCATAGAATTCGCCCTTCTCAACCGGTATTGCTGTTCTGAGACTCAGGCTGAGTTCCCAGGAGGCCCCCTGCTCTGTTCTGGGTCAGAGGATTTTTACTTGCAGCGGTTTTTGTTTTTTTTTTTTTTTTTTTCGAGACAGAGTTTCTCTGTAGTTTTTCATG
>NW_004949106.1:3456269-3457147 GCF_000317375.1 Microtus ochrogaster | reverse complement strand
TTTTTTTTGAGACAGGGTTTCTCTGTAGCTTTGGAGCCTGTCCTGGAACTAGCTCTTGTAGACCAAGCTGGCCTGGAACTCACAAAGATCCGCCTGCCTCTGCCTCCTGCTTGCTGGGTTTAAAGGCGTTCGCCACCACCGCCCGGCTTAGTTTGGAGTTTTAAAAGAGGCAAAAAGAAAACCAAAATTCATCAAATCAGTGATTTTCTACCCTTGTTTTTAGAGAGAAGTAATTCACTTCTCTCAGCCTTCACTTTATGCATGAAAGAAATGCTATCGCCAGAGACTAGAGGGACATCTTCAGAGTCACGGGTCTGATGCGCAGGACCTCGGCTAGACTCTGCAGGGATGAAGGGAAGAACAGAGGCCAAGTCGGTTTTGGTTGCTAAGACGACAGTTTAGACGGGATCTGGGGTGGCAACAATTAGCTCGTTAGGCAGCTGTTGATCTAATGAAGCTAGTTTGCTTTCCAAAGCCTTGTATTTATTTTCCCAGTGAAGACCTTTTTTTTTTTTTTAAATTAATGGGCTTGGAAGACAGAATGGTATGGGTTGAATCCCGACTTTACTGTTTACGTTTTGTGTAGCTGACTCTTCGGGGAATAACAGCTTCCTCATGGGGTGTAGACAAGGAAAGGAGGGAGTCTCCGTGAGGAATGTGGTGTTCATTCCCTTCCTAATGTACCCATAAGACTGGATACGGACGTATGTACGTACATACATACAACGGCTCACCCAGGGCTGCTGCGGGTCTGTGAAGCCGGTGGATAGAGGATGGTCAGCATTGGGCGTATTAGCAGGCAGCCTTTGTTAGCCACTTCCATCACACGAAGGATGATTAGTCCGATCTCTCTCTCTCTCTCTCTCTCTCTCTCTCCC
>NW_004949106.1:3450639-3455305 GCF_000317375.1 Microtus ochrogaster | reverse complement strand
ATATATATATATGTATATGTATGTATGGATACATACTGTTTAGCCTACTAGAGTGAGCCACTCTCTAAATTAGATGTTAGGGCCACCGAGGTGGTTGAGTAGGTAAAAGTACTTGCCTCCAGTCCTGACAGCTTGAAGTTTGATATTCAGGATGCAAACTGTCCTGGGACTTGTGCCTGCGTACCTTGGTGTGGCCATGGACACGTTTACACTCAAGTGTAACAACGATGTATGTTGAACAAAGTACATAGGCCCATAAGAAAGTGAAAGGAAAATTTCAGCAGCCATGGTTGTGATTTAACATTGTGAGTTTAGATAAAAAAATTGAAGTGACTGTATTAGTCCTTTAGAGTAACAGAATTTGTAGGATGAATCTTTCTCTGTATGTGCAAAGGGGATTTATTAGAATGGTTTACAGGCTTTGGACCAGCTAGTCCAACATTGACTGCCTGTAATGGAAGGTCCAAGAATCCAGTGGCTGTTCAGTCCATGAGGCTGGATGTCTCAGGTGGTCTTCAGTATCCATCAGAATCCTGAAGAAGTAGCTCTAATGCCAATGAAGAATGGACTTGCTAGTGAGGCAGGAACAAGCAGGCAAAGAACAAAAACTTTCTTCCATGTCCTTCTATAGGTTTCTAGTAGAAGGCATGGCCCAGATGGGTTTTCCCAGATCAGAAGCTCTAGATTTAAGCTGTATCTTTTGGCCTCAAAAACCCAGATTAGAAGTAGCTCTCATTTCAAATTAAGCAAAAGCAGCCCATGGGTGTGCTACTATGTTTTTTGGTTTCGGTTAATTCCCGATGTTGTCACTCTGACAACCAAGGAGAGCCATCACAATCATCCTTGACTTAGGTTGCTTTGTAAAGCGTTTGTGGTTCGGTGCATTTTAAGCAGACAGCACAGCTTGGCATTCCGTGCTTAGTTTTTATGTTAGACAAAGAAGGAGTCTCCTGCAGGAAGCCAGGAAGTCAGCTCTAAAGAGCTTTGCCCTCCTGAGCAACCTTGCGGACAAGAGAGGTATGACTTATTGAGGTGACCTTCCTCTCTCTTGAATCCATCCTGTCAAGCATAAGAAGGAATGGTTCCCTATGGATCACATCTTGGAGTTATTTGCTGGACTGTTTTATATATTTAACAGATTTGGTTGTGATTTGAGAAGTAATCACCAAAAACATACATTCTCGATTCTAGTTTTTAGATCTGTAACTTAAGATAGAGAATGTTGATATTTTAGCTCATCTATTTCATTCTATTACAGACAATTTCTTCTGGGTGCTCATTTGGCCCAGTAAATTATGCTGAGAAAATTATGTTCGGTACTTTCAGTTTTTGCCAACTTTACTGTCATCTACGTGGCTAACAAAAGACTCTATAGCTCACGAGGCAGAGCAGCAGGCTGACTGAAACTAACATTTTTGGTATATTTTTCTCCAGACTTGAACAAATATTGCCACAAAAAAAATCCCACTGGAAAAGCAGGGGGCAGAAAGGTTTGAAGAGTCAGATTTAGGGGAGGACTATGCAAAACCATTTCCCAGATACATTTGGACCATTGCAGACATGAGTTCATGGCGGCCGTGACTGTACAGCATAAGACCTACCCAAGATCAGTCTAGTGAAAGTGCTAGCACAGATCAGGGAAGGTGCCATGGAGTCTCACCTCCAGCTGAAGGGCTATGGACAACTGATAGCTTACAGAATAGGGAGAGACAGTTTTCTTGAACATAACAGGCAGTGAAGAGCAACCAACTAGAATAGATGTTTCAGTGGTCATTGTGGATGTTACTATTGGTACCCATGGGATCTGCCTGCTGGATACAGAGCCAGGAAGGATAGACAGCCCCTTAGGATGTCAGAAGCAAGCCCGAGAGCAGAACACTCATTCAAAACCCATTCAGGTTCTGGTGATGGCCTCCACCCGTGCCCATGCAGTCTGGCACTGAGTGGACTCTGGGTTTTTGAAGGAGTATATGAGGTTGGGAGGGAAAAGTTGCATCAGGGTACAGGAGGAGATGGAAAGGAAGAGTGGGTGGGAGTAGATTTGATCCAAACACATTATATTCATGTATAAAACTTCAAACAATAAAAGGATGTCTGAACGGGAGATAAGACTAGTTCAAAGTACTGTCGTTGGGGGAGTCTCGGTTTCTGATGATTTGAAATTGTTCTTCAAAACCTCTTCTCACCCCAGGCCCAGAACTAAAGATCCTAATTAGAGAAGCCATTAAAAATAGCTTAACCTCGTCTGTGGTTTAATTTATGCATGTGATGCTTCTCTGAAGGTGAAGTGGTTAATATTAGCCAGTGCATTCAGAAGACAAGAAGTGCATGTTCTAATAAATTAATCAACTTCCCGGGTAATTAAGAACTTGAACTCAGCTGTCTCTTTACGGCGGCATTACTGCAAGTTAAATCGAACCTTAAACGTTCTTTAAGAAGACTTCAGTGTAATATATTTAACATAAAAGACAAATTTGGAATCTGTTCTTATTTCTACAAATGTTCTGCTTGGTAGTTAGCCTTTTGTAGGAATCCAGTAGATTTTAAACCTTTGGCTCATTCAAATACTCTTTTCTGTTTTTGAGAAAGATAGGGAAGAAGAAGAAGGGGAATTTAGATATCACTTATTCAGTCTCTCGATGCCTCATTCACACACACTAATGCTGGGAACATTTCACGGATTCAAGTGTTCCGAATGAATTTGTCATCTGCGGACAGTCTTAGAATGGATGTCTTCAGTTCACTGGCATCCTACTGCTATTACTTAGGCTTGCTTCCAGTATTATTTTACAAGACGCTCTAGCTAACTGAGCCGTAGAACATGTGTTCAAGTTGTATCCATGATGTAGATAGTTCAAGAAAAAAAAATCTTTGTGGTCTTGAAAGGAATACACTAATTGTCTATTGATTATTATGTATTGCATAGGGTGGTCATGTTTAAGTGATAAATACCTAGGTGGTATGACTGTCATTAGAACATTTTACTGCAAAGTAAGTGGGAATAAAAAAACCTCCCGACGAGAAAGAAGCTTTGTCTGCAGAGACCGATTGATTCTCTATTTCACTAATGTGGGGAGATGGGAACGTTACAGGTCCAGAGGCTAATTGCCTTGTCTTGGGTGAGCGTAGTCCTGAGAATACCCATTTCTTTCCCACCAGTGTTCCAGAACTAACATCCTGTGACTCATAGAATCTATTGACTTAGAAGAACCACTGGCTTCCACCAATCCAAAAGCTAAGAATGCTACAGATATACTTCCTCCATCTTGCTGTAACCACCTCTCTGGTGGACCAACCGATGCATTTTAAACTTGCCTTGATCTATGGCTTTCTTTGTTCTGTAAAACTATAGACCTTCATCCGTCTACTTCCATGTCGGAACATGAAATTTGGGGTAACTTAAGTCTGTGTTCCTGGACCATCGTCACTTAAAAAATGGCCCCAGAATATCTTATCTCCTGTTCCCTTTAGATGAGAGCTGTGGTTTTCCGTATTGACAGTATTTAATCTCAAGTACTAGAAATAATAGGGTCACTTAAAACACCTCCAACATCTACCTAAGTAAGAATATTTCAGCTTCATGTGTAAAAGCATAGACATGCAGTCTCATTGAACAGGCTGTATCCCGATCCTTCTGTAGAAGAGGTTTCTTGAACGAGAGGATATTTTCCGTGTTAGACTGATTATTTCAAATTTAACTTCTGTTTCTAATTTTAAGTTCTCCAAAAGGTCCAGCCACCAATGAACGTAGAAACGCTTGTTGCTAATTTAGCTGCTGCTGCAGAACAAGAAAGGAAGTCATGAGGCCATTTACACGTGTAGAAATAGTCATTTTCTAGCGTTCGGTGCCTAAGATAACTCAGGGGCAAGGGAATTTGTATTTAAAGTAAGGAGGAGGTGAATTTTCAGATGGCTTTCCTTTTAAAACTCCCTTCTTCCTCCCCACCCACCCCCTTCCCTCCATCACTTCCCCCTTCTTTTAGGTCCCATTGGATGCTGAAACCTGTAAATGCTCAATCTCCTTTTATAGAACGAATGGCACAGTGTTCTCCTGCGAGCCTACCCATCTTTCCACATCCATTCTAAACCATGTAGACTCTTCCTGCTATCGAGTAGATACGAGCGTGAGGGATAGTAGCAGAAAGGCTTGTCAACGATCCGTGAAGGTACAGGATAGTAGCTTTCCTAAATGTTGTTGAATGGGGTATGAAGCTTGTAGATACGGCGGTTGGACTGTATTGAAAAACTGGATGACAAATGTTTGGCTGCAAGAATGAGTGACAGGTGATGGCTACCTTTAAACTGTGTCCCGGCCACAGAGGAAGAGGAAGAGAATCCAGGCACATCCCCTGAGGAGGAGTCAGGAACGGTGGCTGGAGTCCTGAGATGCGGAGATTAACTTTCTAACTGTTATTCCAGAGATGCAAGGGGATTGAGGGTTCTTCTGCCGGACAAACTGTACTCATGACTGTGCCTCATTTTGTTCCTGTTCTTGTACAATACATGAGAGAAGAGAATGGGGGGAGACAGATAGGTAGAGAGAGACACACAGAGATAGAGTGACAGTCGGAGAGACAGAGAGAGGAGAAAGAGGAGACGGAGACAGACAGATGGAGAGACCAGTCAGAGAGATAGACAGAGAGAGACAGAGACAGACAGACAGACA
>NW_004949106.1:3445226-3450539 GCF_000317375.1 Microtus ochrogaster | reverse complement strand
TATGTGTATGTGTATGTGTATGTGTATGTGTATGTGTATGTGTATGTGTATGTGTAAGAACCAGTTGAAATGGGGAGATAATTAAGGCAGTTGGGAGATGATTAAAACAGTTGGACCAAAGGTTGAGGATCCCGAGTGGCCAGGAAATAACATTTTAAATTAAGTGAAGAGAAAGAGAGTTTATTAATTTCTCCTCGTTAAAAGAAGCAACTCAGAATGGCTGAAGTATTTGAGAGTAGGATTGACTATCCAATGATAGGAAGAAAATGAAGTTTGTAATACTTTTATTTAGAAACTTCGACGGTTATTCAGGGTAATAATGGGATTATTTTTTCTGACGCAGGCAGTTATCTCTGCTTTAATGTCAGGGTGCACGTGTATGTGAGGGCCACGCATGCTGGCATTCTGGCATGCTGAAACCAAAGTCAATTTTATCATAAGAGTAGGGTTGTCCAGAAGGAAAAATTCAGGATGTCTAAAAAAAATTGAATGTCAAATAAACAAGTGATGTGTGTATGTTGTGTATTGTGTGTATGTGTGCACATTTGTGCAGCCCAGATACCTAAAAACAGAAATTCCTTCCAAGAATTTGGAGGTGAGTTACTTAGGTTTACCATTTTTATCAGAGAGCATATACCATACATTCTACATCTCAACCATTTTTAAGTATAAAATGTGCATACTCTCATTGTCGTATAGCAGGTGTCTAGACCATTTTCATCTTGCAATATTTAAACTATATATCTACTAATCAGCTCTTCGTGTTCCTCCTCACTCAGGTCCTGGCAATGGTGGTTCAGGCAACAAGGCCACCATAGACAAATGGGATCTTAT
This sequence comes from Microtus ochrogaster, assembly GCF_000317375.1. NCBI lineage: Eukaryota > Metazoa > Chordata > Mammalia > Rodentia > Cricetidae > Microtus > Microtus ochrogaster. The sequence goes on along the minus strand of NW_004949106.1, from coordinate 3,449,705 downwards.
GAATGGAAAGCCTCTGTTTATCAAAGGAAATAATTAATCAAGTGAAGAGACAGTATACTGAACTGGAGACAATTTTTGCCAGCTATACCTCTGGCAGAGGATTAATAGTCAAAATAAGCAAAAATTCATAAGCCTGAACAAAGAAATAAATTACCCCTTAAAAAGTAGTCCAATGGCCTGGCTAGAGAGCTTTCAGAAGAAGAGATACAAGTAACCAATAAGTATTCTGTTAAAAGATTCGTAGTATTCCTAGCCATGGGGGAAATGAAATTAAAATTATTGTGAGATTATCTCCCACATCAGCTTCAGTGTCTATCATCAATAAAACAAATGGCAACAAATAACGGCGAGGATATGGAGAGATGGGGAGCCCTCCTCGCTTCTGACGGGGTGTAAGTGGTGAGGTCACCGTGGAAGTGTGGAGGCGTATAGAGAAACTGAGGGTGGATCTTCTGTATGACCCAGTGATACCCAAAGGTCTCTGTTTCCCACCCCGGAGATGCTTACACATCCATGTGTGTGTTGTTGCCCTATTTACAATATAAGGCAATGGGATGAGCCTAGATGTGCAACATTAGATGAAGAGATAATAAAACGTGCATATATGTGGATTTTTTTGAGCTGAAAAGAAAACAGAACCTCAAAAATTTCAGAAGAATGAATGGAACAGGAAAATATATTGGATGGGGTAACTCAGGCTCAGAAAGACAAACATTGTGTGCTCACTCTCAAACATTGCTCCTAGCTATATATATATATGGTTTATATATATTATAAAACTATGTATATAAATATAAACGTATGCTGGAGTATATGTGTATAGAGCCCAGAAAAGTGTATGAATTTTTAAAAAGTCAATTGTAATATGTATTAGTAATAGCTAGAGGTTCGATCATGGATACTCAAACATAGAAGTATTATGTTCTAGTCTTTGGTACAACAGAGAGGGCATTACAGTTTTCATGTTAACCCATTTAATAATAAATAGTACTTAATAAATAGGACTTTGAAGACTGCAAACCCAGAGTAAATGATGTGGCGATGAAAATGTTAGTTACCCTGATTTGAACAACAGCAATTGAAATTGCCCCTGTAGGTTGCTTTGAGCAATGTAGACATTCTGTGCATATTAATTCTATCATCTATGAATGTCCTACTTAGGACTTTTATTGCTGTGAAGACACACCATGACCATGGCAACTCTTATAAAGGAAAACATTTAATTGGGGTTCCTTACAGTTTCAGAGGTTCAGTCCATTATCATCATGGTGGGGAACATGGCAGCATGCAGGCAGACAATGGTGCTGGAGAAGGAGATAAGAGTTCTGTATGCTTGATCCACAGGCAACAGGAAGTGGACTGTTCATTGGGTGTAGCTTGAGCATAGGAGACCTCAAAGCCCACTCCCACAGTGATACACTTCCTCCAACAAGGCTATACCAGCAAAGCCACACCTAATAGTGCCACTCACTATAGGGGCCATTTTCTTTCAAACCACCACAATGAGTGTAGCATGCTTTTTTAATTTATTTGTATTTTTTTAAAATTTGCTTTAGAAATATTTTCTTAGTGTCCAATGTACAAATCTTTCAGCCTCCCAGGTTAGGTTTACTTTTATATATTTCATCTTTTTTGATAATATAATACTAAATGATATAGTTTACTTTTCCTTCTTTGTTATCTTAGTACATAAAAACACAAGGCAATTTTGAATTCTAGTTCTGTATCCTGTAATATTGGCGAATGAATTTGTCTAACTAGTTATTTGTGATTTTCTATCATTACACCTGACATTATAGGCAGAGATAACTCCCCTTCTTTTCCAATACAGAGTAGATTTTATTTCTTCTTCTTGTCTAGCCGCTCTGGCTAGAACTCCCACGGTGTTGAATAGTGGTAGAGAGAGTGGGCGTTCCTCTTTGCCTCTTGATCTTAGGGCAAAAGCTCTCAGTCCTGTTTCATTGTATTAACAATACAGTTTTTCATACATGAAGTTTCTTATATCTGAGAACTTATCACCCTTTGTCCTTAGATATAAAGTGAATCTTTTGTAGATAGCATATACTTGGATCTTGCTCTTTTTAAATCCTTCAACCATACATTAATAATCTTTAATCCATTTAAGGCAGTTAAATGATGGAGAGAATTTTTTCATTATTTTCTTACAGGTTTTGTTCCTGAGAGATTTGTTTGATCTATTTCCCCTCCTCTGTCCATATTCCTTTGTGTTACATAATTTTTCTTGTGGTGACATGTTTTGGCTCCCTTATGCCTTTTCTTCTATGTATATTCTATAGATGCTCTCATTGACAGTTCACTAAAGATCTTAAATAGCAACTATAAAATTGTTGTGATAATTTAAAACTGATAACAACCTTAATCACACACGCAAGCTATTCCTAGACATCCCTCTTCCCTCCATTATGTAACGGATGCCACAAATGACCTCCTTTTCTATTACCTAGCTCGAATTAGCTTTTGTATTTGCACGTTTGTAATGGGCTTTGATACAGTTAGTGTTGTGCTTGTCTGAGGCATGAGAGCCTTTTACCTGGTTTCTGGATTTCTCACTGAGGTATTTGCCCTGTCTGTCAGGATGTTCTATTCTGCCATCTGTCTGTCCTTCCTTCTGCTTTCTCCGAGGACCATGCTATGACAGTAACTTCTGTGACTACAGGAGGCTGTCGCCTCTTAGGTTGTGACACATTATCAAGATGGCTTCTCTTTCAGGGTTTACTTTGTAGATGAATCCCTTTACCTGACTTCCAGTTTCACTTTTTGGGTGAATCTCCCCACAGGGCTCTCTCTAAGTGAGTGTGATCCATGTAGCATGCTCACTAGTACTGTGCTCGGAATGGCTTTCCTACGTCACCTTTCCTATGCCACGTCACAGTTTAGCTGAAAGTCTTTGGACCTGCACGAGGAAAATCTGGGAAAGCCTTCGACACGGTCTCACCGGAAGGCAAACCCGAGTGCTGATTAGACCCTTGGATAAATAGATCGAGAGACAGAGAATGTGTGAGAGAGGCGTCCACATTCAGTGCCCGTGAACCAGCTCCGATGGGGACGAAGCACACAGAGAGGCTCCCTTGTCATCTCTATGTAGCCGGGGAAAATTCAAACAGTCTTTTACGTGAACATTAAACTTTGCCTTTCCACGTGTTCAATGAGGATTTGGATTGGCAGATTCTCAGCTTTCAACAACAAGCAGTTCTCAGCTCCCTTCAGGTCTGTGTGCGCCATGTAGCAGTTAGGCAAGATAGTGAGACTGTGACACAGGACTCTGTGCGCCCCCATGATGATAGCATTCACCTCTCATTCTCTCTCGTCTCAGCCCGTCCCCGCTTCCAAGCCAGCCTAGGTAAGAGGATAGAACACTCCTGGAGAAGCATCCCGGCCGCTTCTTCCCAGGGGCAATCTCTTAACCTTTCTGTTTCACGGAAGGAGCACCGCAGGCTGTACCTGAGGACTAAGAAAAGAGACACAAGTCAGAGAGATGGGACTTCTTAGGGTATAGCTGTAGTAGTCTTAGTTAAGAGATTAGTTCTGAAGGACACCAACGTACACGCCACACCGCAAGGGGGAAAGCCTCAGGACTCGACCCTACAAAGAACCACAGGCAAGGGAGTAGAGCTGGCAGTGAGGCGGTCCTCCCCAGCGAGGAGCACACCAACTGCTTGTCTAGTGCCAAACCATCAGCCCTGAAAACATACATATTAAAAAATACAAGTCATATTCTATAAACTCAGCAGGTTATATTTAGAAAAATATATACGTATACAAACACATGTGTGCACGCAATAGCAGTCGATGAAAATGAAGTCTTGAATTTGAAGGCGCATAGGGCAGGGGACAGGGTAGGGTTTGGAGGGAGGAAAGGGAAGGGGGAAATGTTATAATTATAATGTAATCTCAGAAACAACAGCAGTCGGAAGAGCTCAGCTCTGTTTCAAGTGCCAGGCTGCCTAAGTTGAAGTGCAGAGTACTCTGTGTATTCTTCACGTGCCCCTGGTCACGCCACTCCTCCACCCCCCCCACCCCCCGCTAGGAAGCGAGCACAGTGGTAGGAGCTTGGTTTACCGGTCCTTGGAATGGGGGGCACGAGACGCTTTAACAGGCATCGGTTCTTTTTTGTTTTTGTCAGTGGTCCATTATCGCTGATGCTGTCCTCTTTTTATAACCACGTGGGGCATTTTCTGCCGAGCTACGGTAGTCGGTACGGGGTGTGTGTCAGAGACTGTCACCTCCAACGAGAACATAAGCAGTTCTTGCCTCTCCCTCAAGTGCAAAACTTGTTGCAAGTGAACAATTCACGGCTTAGGTCAAAGGAACCACTATCTTCACCTTCGTAAAGAATCCACTTAACACAAGCAGCAACACGTGGCAGTTCTTCTGAGGCCCGTGGTCTCTGGGGGCGGAGGGGAGCGGAGCTAGTTTTCTGCTCTGTTTTTAAAACCCTGAAAGAAGGAGTGATTCTGG
>NW_004949106.1:3443577-3445085 GCF_000317375.1 Microtus ochrogaster | reverse complement strand
GCTCTGCCGACGTGGTCTTTGAACCGGTTTATCCAAACACTTCCAAATTTATTGTCTGCTGTACCCTTGGCACGTACGTGTTCGGAAGAAAATAAACCGAGGAGCTCTCTGATTCTCATCCCACTAAAAATAAACCTCTTTTCTCTGAGTTCGTTTAATTTGAAGCTTTGGCTTTAGGGAAATAACTCTCTCTCTCTCTCTCTCTCTCTCTCTCTCTCTCTCTCTTCCTCTTCCTCTCCCTCCTCCCCTCTCCTATCACGTCTCATTTTTCTTGTTCATTTTGGACACACACGGAGAAGTTAAAAGCAGTCGTGAGATCAGGGGGCATGTGTAAGTCCCAGGGAGGCGTATCCCACGAGCAAATGTGTTATGAGAAGTCACGTATTCCTTAATGACTCCCCACATCTTCTCAAAGGCACCATTTCCCACGGACTGTTCACAATGTCAAATACTCGCTCGAACAATCAGAACAAATCTTTCCTAAATCCAGCCAGTTTATAATAAATAGTATTGGTGGTAGTCACCAATCTGACGTGCTGTTCCGTGTGGGCTGTGATCGTCCCCTCCACAGCCGCCCTCCTTGTCTTACCCTGAGTAAATATGCTTTTGCTGGTGAATTGGAATTGTTCATCTCTCCTATTAGATGGAAGTAGTTTTGCTCGCCGCTTACATTCAAAACAGCACCTGGTCCACTTTCCAAAATGCCTGTTAAATGAATAAACCATTTCTATACCAAGAAACGTGGTCATTGCGTGTTTTTCTAGTACCCGTTAGCTCAACAGCCACTAACGGATCAATAACTACAACCGGTAATATTTATTATAAACTGTTTTCATTACTGTAGCTCTGTAATAGAGTTTGAAGTCAGGGATGGTAATGCCTCCAGAGGTTCCTTTATTGTGTAGGATTGTTTTGGCTATCCTGGGTTTTTTGTTTTTCCATATAAAGTTGATTATTGTCCTCTCAAAAAAAAAACTGACTGGATTTAGGAAAAAAAAATAACTTGCTTTCTGATTATTCAAGTGAATATTTTACCCTGAGACGTGTGCCTCGACTTTGAAGACATCTGAACACACTTTTCATAGTATTTATGCTTGGAATGATGGGTGCACACAAATGTGGGTCCATGTGGTGTGTGTGTGTGTGTGTATGTGTGTGTGTGTGTATCACTGAGGCTCAGTTCATTTTACAATCATGTGACGAGATCTCCTTAAAAATCGTGATGAATTGTAAGCCCTAGAAAACACACTTTTTCTTTTTTTGTAAATGCGTTCCAGTTTGACATGTAGGTTTTAAAGCCCTCACAGGTGCTGATGACGTGTTAGAACACGTTGGGCGCCACTCTGTTGAATTAAGAGCAGCTGGGCTGCGTCCCCGTGCGTCCCCAGTACCCTGTCGCCCGCATGGCTAGCTTGGCTTATGTCCCGAAATAATTACACGGAAACTGTATTCTTTTAATCACTGCCTGACCCATTAGTTCCAGCCTCTTATTGGCTAGCTCTTACATA
>NW_004949106.1:3426977-3443477 GCF_000317375.1 Microtus ochrogaster | reverse complement strand
AGACGTGTGCCTCGACTTTGAAGACATCTGAACACACTTTTCATAGTATTTATGCTTGGAATGATGGGTGCACACAAATGTGGGTCCATGTGGTGCGTGTGTGTGTGTATGTGTGTGTGTGTATATCACTGAGGCTCAGTTCATTTTACAATCACGTGACGAGATCTCCTTAAAAATCGTGATGAATTGTAAACCCTAGAAAACACACTTTTTTTTTTTTTTTGTAAATGCGTTCCAGTTTGACATGTAGGTTTTAAAGCCCTCACAGGTGCTGATGACGTGTTAGAACACGTCAATAGTGACTCGATGTGTTTCCTGGGGGAGGCAGGTGCTGCCGAGCGACCGACCGATGAGCAGCTCTGGCTGGCAGCACCGCCTTTGAAGTTCTGCCTGATGAATGGAGTCTTTCGTTGTAGGGTCAAGGTGCTAACAGCCCATTAGCAGGAGCACAGGAGGGAGAAGAGTGGATCTGTAGACTCCCTCCGCTTGTGTCCTTCATAAAAGGCAAACTGGTTTTGCGTGAAAAAACGATTTTCTGGTTTTCTTCCAACTTGAAAGCATGAGCAGTGAGGGCTTCCTTTGACACTCAGCCTTTGGTCCCGCAGGGTCCTTCTCTCTCCTAAGGCCATTTGCCAGCTACGTGTTCTGGGCAGCTGGACGGAGGATGCGCCCTTAACCTTTCAGGGGTGTTTTGTGGTAACGAGAGTTCTGAATTCAAATCCGGGATGTGACTCTTTAATTGCCTGGCCCGAGCGAGTTAATTTAACTCCCGTGATTTACATATGGATTCCTTTACTCTGTGATCAATCCGCATTAGTTAGATGATGCAGTTAATAAGATAGCCACAGGGCACACTGTGCAGTGCCTGGCATCAGGGGGCTTGGCAGACTCAGCTGTAAAAGCACCAGGCTTTGTTTACGTTACTTTGTTTACTCAGCGCCAGGCCCTTCTTGGATTGTTTCTTTCGAAAGTCTCGTTTTTTTGTTAGTCTTTGGTGAGAATCTTAGAGGCCAGACAGGTTTCACAAGGCTGTTTCTTTTCCAGTTCACCCTGCTGAACCCCAGCACCAAGGTTCCTTAAAATTAGGCATCCTAGCGCACATGAAGATATGTTCTTACACTGACAACTTGTGCAGTGCCCATTTGGCACGTGCTGAAACACAGTGTGGATTCACCTCATCAGGAGCAGGTGCATGGGCACCTTGGTTTTTGGCCAAATTTCAACAGCTGCCTCTTGAAGGAGTCTAGAATTATTTTAGTCTTCAAACTTTACTAAAATGTATGGCGCATGTTTTATGCTAGAGCACCCAGTTGGGTCCAGGTTGGCAGAGTTGGGGAGGGCTGTTTTTTTGGGGGGGGTCCCTAAACCTGCCGAGGCTGTATTCCATTCTGCGATGGGATGCTTACAGAGTCTGTTACTTACCTGCCGCTGTAAAAGAGGAATGCGGCCCGAGGAGATGGCTCAGCTGGAAAAGAGCTTGCTGTGTCAGTTTGAGGGCATGGGCTTGGTGCTCCAGCCTCACGACAAGGCCAGGGGGCGTGGCTTTAATCCCAGAATGCCCACAATGGAGAATGCAGAGACAAGGGGATACCTGGAGCTCACTGGCCAGTCTAAGCAAACCACAAGTTGATGAAAGGGTCTCTCCCCAAAAGCCAGGAAGATGGCACCTTTGAATGTCACCTAACTTCGACCTTCACTTCACATGTAGGTACCTGCTTGTGGGCAATCCGTACCACGCATGCGCCCGCATGAACACGCTTGCACCCGCATGAACACGCTTGCAATGCACGAACACGCTTGCACACACATGAACACGCTTGCACACACATGAACAAACTGGCACACACATCAACATGCTTGCACACATGAAACGCTTGCACCCGCACAAACACGCTCGCACACGCACGAACACGCTTGCACCCGCATGAACACGCTTGCACATGCACGAACACGCTTGCACCCGCACGAACACGCTTGCACCCGCACGAACACACTTGCACCCGCACGAACACACTTGCACCCGCACGAACACGCCTGCACCCGCACGAACACGCCTGCACACGCACAAACACGCCTGCACACGCACGAACACGCCTGCACACGCACGAACACGCTTGCACACGCACGGACACGCTTGCACACGCACGAACACGCTTGCACACGCATACACACACTGAAGTAAGACACAGAGGAACCGAAGTAGTGTCCTTTACATATAAACATCACCTCATTAGAGAAGGGAAAACCCAGAAATACTCCCCACATCTTCGCATAATCCTGAGATTTCTAAGGCAACATTTAGCTTTCTCCTAACATGAGATTTGAACTAGCTGTAGACCTGCTGCAATGATATTGGGTTTACTGACTTTTTGGCTCTAAGGATTCTTTGCACCTGGCAATTTTATTCTTAATGCATCATGAATGGTGGTGTCGTTCAGAAAGCGAGGCTCTGAACCGAGAAAGTCTAATGTGAAGCATATATATATATATATATTTTTAGCAAGTTCATGTGCTTTCCCCAAGCGACACTGGGAAAACAGCCAATGGTGAATATTTGTTCACGTGTGTGCTGGAGGCAGCTGTGGACTATGCACTTCAAAGACAAGAGTCTGCCTTTGCCTTAAGACTTTGTGGTTACCTGTTACGTGGAACTTTATTTCTTAAACACTTACTAAAAAGATCGAATATTTATATTAATATCTCTTTTATGTGGCAACATGATAAATTCTAGATCAATAAATTTTCTTTTTTCTTTTTCTTTTTTTTGGTTTTGCGAGACAGGGTTTCTCTGTGGTTTTGGAGCCTGTCCTGGAACTAGCTCTTGTAGACCAGGCTGGTCTCAAACTCACAGAGATCCACCTGCCTCTGCCTCCCAAGTGCTGGGATTAAAGGCGTGTGCCACCACCGCCCAGCTTTGGGTATATTTCTTTATCCTTAATGTTGCCATTGTAGCAACAATGTAGCATCATCTCAGCCTCTGTGTGTGTGCGCGTGTGTACTTATGCATGTGTATATTTGTGTGTACATGTGTGTATGTGTGTGTGTGCGTGTGCATGTGTATATTTGTGTGTACATGTGTGTATGTATGTGTGTGTGTGTGTGCATGTGTGCTCTGTGTATCGTGATGACCCAAGGATCTTGCTTGCAAAGGCTTTACCAGCGAAGCCCCATTTTCTGGTCCCTTTGTAAGACTTTGACCCTTAGGCAATTTTCCACTGAGAGGTACAACTAGCAGTTAATGTTTTAAATTCCACTTGGTGTATAATTAGATTCATTTGTTTCAGGTTTTGAAAATCTTACTTTAGGGCTGTTCTATCTTTTTCTTTTTTTTTTAATAACCTAAAACTTGATGTAGTTCCAAAATTAAAACTAAACACTAAAATGCACTTGGAGAATTTATTCCTGTCTATCTTCTAGCCTTATTTAAAACTGTATTTCAAAAATTAGTTTTATTTTGTTAGCGTTTTAAAAGTATAAGCAAATATATTAAATAAGCATATGACCATTCATACCAATGCTTATTCATAAATCTCTCCTTTGTTTTATGTCAGTGTAAACGCCAGGCACGTTGTTCCAGGACTTTTCTCTTTCTGTGTAATTGCGGATGCTAAGATCACTCCGTGTCTTTTATTAGCAGCATTGCGCCATCTCTGTGGTTATATACCATTGTATTAATTAGATTGCCCATTGGTGGATGAATGGTTTGTCATATCAGACTGTAAACAGTATCCTTCAAGTGGGGAGGAAAATGGTCTGGTAACTGAGCTCTGTCTCTATTGATGCTGTCATTGTTCACTGCGGACGAATCCCTAAGCCAGAGCCATTTCCTGAGTGTAAATCTCATCTTTGCAGTTTGGGCCCAGTTCTGGGGAAAACAGTGACACTCCACACCTCTGCATTCAGTGTGGCTGCAGGATCCTGCCACTGTAACGAAACACTGGAGTTAGCTTGTAAAGGAGGAAGGTTTTGGCTACCGGTATGATTCTAGTCCGTGATTGGTTACCTGAGCCTTTCTTGTTAAAGCAGTGAATCGAGGGAAGGAGGGTTTAGCGCGGTGACACTTTGTACTCATAGCAGAGGAGAGGGAGGGGGAGGGAGGGAGGGAGAGGGAAAAGGAGAGAGAGAGAGAGAGAGAGAGAGAGAGAGAGAGAGAGAGAGAGAGGAAGAAAGGACGGGCAAAGGTTCTTCTATGCTCCAGTAACATCACCCTGAGGGCCAAACTATAAAACACGGGCTTTTATAGTGACTTTCAACATTAGAATGATTGCAGTGGCCTATCCTCCAAGACGATGCCCATCACGTCCCGTGTCCTAGGTCGCCGGAGAAAACTCCCGTGTAAACATTGAGAATCCCGAATGTGACCGAGGACCCGGAAAAGCGAGAACCATCCCTTAACGCTTTCTGAAAATTAAATTTTAGTCAGTGACGGAGTTATTTGTTGTTTCGTTTTGGTTACAAGGCTGGCATTTGAGAGGCTTTTAAAGGACGTTTATTTTTAAATTCCCGAACACTGTCTGAAATCTTGGAAAGGCCCTGGAGTGGTACATAATATTGGTTTCATGGCTCCGTGCAGTGTTTGCTACAATGTCCTCTTGGGAACAAAGGGTTGTGTTAGCAAATACATTTGGAAAATGTCAGCTTAAATGAGTTCATTGAATGTCACATTCCTCAGATCCTGGGCAGGTAGCTTCTCAAGGCGAGTGGATAAAGATTGCTGGTTTCCATACAGACTTTTTAATGAAGCCTATTTCTCGTGGAGCTTATTTTGAAGAAGCTGGATATAATGGTTAGTTTTTTTTTTTTTTTTTTTTTGCAGTTTTGAATGATTCAAAGACTGTGTTGGAGGGAAAAGGATTAAACCAGGAAGCTAGCGAAGCCATTTTAGAAAATAGCGCGCGTGTTTCTTAAGAACTGGAAAATAAAACTGTGCCCCAGCAAGTCCACTGCGGAATATGACTGCAAGAGAAAACAATCGGGGTGTCAAAGACGTAGTTTGACTTCTGTATTTATTGCAAAACTGTTCACAGCAGTCAAGAGACAGAACCGATCTGACTGTCCATCCAGCTATGGTTGTCTTACAACGGTGAGATGTTACACAATGCAGTAGCATTTAGCTTTGAACAGGAAGGAAAGCCCATCACTTGTGACGACACAGATGGGCCCGGAGGGAATGATGCTAAGTGAGCTACGTTAGGCAGAGAATGGCAAACTTGCATACTTTGTTATACACAGAGTTTTATCTACAGAGAAGGTGACAGCAGAAAGGTTGTTTGTCTACCAGGGGACTTGGGGAGCTGCTGTCCAAAAAACACAAAATTTCAGTTAGACTGGAGAGATTAAGTGGGATACATCAGGATGCCTAAGTTAATAGCAACATAATATATACTTGAAAATAGCCAAGAGAGTAGGTACAGTTGGTTATTTTACTCTTTGCTCTCTGGGGGGATCTACCATCCAATTAAAGACTAATTCTTACTAATAAATGGCCAGCCTTAGCTTGACTTGTTTCTAGCTGGCTTTCCTTAAATTATCCCGTCTACCTTTTGCCTCTGGGCTTTAGCGTTTCTCTATTCTATAGGTCTTTCTTTACTTTTTACTCCATTGATGACTGTGTGGCTGGCCCCAGGCACCCTTCTCCCCTTCTCTCTCCCCCCTCTTGTCTCTCCTCCCTTTTATTCTTGCTGCCTGCCATCCCCACCCACCCTTTCTCCTGCCTTGCTATTGACTGTTCAGCTCTTTATTAGACCAATCAGGTGTTTTAGGCAGGCAAAGTAACACAGCTTCACAGAGTTAAATAAATGCAACGTAAGAGAACACAACACATCTTTGTATCATTAAACAAATATTCCCCAGCATAAACAAATGTAACACATCTTCAACTAATATTCCACAACAAGTAGGCTTTTATTGTTTCCCCCCCCACAAGATGATAAGTCTATTCTCACGCATGTTTATTAGCCCAATTTAGTCACTGAAAAATGCGTACACTTTTTAAACATCACATCATATACTCTACACTGGTGTACACAATTTCACCAGTCAGTAAAAATTAATAGAAGGGTAAAATGAGTATTAGTAGAGAACGCTAGGTAATCCAAATATCCAAATGATGTTTATGATTTAGTTCATAGTAATGCATTTCTACTGTCCTAGTTATAATGGTTTTAATAGGTTTATCTAAATTATAAACACTCAAGAAAGCTGGAGGAAGAAAAATTAGAAACACTTATTACAAAACAAAAAGTTACACGTAAACACATGATACTCACCAGCTTGAAACACACAGAGCCGCTCACATTAGACAGAAAACTATCAGTCACTGTATTTAATATAAAATCCCGCCTGTTAGGCCTTGGTTTTTAAGGGGAAAGTCATTGGCTTAGTAAGTGTTGTATGTCTGTGAAGAGATTCCATGACCTCAGCAAGTCTTTTTTGTTGTGTTATTGTTTTGTTTTTCCTGCACAGGGTTTCTCTGTAGCTTTGGAGCCTGTCCCGGAACTAGCTCTTGTAGACCAGGCTGGCCTCGAACTCACAGAGATCTGCCTGCCTCTGCCTCCTGAGTGCTGGGATTAAAGGCGTGCGCCACCACCTCCCGGCCTCAGCAAGTCTTCTATAGGAAAACATTGAACTGGGTCTGGCTTCTGGGTTTAGAGGGTGGGTCCATTATCTTCAGGGTGGGAAGCAAGCTGCACTTGGTGCTGGAGAGGAGCTGAGAGTTCCACGTATGCATCGGCAGGAAGAGGGAAGAAAGAAACACTGGGCTTGGCTTGAGCTTTTGAGGTCGGAAAGCTCAGGGTCAGTGACTCACTTCCTCCAGGAAGACCACGCCCACCCCCAACAAGGCCATGCCTCCAAACAGCTCTGCTGTTTCTTGAGTTGTTTTTCTCCCCTACAGGGATAAAACTAGTTATCTTTCATTTGACATGGGAAGGGAAGAGAGAGGTCACCAAGATCTTGCCATACTGGCTTTCTTGTGACTTAAACACTGTAGGCCTTTCTCTGCCCGAGGAGAACTGTATTTATCATCGTCTTTCTTGCCAGGCTCTCTAGATTTTGACGTTGAGAGCAGTTCAAAAAGGAAGTTTAAACAACCCCCTTCTCCCTACCTTTTACAAAACATACATTTTAAGTCCAAAGAGAAGAGGTTGCAAGCAAATACATCACAATTTCCTACCGTTCTAGAATTGACTATGATGCACACACATGAGGGGCAGTTAGTTATTCACTTGGTAAATTCACGGCTCATCAGTAAAAGAGTGATCAGGTTTATGTCATTATTTTCAGCGGACTCGTGGTCTTCGTAAGTCTCCCAGAACTTTCTGATGCTGAGGCAAAGAGTACTTGATCCTTAAAAGGAGGTGATCTGTCCTAAGGCTTTTCTACTGGTTCTATAACTCAATTAACTTTGGAATGCCTCATTGCTTGCTTTTAGCCATGCATAGTCCAATGCTTGAGTCTCAGACTTACTTTTTCTGTCTTACCATGCTCAGAAAACATAACTGTTTGGGAGAGTGTTTTAGTTGGCTTTTTTGGTCTCTGTGATAAACACCATGATCGAAAACAGCTTGGGGAGAAGGTTTCTATCAGCTTACATCTTCACGTTATTTTCTATTATTGGGGAACTCAAGCAGGGCATGAAGCAGAAACTGTGGAGGGACACAGGTTACTGACCCTCTCTCTGGCCTGCTCAGCTACCGCTCTTATGTAGCCCAGCCCCACCTGCCTTGGAGTGGGACCACATCAGTGGACTTGGCATTTCTCCATCAATCATCAGCCAGGACAGTCTCTAAGAGACACAGCCACAGGTCTGACGGAGGCAAGTTTTCAATGGAGGCTTCTTCTTCCAAGATGACCACAGGTTGCATAAAGTGAGCAATTAGAACTAACCTGATTGGAGAAAGATCTAAGAATTTTTTTTAAATGTCATCTTGAAAACCCCTTAAAAATTTAGAACCACACTTTACGTGTGGCAATAAAATTAACATATTAAAAATAATACAAGATGGTATTTTGTTAATTCTAGAGACGTTCATGCATGGATCTACTGTATTTTGAACGTACTCACCCCTCACTGCTCCCCATCACTCTTCCCAGATCCATCACCCCAACTCCCATTTCCTCCTGACTCTGGGTCTTCCACACTGTGCTCCCCACAAACCCCACGAGGGTGGGTGCAGCACCAGCCATTTCTCAAGCACCAAACTTTCCTCAAATCTCATTGTTAAAGTGTGGCAAGTCTTTCTTGTCGGACTTTATCTGTCCTGCCAGCCCCCAAATAATGACACGGAGACTATTATTAATTCTGAAAGCTTGGCCTTAGCTTAGCCTTGTCCCTCTAGCTCTTAGAAGTTAACACATTTCTGTTCATCTAGGTTTGGCCATGTGGTTCTTCTCCATCCTGTACATCCAGATTCCGAAAAAATACCGAGTCTGTTCTTGGAAAAATGGAAAAGTTAAAGAGTAACATTTCTTCGTGGTCTCTTATGACGGTTTTACCATATACATCTCCAAAAAATAAACAAAGGACCAAATCCTAATTATTTTCTAAGAACATATCTCCTTGTGTGCTAACAGACTGTGAAAACCTATCAATTTCTTTTCGTTTTTAAAAGTCAAAAGAAGCCAGCCTTTAAATATTTGGACATTTTTCTCAGCGATACTGCTGTGCTGGGCAAACACTGGCTTTAACATTTCCAAAGAAGGCTCAAAATGAATGAGAAGTTTTTGCAAACCTCCTTCCCATCACTATGCTGATCACCATTTTAATTAAAAGCTCCACGTGTCAGGGGCAGGAGATTGCTGGGGAAGACAGAGTAAGGTGGTATCTACCTTTGATGTCCAGAAAGGCAAGAGAAGTGTACAAACAAATGGTCAGATAATATTGCTATTACTTTGAAACAAATCAGTTTGTGAAGAAAATGAACCAAACGGTGGTTAACATAATTTTCTTTGACTAGGTGCATTTCCAAGTCTAGCATACAGATGCATGTCCTGGCTTGGGGACTTCATGTAGGGTGACACGGAGATAACAGAACCTTGAGCTGGAGATGGCTTTTGTCAAGGGCTTTTCTTTTGAGATTCCCTTTATTCTGGTTCCCACAAGGTTGTGAGATCAAATGAAGACCTGCTTCAAAGAGACTGTGCAATCTAAATGTTACCCGTCATCTTCATTATCATCTTGACAGCAAAGCAAACGTGTGTGATAATCCACTTCTTCCCTTGGACCTAAATTGTTGTGTTAGGAAACTGGGAGTTTGCTTTGCTGCCTTCATTCAAAGAACTGGAGCTTTCCCAACCTTCCCCAAATCAAACAGGGCCTTTGTGCGATGTTCTGCTTCCTTTCAGCTCCCACACCAAACTGCAAATGTGTTTTGTTGTGAGATGCGTAAAATTTGAATCTTGTGGTTCATAGGCAGCAAAAGAGTTTTCATGGTGAAGACAAACCCGGAATCGGAATTGTGAAGATCAAATAAAATCAGAGAAGTCCCGGGAGCTCTTGTGTGCATTTCACACATGAAAACACCATGAGTCTAGTTGGCCTTTCTTTAAGGCCTTATCTGAATAAACCCTCTCGGATGAAATGATTGGCGAATGCACGTTCTCCTCACTGAAGACCCCATTGTCTCTTTTGGGAGAAGCTCCATTTTCCAAAGAACTCCCCTTTCCCGGAGGAGCTGCTCCAGAATGGCCTGGGACAATGGGGATTTGGAAACATCAGGTGTCAGGTGGGACAGAATTGACTGATATTTGTGGGGACCAGTGCGGTGTGAGACCACTGAGGACAACCTCTGACCATGTGGGCTCCTATCACGAGTGCCCACCGTCCACCCACTCACGACCCAAGTGTTGTTGAAGAAGCCCTTCTCGTAATAACATCCAAGTTGTTGTAACCCAAACACGAAGAGAACCAAGAGAGGAAGTTTAACTGTGCTCACTGTTTCAGGGATTTTAGTTCCTTATGGAAGGAATGTATATGATTTCTTATTCACATAGTGGGGGATAGGAAGCAGGGAAGGCTAGGCAGGAGCAAGGATTGTGACCTTCAAAGTCATGCCTGTAGAAACCGCATCCTTCTTAACTTCATGCAGCTTGGGAAATCTCTGATTCCCCTCTCACGGGGAACTCCTCTTACATTTCCCGGTTCTCCATTTACTCGATAGCTTCACCGTGGGACTTTTTAGGAGTCTCCATTCCCTTGCTCTCAAGCCGGCTTCTTCTCAGGTCCAGTTTTCATCCTTTTCTGTGCACTCATTTCTGGCTGAGGATTAGAATTGCCTGGAGGTCCACTCTTTTTCCCTGAACATGCATGCATGCATCCGTACACACACACGCATGCACTCATGCACACACGAGCATGCTCACGCACACATGCACACAAATACACACACACGCATGCACTCACGCACACATGAGCATGCTCATGCACATGTACACACACACGCATGCACTCATGCACACATAAGCATGCTAACACTCATGTACACACACACTCATGCACTCATGCACACACAAGCATGCTAACACACATGTACGCACACGCATGCACTCACGCACACATGAGCATGCTCATGCACATGTACACACACACGCATGCACTCATGCACACACAAGCATGCTAACACGCATGTACACACACACGCATGCACTCATGCACACACAACCATGCTCACGCACACATGCACACAAATACACACACTCATGCATGCACATGCATACACACACTTGCTGGAAAGATTTGAGTGTTACAAACTCAGCATTCTTTGTAACTTATTTCAAACACAAGGGCATTCTCTTGCAACAACTATATTTCAGTGATTGAAATGAACAACACTAATACAATCAGATCGTTCAGACTTTCCCCCTCATTTCGTTGGTGTCTTGCGGCAAAGGAGAAATTCTTCATTTATCCTTTCAGGCATCAGCCCTGGATAACAGACCGCGCTTTGCTGCCATTCTTTCAAGTGTCTCTTTCATCTGAAGCAGTTCCTCAGTATTTCTCTGTTTGCCATGACCTTGACATTTTTGAAGCGTCCGGGATAGTTATTTTGGGTTCGTCTGATGTTTCCTAATGATTAGGTTTGGGTTATATATTTTCTTGGCAAGAATGAATACCAGAGAGAAGACGCGTGCTATTTTTAGGATCTCACATCAGGGCAGAGTTGTCTGTTGATGCTAGCATGTGTGCTCCCTAGACTTGTATGTGATGAGCCACATTTCCAGACTCGTTACTTTCTTCCTGGGTGATTAGGAACTAACTCGGGGGCTTCTTTGCAGTTATGGGAATAAACACGTTTATTACAGACGATGAGAGTCAGGTTTCATTCTTTCTTGATCAGTTGGCTTTTTGTAAGTTCATACACGTGGTGGATGGATTCTGCTTATCTCAACCTCGGTTTTTACATCACTCTCATCCCTGGTACCCACACTTCTCCCTACAGGTGCCCTCCCTCACATCCGTACCTTTGTGTTTTGAGACCCTCCTGGTGTTAACTGAGACTCTCTGTCAGGCCATGGGTTTAGAGCTCTCGTTGGAGCCTGACGATGTCCCAGCATCACCTGGTACATCTCTGAGGACAGCAGCTGGCTCTCCCCCCAGAACCTAGCAGGGGCCAGATAAGTTCAGCAGAGAGAGGTAGCATCCCAGGAGCCCATCCCTGATCCCTGATTGGTTGTGACAGTCATATGCTGTGGACGGGATTTGGCTCCTCGTGGTGCATCCAGTGTAGGCACCACAGCTGCTGTGAGTCCGTGTTGGCAGGGGCTGTGGCACGCGCTGAAGACACCATTTCCCATCTCTTCTCCATACCTCCCAGATCTTCCACTCTGGGCGTGACAGGTTTCTCATTGTTACAGAAGAGAATTATGAATACGAATAGATAGACCTCTGTTTATGCATGAAGTAGAATGATATCATGTGATGTTGGGTTTGGGCTAGAGGTATTGATGTGTGAGCTCCTGGCTTTTATTTTATGTGGCTATGGATGTGTCCTTAGCTATGGTATATGTTTCTGTCTCCTAGCTCTACCCTCTGAGAGAAGCATTATCAGCTTAGTAACAATGAACGTAAACAGTGCCATTATCCCGGCTCCTAAATACTGTTTGTATTTAGGAGCAACCAAGTCTCCTCTGTTAGGACAGGAAAAGGACATGACAAGCAGGGGATAACTTATTTTGCCAGAAGGCAAAGAAATGGCACAGGGTTACTAAAGATGCCAAAAGGATCCTGGCCCTAGTTTAAAGGTGCTCCCAGTAGGCAATCACAGGACAGCCTTGGCATAGATGCAAATGGCAGTAACCGCTGGAACAGAATAAAGAATTTCTGATGCCAAACTGCAATAAATAGCCATATAAAATATATATAGAAAAACAACCTTATAATTATAGCGCATCAATGTAGAAGGAATGATTGAAAAGCACGTTGGGCTCTGCTTTATTAGTTGTATGAGGTAAGGACTCTTTCCACTTTTGATAACGCTGGATTGCCTTTCCCGATGCCCCTCTCCCAGGAAGTCACTCTCCAGCCTTCAACACACGATTCTCTTGGTCAAGTTGTTCTGAAGTTGGCTTGAACACCACCCACCCCTCTAGGAAGTCTGAGCTCATCTACTAAGGCGTGTCAGTCTTTCTAAGGGACAGTCTGGTTTTCTTGAGTGCATGAAGAGGGGAGGAGCTATTCCTTGGAAGCATCCTTCCTCCTCTGATAACGTGAACTTGTCTTCAAACGCACGATTGGTAGACAATGGGTAGGTAAGAGAAAGGCATCTGCCTGGCAAGTGGCAGCCTGCTGCCAAATAAGACTTCCAGTGTCCCCTTCGTCATAGAGTAGATTGACGGTGTCTGCTGCTGCCTTCAAGGTAGCTATTAAGGGCTGGCAAAGCTGATTTGGGGTTTAGTGGTTTTGCTTCTTTTTCCTTTGTTTGTCATTCAGAAGAGGTTTGTAGTGAGCCTATCTCCTGCCACAAACTTGGTTGCAATATAGTCATGAAAACCAGGCCAGAAAAATTACTGTACACAGAGACAGTTATTAATTAAACTCAATAGCAAGCCTATAAAAGGAGCTCACACTGCTTGCTGTTCCAGTTGTTAGAATGCCCAGCTCCCTTGCTTTGGAGAAACTCCTTCCATGGCAGACTCACCAACATTCCAAATGTTGGATTCTTTAACTCTTATGGCAGACATCAGGAAAGCCCAAGTCTTTTGGGAAGCAAGCCTCCAGCTCGTATATATGCATGGAGGCCACCTTTCGAATTCTATCCTCTACCTGCACAGGGTGAAGGGTGTCTCTAAAGCATTTTCATAACTCTGCATATTCACTATTTTTAATTTTCCTCTTGATGGTCCATTTCCAGACTCTTTACATTAACAAGCCACCAATTTCATCTGTTAAGTTAAAATCCATTTCTAATATCTACTTAAGTGCCTAGAGGCTAATAAAAACACAAATAATAAGTACATTCAGTTGTTGCATCTACAGCGTTACCTTTCTGATAAAATACATCAATAAAGACTGTGGACAGTACTGAATAGGGGAATGGGAATGACCCCAGCGGTCAAGCTTGACCGTAAACTCACAATGCCTACGTTGAAACTTTTGAAAGCAAATTAGGAAAACAGCGTTGGCATTGGAGGACTAGGGAATAATTTAAGCACTAGGTTGTGCCTTGAAATCCTGGCACGTGAGATCAAATGTCCTTGGTCAAATATATTGAGAAAATGACGTGTTATAATACCATGTTGGAAACTGGACAGGCACACTTGCTTGAGAGATGCTATCTGTGGGAAATGGATTGGGCTTCGTTTAGTTCAATCTGGATTTCCCATAGTCAGTTGACTAGAGTTCTTTTCACTGCACTCCTGGAGTTAGTTTTGCCTGTAACATGTTTTATAGAAATTACCAGAAAGCTTTCTTAACCAGCACGTCCACGTCTCCGTGTCTGCCTCCCAGCAATCCTTCAGTTAAACCGGAAGCCACAGCTCCCTTCTATTGTGCTCCCCATCACTTGAGCTTACAAAGAATCAATTGAGATTTTCCTAAAACCTGTTTATCCCATTTGTACTTGCAATGACGGTTACATAACCTAATTAAATGTTACATAATCCCGTGACTTTTGAGTGTAAACATAAAGAATAATTGTTTCCTTAAAAAAAAAATCAGCTTTTTCAACGGCTTTGGAGTGGCTCAGCAAAGGAAGGCTAATGAAAAAAGTGTATTAAAATAGGTGAGGCAGGATAACTGCCAACGGTTTGGCCGGAGTTGCCAAAAAAAAAAAAATAGTAAAATTCCATTTCTTTGTATCTGTTTCCTAAAGTTATTGACGTTAAAGAATCTTGAGGGGCTGAGGAGGTTGCTCCGTGGTTAAGAAGTATGTAGTCCTCTTCCAGAGGACTCAAGCTCAGTTCCCAGGAACCACACTGGGTGGCTCACAGCCTCCTGCCACTCCAGAGGATCTGACTGCCTCATCTGGAATCCATAGGCACGTACCCAAGTGACATAATACACATACACATAAATAATGATGATGATTGTAATAATAATACTATTAAAAACTGGAATATGTCATCATTCTATAAACATCCACTGTAGCAACTTAGTTAGTGAGGCCATAAAGTCTTGCATTTGAATAAAGTAGAAAATAATAATTTAAATAAAGTATTTAAAGTACAAATATACCATTTCCTGCTTTGACTGAACTTCTGTTTAAGTGACCGGGCATTGTTCTTGTGGAAGTCAGATAATGGCTGGGGGAGGGGGAGGGAAAGGGAGGGGAGGAGAGGGGGATGAGAACAGAGAGAGGGAGGAAGAGGGGAGGGAGAGAGTGACTACATGAAGGGGTGAAGGGGAAGAAGAGTCATGAAGGGAGACACGTGCACGCGTACTCCCTGGTGTGTTTCACATTATACAGATCTTGTCAACATCTCGTCGAACCCGGCTCAGCCTTGTTCAGAGCTTTGCCATCCTTGACTTCCTTGGCTTCATCATAAATTCACGGGATTCATCATTTTCAGTGTCCAAAGGGAAGAGCCGAAAATCCTCGTTTACATCTGGACCGTGAATGCTCACACGCGCATCTCTTTCAGTCCGCCCCTCTAGGTTTTGTTTCGTGGCTGGGAAGGGATTTTATTTATTACCAGTCTATTTTTTCAGTGTTGTTTTGTAGCAGAAGACTTCTGGAGGACTTCTGAAAGAATGTGCACTAGATAGTGGTTGATGTTTATCTGGATCGTCTTAGGCTTGGCTCCAGGACGGGCTCCAACTTAAGGTTCAAGGTTAGGGTTAAGTTGCTATTTGACCTTTGTGCTCACGCGTGCTGTCCAAACAAAACGATTATTCCACTGTGGAGCAAGATTTGTTTTCTTTGTGAAACGCATAATACAGCCATCACTTCTTAGTTTTAATTAAGACTGTTTGTGCTGAAGATGCACGGTTGAAAGAAATGGCGAAACAAAGAAACGCTCGGTCGTGCGCCAAATAGAACAAACACCAAACATATCGCCTTGATCATTTTATTAGAGGGGAAGAAAGGAACCCTTAGAAAAATTGGGAGTTTGCTTGATTTTTTTTTTTTGGTCTTGTTTTTCACAAATAACAGAAGCAGAACTTCTGTTTGAGCATGAAAAGAATATTTGTACCCAGTACAATACCGCGCTTTGAAGTAATAAAAGCTCTCCCGCTATGGTAATAATTGATGCTTCAAAACAGCGATGCCCACGTGCTCCGTTTTGACGGATTCGTTTGGCATCTTTGGGAGGGATGCAGCGGGCCTGAGTCAGGACAGGGCGGAGGATGAGGACAGGGCTCTCATTCCCAGGAAGAGGAATGGCGATGTATGCTTTGGGATCTGCATGGGATTTTTCTGGAATCAACATGAAAAGAGTTGGCTCCACTTTAGCGATCTAGATCTCTAGAGTTTAGAGTGACCCATCTGTGCGAGCCAAGCAGAGGCCATTGCCCAAGCTGCTTGAGGAACCTTTTTCAGAGGCGTGTCAGACGGTTCCCCACAGCTCACGACTTTTCTCGTTGAGTAGCTGGGTCAGACTCCCATGAAGAAGAGCTAGGGATGTGGCAGATGAGATAAGTCGCATGAAAACACAGTTGAAATGGGGGAACATAAGCTGTTTACTGGAGTGACATAAAGATGCCTCCTCACCCAAGAAGGCTGGGTGCGGAGATGGGAGTTAGGGAGCGAGGACGGACAGCAAGGGGATGCCGTGTCGAGGGCGGAGCAGTCAACCGTGGGGTGTCTTAAGTATGACTTACTATTAAACCTGAGGTGGAGACGGCGGCAGCTTTCATTCTTTTAGGGGTACCTGCTTTGTGGACTCTTTATCCTAAAAGCCAGAGAGCACGTGGCTGTTCACAGCAGACGGGGAGTTGAGGAAAACAAACAAAGCAGGCAAGGAGAGCGTCCTCTCAGACGGGCCCGGCTCAGCTGAGAAATTGACTCAGCCACTGGCATGGAAGTCTTGCTTGGCCACGGTTTCATAGAAGCTCCTATTTGT
>NW_004949106.1:3404458-3426864 GCF_000317375.1 Microtus ochrogaster | reverse complement strand
CTCTCTCTCTCTCTCTCTCTCTCTCTCTCTCTCTCTCTCTCTCTCTCTCTCTCTCATCCTAAGGCCAGTAGCCTTTAAATTCCCCGCCCACTTGGGCGTGGCCTCTTATACTATTTATGCCAGTGTAAAGCGCTGGTCGGGCCAGATCTGCTTGATGTTCCCCGTTCCAAGAGAGGATATTGATCTGTGAGTCTACCCCTAAATAAATAACCCTCTATGATACTCACTTCTGAGCTAGTGTGGGATTCTTTTAAGCGTCCTTCTTCACAAGAGAATCATGCCAGATAGTGTGACCCCGTGATCAACATGGTGCAGCTCTCTGGGCAAACAAGTGTCCATGCCTTGTACGTTGCTGTCTGAGAAATGTCCGGGACGCCTGGGTTGGAGTGAGTCTCCATTTGACTGTCACCTAGAGTTTCCCATAGCATCTGATAGATGGGACAACTGTATCCAGATGTGTGGGCCATACGATTGTGGCCATTTATTGTCGCTCCTGAATAGATAGGTCAAGGAAAAGGCAACCAAGTGATGACAGGGCTCTTTAGACCCCGGCCTTCAGGGAGGCAGGGAACTGACTCTCTCGTGTTGGTTACTCCCATTTGAAAGCTTCTTTGCCCCCTTCTAGAGCTGCTCTTGGCTGACAGTGCGCTAAGGCCGAGGCCTCTTAATCCCTGCGCTGGTCAGATCAATGTCCCTTTAAATTAAATCACCTTTTTCCTGCCTAACTTGAAGGAGACAGATTAGGAGACCAACTGCCAGAGTTTGAAAATGACTTCTCTGGTTGCTCGGAGTTTTACTTTGTTTGTTTCATTAACCTTGTCAGGGGAAATGGATTATGTTTTGCTACCTTTGCTTTCAAATATAATCAGTGTTATTTCCCTACCGTCTGGAGTGTATTTTGATCAAAGTTAGTTCAATAATGTAGTTTTAAAAATTATTTTTTAACACGCAGCATTTCGTAAATTGTTCTTCCTAAGCAATGGCAGGGTTTCGGAGTTAGTAACTTACTATGCACATGTTTCATTTCAGTACTTACGAGGAACTGAGACATGCAGCAGCAATTAGATGCATGCTCAGGCCTTATGTGGATCGTAGCGCTTGGAGAGAAATGGCACCAGGTCAGAGCAGACAAGGAACAAGGCTCCCTGTGGCCACGACTTACTATTGTGTAAGGACCCATGGGTAGGTCGACACCGAATAGGGATGAACGAATGGACAGAAAAAATTCGATGGAAGAAGAGCACACTTCAGACTGGAATATGTCATCCAATGGATTGGATAGAAACCATACTTGATAAATAAAGTATTGAGGCGATGTCTCCCCAATAAGGAGATCGACGATGGGAAGGTGGAACCGAGCGTGGTTGAGCATGTGTTAGAGCAGGGAGAGAAGGGACCAGAAGACAAAATAGGATGTTGGGAATGAAATCAAAGGTTAGGTGAGCCCCTTCACCGATAAGTGACCAGCTTCTCTCTGCCCTCCAGGTGGTAGAGTGATGGATCGTGTTTGGTCTGTGCCTCCGAGACAATTCCGTCTCCCGTTTCCCCACCATCCTCCCTTCTAGAGCAGCTACATGGACTCATCTGGTCAGTCTGAGGACTAGTGATAACTATTACGAAAATGCCATTTCTCTCGTAGTGAAAGGGTTGGAGTCTGGAACTAGACAGCAACCTTGTGGTCAAGAGGCATTTTGGTATCGCTGACCTACTGAACGCACCCCAAGCCAATCACTTCCAGGTTTCTTATTAGGCCAGAAAAAGCAACCATTGTTTATAGAAAACACATAGATCTTGACTTTCCTCTTTGTTCTTTGTGGGGTGTTTCTATACTCTTCCAGGGAGGTTAAGTCTTCAAGAGCGTGTGAGGATACAGGAAACGGGTAAGAACTAAAGTGGTGGACAGGCATGATGGGAAGTTTCTAGAAAGGAGAATCAGGAAGGAGAAGGAGGCAGATGTCTTAGGGAAGACATGGAGGATTTGAGTATAGACTCGGTGATGGAGAAAAGCACATAACTCAAAAAAGATGAGTTGTATTATTGTTCGTAGTTGGGCTAGGCGGTTATGACGGTGAAGATGGGCTTGGTTTTAAGGAGTTTTACGTTTGAGATCAGAATGGGATATCCGAGTGGGAAGAGTCTACACATAGTTTGAATTCCAGTCCCACGTGAATTTAGATGAATCCATAATGATACCTATGACCATGGACATGAACATATAAAACCCATTAATGTCTCTGGCTTGAGGAGAGCAGGCATGATCGGGCCTATACTTACGGAGAAAGAAAGAAAATAGCACAAGACTTCAGGATGAAACAGATCAATATCACCAGAACAAAGGGTACTTGGAGAGACAGATACAAGTGCATGCTATAAACAGTTTCTTGTCAGCCACCAGCCTGCAAATAATGGCATAGAGACTTAATATTAACTGTGAAATCTCGGCCTGTAACTTAGGCTTGTTCCTGACTAGTTCTTCGAATTTAAGTTAACCCATGTCTATTAATATACGTCCTGCCACATGGTGTTACCTTTCTTCCATCATTCCTTGTTTCCTCTCCATGTCTCCTGGTGTCTCCCAGGCCTAGGTTCTTCTTCCTGCTTCTTCTCTCTGCCTATGCCTCCTGTTGGTCACTCAGCTCTTTATTAAACCACTCGCAACAATATACCTTCACGCAGTGCACAAATACCCCACAACACAAAGATGAATGAAGTCCTCCTCAGTGTCTGATGATAGAGAGAGCCCTGAAGATAAAGACTGGAGAGAGAAGAGATCTGACGGAGATCGGGGATATCTAGAAACATTCGAGCCCTGGTTTCTGAGAGAGAAGTTTCTACAGACCTGTAAGTCTTGAAACAGCTGAGGATGCCGGAGAAGAGGATGAGGAAGTTGGCGGAGAGGAAGTGGTAAAGAAGGGTCGTTCCTCATAGGGGCCTGGAGTTGTACAAACATGTAGAGGAGGTAAGGGAAGAGCGTGGAATCCCAGAGAGAATTTCATTTGCGGGAGGTTTAGCTGTTCCTCCGAGGCTGAAGTCAAGGATGCAAAGGACAGTCAGAAGACTAAAACCTAGACGCAGATAGAGGCTCGTCCTCACAGGATAGGGAAAGGTATACATTAGTAGCTGGACCGCGGCAGGGATGCATGCCAAGGGATATATGCCACGGAGCATTATTGCGAACGTATGTGTGAGAGAGGCATCCTCGCAAGGATCATGGGGGTTGAAGTCAGGTGGTGAGGAACCTAGCAAGGGCAGCGCTCTATAGCCTTGTATTTCCTCAGTCAGAGTGGTAACAGAGACCAGGAACTAAGTCAACAATTCAACCCATATAAATTCCCCCTTCTCTAAGTTCCCCTGGTCATGGTGCTTGATTCCAGCAGGAGCAAAGCAACTAAGGCACCTAGAAGAGCGAGAACCCTAGGAGAGGCAGGAGGAGGAGACATGCATTGTGCCTAGAAAGAGGCTAACGTTCAAAGAGAGAGGAAAGTATCCCAGAAGATAAAGGGGAGACTTAGATCGTGTGCTAGGGATCAGTAGGGCTTGCCTGGAGCAAATCCAGTTCTCAGTGTGGACTAGACCGAGGAATGGCGAGACCCAGCTACAACCTGCACCACTAAAGCCACAATGACTTAATTGTAAGAGGCAGATTCATATTCTCTTTTAATTTCTCTTTAATTGACTGTATTTTAAATAATGATTAACTTATCAGAATGTCTCAGTTTTAATTCTATATTTATATGTTATATGACAACTCATATCAGAGTAATGTATATTGTATGACTTATCCGCTTTATCATGTTATAGGTTTCATTCTGTAGTGTTTCTCTCTTCTTTACTCTTAAAATGTAAGAAAAAAAAACTTGGGCAAAGTTCTAGGACATATACTCAGAGGATATCGGTGCACTGTTTACTTAGAGACAAACTGCATATGAATTCGGTATGAAGCTAACAAGTTTCATCCTATGTTGGCAAGGCTTCCTGTGTTGGCTTCAGTGAGGATGTCCCTTATAGACTCAGATGCTCCAATGCTCGGCCCCCAGTCCGTCAAGCTGTCTGAGTAGGCTGCAGACGTCTGGTTTTGCTGGGGGAAGTATGTCCCTGGGGCCGGTGTTACCATCCACTCACTGCTTCCTGTTGGTGACTTGGTGCTCACTCCCAGCTTGTTGCTATTCCCGCCAGCTGCTATGCGTCTCTACAGTGATGGCGACGGACCGGCTTCTCTGGGAAAAGCCCATATGATCCTTCCTTCTGTAAGTCGCCTTGGTCACGGTGTCCCATCACAGCCACGGAAAACGATTACATTTTCTAAATATGAAATAAAAACCTCTCCATGTTCCTATAATGGCAATATCTTTAAAAGACTGAGTGGGATTCTTGCTAGACCCAGCCTTGGGCATCCTTCAGTGTTTCAGAAGCAACCATCCATCCACTGAGGCTTCTAGAGATGCCCAGCCAGCGCTCTTTAAATAGCATGCCACTTTAACAAGATGGCAGATGGCTTGTTGCATGAGTTCCTAGCTGATGTCACTTCCACACAGTAACTGAACCCTGTAAGGAACTTGGCTCTCAGCTCAGGAGGAATCCTGTGAAATTCAACTTTGCATTTCCTTGTAGGGACAATTTGTACATATTAGAACTCAATATATTTTATGTCTCATAACAGCAGTTATGTGTATATAAAATAATGGCTTAGCTTTATTGTGGTTTATACTATGTTCTTTAGATGGTTAATTCCAGTCACAGACAATTTTTACCTTACACCGTGATTATAATTGCTTAGTCACAGACCAAGACACAGGAATGCATTTGGGGGTGGTTACTGTTTTATCTTGTCAGGTTATTTTCCATTTTAATATTAGCGCATAGGCACTTGCACTGTGTTTTCTAACGAAGCTCAGATGGACTCCCCCGGCTATTCAAGCTCGATTTGCTCTGATGTTCCTAATGTTTGCTTAGCTTTATTGAATATTGTCATTTCATCAGAGTTATGAATCACAGCAGTCTAGGTATTAGACAACACATTGCATTATTCTAGGTGGAAAGTCACATAAAACTTTGGCGCGTTGTCCTGATTTTATTACATAGACTTACCATTCTTTCAGGTGTTGACATATTTTGGGGTTGGTTCATCTTGGTTTGCGTAATTTGTATTTAACGTGAGAGCTACAACTATCATCGGGAGTGAGGAAGAGGGGAAGACAACTTTGGATGCGCGTACTAGAGCGATAGCTTCTAATTGTTGGGAAACAATAAGTCCGCCAATGAATTGACTTTT
This sequence comes from Microtus ochrogaster, assembly GCF_000317375.1. NCBI lineage: Eukaryota > Metazoa > Chordata > Mammalia > Rodentia > Cricetidae > Microtus > Microtus ochrogaster. Next base: position 3,421,592 of record NW_004949106.1, on the reverse strand, counting down.
AGTCTGTGACACATATGTATTTACCGAGGAATTGACTTTCGAAGCCTCAGATGAAACATGGAAACAACCGAGAAGCAGCAGATAACGCCTATTTGAGGTTTCCTATCATCATCCTTAGAATGGACTCCTTAAGGACACCGGAGTCTGCAGGAGGCATGGAACCCTGGGAGCGAGCTCACCCAGGAAACCCACGTCACACTTCCTGCTGGTCAGAGTCTTATATCTTCACTTCTGCTTGCTCAGCAGTCGAAAGCTGCTGGTTAAACTGAGTTGGAATTAAGACAGTGATCGGAAGACAGATGGCACTGGGTTGAGTAGAAGGGCTGAAGGTGGCAGACATGGGAGCGTGATAGGGGTCAGACATGATCCAGGTGTATTAGAGACTTGAGCGGAGGGATCATCGTGTGCTGCTAATACATGCTAACATTGCATTGGAAGACGAGGGTTTCCCTCTTGACGTCTTCACGGTTTCAGATTAGCACGTTACTGCTCATCTATGAAGTTCTCAAACAAGAGACGAGCAAACTATGACCTGCATCTTCCATCCACCTTTCCATCCCACTTTTATATATACTTTGCTACTTCGACTTTTCTGTTCACGCTTCCCCAACTCCTCCTCAACCTCTCCCGCATCCTTCTACCCCTACAAGGACTTCTTCTGTGTCTGCTTCCCTCTCCCCTCCCCCTCCTTCCACACAGAACGCCATTCACGTCACCCATTTGCTCATCTGTGTAGGAATAGCCGCTGGAGCACGGGCAACCTATCACGGGCCATACCGCCGAAGAAAACTGATTAACCTCCTTCAGTAAGCATCACCTGCCAAAAAGCTCTTCAGCTGGGGCGGGGGCCGGGTCTTCATAAACCCCCTGATTCGTCACGCCTGGGTGTGGGCTGGCTTGGCTGTGTGCACACAGCCGTAGCTGCTATGAGTTAATGGGAACGATGGCCCTATAATGTTCACGAGACACTGTTTTGAAGTAGCACGCCTAGCTTCTGGCTCTTACGGTCTTCCGGTTTCTCTTCTGCAAAGTTCTCTGAGCTTTCAGCAAGGAAGTGGGGTGATAAGGGCTATCTCGGCTATCTCGGCTGAAGCCGAGCTCTTCACCGTCACTGATTCTTTGCACTTAACCAGCTGTGAGACTCTTTCACTGCCAGATGTTATGATGAGTGGCTCTGATGAGGAATGAGGAAGCGCTACTCTAAGTTAAGAGCAAGCGTTTAGAAGGCAGTTTGATACTATGTTTCTTTAGCAAAATAATAGTAATTGATTCTCTCCAGGGGCACTCCCCAGCCATGGGTTCCTGGTCCAGCTTACAGTAACAGGCATGAGTTCTCTCCTGTGCAGCAGGTCTCAGTCTAACTAAAGAGCTGTTGCTTATCCCCATAGCTTTCACGCTACTGTTGCACCAAATGCACATTCCTTGCTAAGTCAGTCACTGCTGAAGATTGCAGAGCTCACCAGTGGCTTGTTCACACAATTGGTGCCCCGCCCCAAAGCCTGCAGAACATTTATACTACGGCAGACAATAGTAACACTTCCAAGTCAGTACTGACTTGGTTTCTCCATGTTTTGGGATCATGGCATGTGTGGTCTCCAGCAGTCTGGTCTTCCCTCAAGTACTGATGGGCAGTCAAGAGCCACGGCAATAGCCTGGATTGTTTTAGGAGTCTCTTAGATGCTCCTTGGGGAGGAAAGGGTTCAGTTGAGAGTTCTATATCTTAGTCCATGATTGAGGGGAATCATGGGAGAAACCGGGAGGCAGCACCTGCAGCAGGAGCTGTGGAGGATTGCTGCTTCCGGCTGGCTCCTCAAGGCTAGTTCAGCCTGCTTTTGGAACCGTCCAGGACAACTTACCCAGGGGTGGCACCCCCCGCTGAGAACTGGGCCCTTCCACATCAATCGTTAATAAATAAGATCCTCCCCAGGTTTGCTTGCACTCAAATTTCACGGGGGCGTTAATTTTCTCCATTGCAATTCCTTCTTCTCAAAGGACTCTAGCTCATATCAAGGTGACACAGGCTTTTAATAAATGCCCCGGTCCTGTAGGGCTGTCATGGTTAAATAGCTTAGGTAGAAGAATTGGTGGGAAAGACATTTGTCGTATAGATCTAGAGGCCAGACAGTCCGAGATCAAGGTGCCCGGAGGTTTGCTGTCTTCTTTGGGTCTGATCCTCATGGAAGAGGTTTTGTGTGTGTCACCACACGGCCAAGGTGATGTGGAGATTATCTCAGGCATCTTAAAACCATCCCTCAGCTCCAAGGTGCCCATCTTGCCGCATCAGCGGGCTGGGAATTCAGGGTCCACGTGAGTTTTCAGGCGAGACGAACATCTTTCTCACTGCATCGAGCACGGTTTGCGCAGAAGAAGAGGCCGGTGAGGCGAACGGCTTATGCTTCAAATGCTTTCATCGGTTGAGTAGCTCACGACGATGCGCCCTGGGGAGAGGCAGGGGGTCAGCGGGGATGCTGAGCCGTACAGAAAGGACGTACGTAGGACACGAGATTGCCTTGATTGTATTGTACTATAGAGCTGGCTGTGGACATCATGTAGAGAATGGTCACAGTGGGAAAGCACAAACCTAATAGGACTCCTTCTGTCATGTCCTCAAACCAACTTTCCTGAGAGCCGTTTTTTTCCACGAAAGAGAAGGGATGAGGATGTATTCAACTCAGTTTCCTCATAATCTCCCGAGTGGGGTGGGGTGTGCTGTACCCCAAGGACGACAATGGAGCTGGCAGAATCTGCAGAAGCAGCAGGTGCTGGGGAGGGGGGGCAACATCCATCTCATTAGGACGTTCGCAAACAATAGCATTTTCATGCCCTTTGAATGAAACCTGGCACCCCCAGCTTACTGCGGTGGGCACGGCGTCCTTCCCTTCCCTCATGCGAACCGATGATAGCTTCCTACCAAACAATAAAACCGGTGGGTACCGTGCCAGGAGTGTTGGATTGGAGACTAGAAAGACAGCAGGGGGCTGCCAAGGTAGCCTGTCTTCCTTCAGCTCCAAGATGGGCAAACATGAAGAGTTACAGGTGCTTCTGTCACCCTGGGCTGCTGCGTCTTGGAAGAGCTCGCGAGAAAGCTATGAGAAACTTCGGCAAGCACAAGGAGAGAGTGGGCCTCTGCAGCCTGGTCCGGAGGTGTGGCTTCGGGACCTGGGCGTTGGCCTCTCTGGTGCACAGCCTAATACAGCGAGGGTTTTAACTTGCATTTTCCTGGATGGTGCATGAAATTATTCTGGATTAATAATATTCAGGACATCTGTCTTTTCTTTTAGTTCCTTTCCTTTGTATAGTGTGATAGTTAATATGGTATTGACAGGATTTAGAATAAACGATTTGAGGAAAATCAACAGGATAGCGTCACTCTTTTCAGCGTAATATGATAATAATATAATAAATAACACGATTAATAGACATTTGAGGATGCCTGTGGCTCTCCCAGGGAGGAAGGTGTGGGGAAGAGGAGTTGGGGAAAAAAAAGAGAGAAAAGAATGAAATCTGTCTTCTATTTGATATAGCAAAGCTTTCTTTTTGGGACCACTGAGAATGATCAAAAGGGGGGACAAGAGGAAGAGATTTCTCAACAGGAACCAAACTACGTTTAGCCTGGAGGATGATCCCTGGAATTCTATTACATATTAGGGCGGCCAGAGAAAGAAACAACGTGCAGCCGTTTCCAGATCCCGAGGAGAGAGGATGCTCCCTTGTCCTCTAGGCCTTGTCCCTGGAGCGGAAAAGAGTTTCGTCAAACATCCCATGGTGCAGGGGGGGGTCTCTGAACAAGGTGAAGTCCCTCCCTTTATACTCAGTGCTCAGGCTCAGCAGAAGACCGGAGTGTTGGGGTTAACATAGCAGCAGTCTGTGTATGGTGTAGAAGTGATAAAATAGTCTGTCTCCTGATGGCATCAGTGTTGTAGGGGAAACACGGCTAGCAGAGAGGGGGGTGGAGACCTAGGAAGCAGACTGCGTGGATTCTGAGAGATTGGAGTTGAAACCTGTTGTGGAGTTATCAGTATTATTATGTAGCTCGGGACTTGGTCCCTGGACAGGTTCTGTTGTCATTTTCTGAGAGAGTCTTGCTGTGCAACCCACCATGGTCTTGAACCTGCTATTGTCCTAGCTCAGCCTCCTGAGTGTTGAGATTATAGGCATGAGTGTTCTGCCACTGTTGGTGGCTTTGCTGCAAGATCTACTCCTTTTGCTTCTCCATGGTTGCATGGCTGAGGTCTAGTTCCTGCAGGTTTATCTCCAACCTCTGGTTTTTTTTTTGTTTGTTTGTTTGTTTTTCGACTGGGTTTGGCTTACAGTGGGCACAGGTGAGGAATGGAATCGTCTAGCAGCTGGGCTTGCTTCAGGGTTCCAGTTTGTCTAAGACAGATTCGCTCTAGCCGACCACAGGGGCAAGTGATGCTTCCTCCATTTAACCCATGACTGTCAGATGGCATCAGAGTTCTTTCTCGGCTTCTTAGCTGCTGTAGCACACGCATCTCCAATTACCTGTATTAAATTCAATCTCTTAAACACATGGGGTGGTTGCTGATTCTCTCCCCGGGCCTTTCTCGATGCATTCTGTTTCAGTATCGTCTTTCGTGAGGAGATCTTCAATTGGGTCGTAACGGGATTGGAAGGGAAGGGTGTGCCCAAACGTTAAGAAAATATTCAATTCTCACATTGAAGCTGGCGACAGCAGTGATGACTATTAGGGATGACAGGCTCTTGGGAGAGAAGGTGGGACAGGATAGAGGCTAGGGTTTGATGGAAGCATGTCATGAGAAGGTTGCATTCAGCTTCCAGCATCTCTGTATCCATTGTCTTCCCTAGTGTTGCTGCCGCTGTATAATCCTTTCTAGAGTTGCTGCTCTCTCTTGGGAAGGGCTAAGAGAAATTTCAGAAGGGGGTGGGAGAGAGGGAGAAAGAGAGCGAGCGAGAGAGGGAGGGAGGAATCTGGCAGCCAGTAGGGAATGCCCTAAGTCAGCTTAAGGGACTGGAATGCATCTCTCCAATGTCCTGAACTGCAGGCTGGTCTCTAGTCTTCCCAGGGAGCAGGAGAGGCTCTGCTCAGAGCTGCTCATTGACTGGTGGGCTGCAGTTCTTTACTGAGAGATGGGGCTGAGCGGCTGTTCCTCTAGCCAGTGCAACATTTGCAAGAGGAGCCTTGTGGGTGGAGATATAATTGACTCCCACATGGCCTGTAGAAATCCAGACACACTTTTGGGACCAGCTTTTTGGTTCAGGCTCAGGAAAAGCAGCAAGCAGAAATGAAAGGTGAGAATAGGTTGAAGGTGGAGCCCACTTTCTTGGCGTACCGAGGGAGAGAAACAATTCTGTGTCTTTGGGAAAACATCTAGATCGGTTAAGACATGACCTCAGACGAAGAGCAAAACCATTCTGGCAGCTCAGAGAGAGCCCGTTGTGCGGCATTCGTGATGTGTCCTGTGTGTCGGGAGAGAGGATGAAGCTAATAAATGAGGACAAACAGGAAGCTCTTCCTCGATGCTCTCCCCAGACAGTTTCAGCCACGGTGTCCAGGTCGAAGGTTCTGGGAAGAAACAGCTCGTTCTCTGCCTTGCCTTGAAATAATGTTTCCTGTTTTGTCAGAACTGGGGGTGAACATGTGAAAACCAACTGACTTCAGTTCACAGACTCATGATTTTCACAAGCCTCAAGGACCGCTGGTTAAAGCCTGTGCGTGTGTGTGCGCGCGTGTGTGTGTGTGTTTGAGCATGCACATGTGTGTACATGTGCATGCAAAAGAGACAGAGAGACAGACATACACACATGCTGGGAAAGACATGGATCTACCCCATACGTCCTTGGGATGTCACATTTTGTCTAATTTATCTTCAGTTAATTGGATAACTAATTCATTTGAATTCTGAATGCATCAGCATTCAGTAGCTTCCTAGCCCCCTTTTGTCCCCCTCTCCCTACCTCAGTGAATTAATTTGGTTGGAGGAAACCATTTATATTATGTCCTGAGATGCGTGATAAGGTGAAATGTGTACCTCCTTGCATTGATGTTTACATGAATAATGCTTTTTATCTCACAACCATGTAGATAATATGAAATTGAAATCAACGGCTGACCTCGGGGAGCAAGCAGAGTTTTGTGATAATGGTTGTACAGCCACGTTTGCTTCTCTCCTTGCCTTTTTAATAAACGAGGAAGGTTCTGGTGGCTGTCATACAATCGCATTTATTTGCAGCAATGGGGAGGAAGCTAATTCTTGCTTCCTCACCCTGACCTGCAATCACACAAACACAATGGGACCTGACATGCTGGCAGGGGCTGCTCATTACCGCTTCCACCACCCTGCAGGCTCTCGGCTGCAAGTCAAATGTGGTGGGCTGGTTCCAAGCAGACAGGAGAAGAAAGAAACAATCGGCTTCGGAGAGAAGGGGGGTTATTAAAATTTCCATGTGAGATCTCCACCCTGGCTTGGCTTCAGATTTAGGTAGTTATATTAAGATGCCTCTGTTTCAATTTTAAACGGATGTATCCCAAGAAGTAGGGAACTCTGTTACCAATGACCATAACCATTTCAATAACATGTCTGCATCTTTGTGGTCTGTATCCCACTATTAATAACCTGGTTATGCAAAACAAAACAACGGAAAATTGCAGAAGCAGAGATTCTCACCAGGGGAGGCGTTGCAGTTTAGGTTTGTCTTGCGCTTGCAATGCAAGGCTGTTTTTACTTAAAAGTGACGGATTAGCTTTAAAAAAATTCACCATAGACAGGAGAGGGAAGTGCAATGCATTGTCTGTCAACATGAGTGAGGACAAAGGCGGTTCCCCTACACTTCTCTAAGCCCCAGTGTCATACTTGAAACAGGGACAATGGAACCCTCGCAAGGAACTTCTGTGGGAGAGAATGAGCCAGCGCGTAAAGAGCCGCAGACCAGGAAGTCGGGCGCACAGATAAAAGTGTACTGCACCTTTAAGAAAAATAGCTTCGCATTATTTGCTTTGTAACAAGGAGTACCCAGCAGCCCGCTCCTTGGCATGACTGAATGTTGTCTTCACAGAGAAGTTGCCAAAGAATAGTTGAGACTTCACAGTTTAAATATGCTGAGAGGCTGAGTGTTGCTTTTGCTCCCTCGACCCCCGGGTACCCCTCCTGAGTGTTGCCAATGCCCCCCCTTCCGGTTCCACCTCCTGAGTGTTGCCAATGCCCCCTTGACCACCGGGTACCACGTTCTGCACCTGCACAGCTTAGCAGCAATGGCGAATCACACATCTCATTCCCATCAGCGCTTCTGCAGTCTTTAATTCTGGCAGTTTAATTCTGAATGGCTGTTCAAGCTTGAGAATATAAGACACATTGAGCTTCTGGCTGAACCCGCACCTGGCATGTGTGGGTGCCCCGCTGGAAACCCGAGGAGCTTTGCATGTCGTTATGATTTCAGCAGTGCTTAGCACGTAGAAGACTAAACTTGTGAATCATTTTAATATCCACTTCTCTTAATGGAGATGAGGCTCTGTCTCTTTATAGTTGATGCTTTGTGGTCCTAAATATGGATCCGTAATGAGATTGTACTTCCTCTCAGGAGTGATAAACTACGCAGTTTCCAGTGGCGAGGTTCATCATGGGGAAGGAGATGTTCCAGGCTCTCAGCGAACCCAGACAGGAGAGCGTCCTGGTTACCGTGAACTAGCTTCTGTGCACATTGCTTGCTTCCTTTCCCTCAGTACAACTTTGGGGCCTATATCATCATGCCCATTTCATAGGCGCCAGGAGATGCTTTGCCGAACATTAAACAGGGGGTAGAAACGCATTATTAAAAGGAGAGTAAATAATTTTTGTTATTTAGTATTTTGTGTGCAAGTCCATTTGTATAAGTTATGCGCTTTTCTGTGTACGTGAGTAAATAGTTTACAGTGTTAAAAATTGTAAAATATTTTAGTTAGTGTGTTCATAAGCGTGATGGTCTGACTCTCCTTGGTAGACTTCACAGCAATCTAAAACAAAGCTGTTCTACTTAGCAGAACACACATCTTGGTAGGGCAGTAGTGGCACACGCCTTTAATCCCACCACTGGGAGGCAGGCAGATCTCTCTGAGTTCAAAGTCAGCCTGGTCTACAGAGAGAAAAAGAAAAAGAAAAGAAAATATGTCTTTTATGGTTTAATTTAAAAATTCTCCATTTTCTGTAGATTTTTTTTAAAATATAACCATTAAGACATGATTGCTTTTTCTATTTCATTTTAGTGGCTACCCCCTTATAGCCAGGAAGAATAAAGACACTGGATTATATATTCAGGTAGAAACAGATGATAGAGCAGCATCTGGCTTTCTTTTTTTTTTTCCTCTTTCTGTTTGATTTTTAAGAACCTCACGTAAGAGAACCCTGGCCGCATCTCTACGGTGTCCTCATGAATAAATGCTCTTTCATCACTGATAGCCCCAGTGCTAACCCAAAGCCCTGGCTCACTGGATGTAAGAACTTCCTCCCCACCAATTCACCCCCCTTGGCGAGGTGTGTTCCCTGGTCTGGAATGCCCTCCTCCACCCCATCTGAATTTACCCATCGTTAATAAGTGATGCTTCCCTGCTTCCGCAAGTTCTGGTTTTTGAACACTTATGGCTATGAACCCGGTGACACGGTCTAACAAATTCTGCCTTAGTTGTGGAATGATTCATGTGTAGTTTCAGAGTTTCTAAAAATAACAAACTAACACATTTAGCAAATTTAATTTATTAGAATGTATGAGCCATATGTTTTTTTTTTCCCCTACAAACTCCAGCTCCTTAGTTTCCATACAGCAACAACACAATTGATTGTCAGGTAGGATGAATGATGTCTGAAAGACGTTATCTGCTTTACTTGGTTTGGATGAGGTGTTTCATTTGGGAGAAAAAGGAGCACCTTGTTTCTGGAGAATGAAGAGACCCTGAAAGGTAGGAAAGATGGAGTTTTCATGTTAAGGGGGAGAAACAGAGAAGATTAGAGGGGCTGCAGCAAATAAAATGGCTGCTTCTATCCTGGACACACACACACACACACACACACACACACACACACACACCGAGACCTATGTGAAGCTATGAAGTTTATGTGTGGGTTTCTAAAGAAGTGTAGAAAGGTTCTGAATGTGCCCCTTTCATCAAGGGACCCACAGAGGTCGTCTAGGGAAAGGAGAGAAGGCAGAAGGCCGTGGGGTAGTCTTCACGTTTCAGGGACTCCAGAGAAACACGGGGTCCAGGGGAGGCTGAGCTGACTCAGGCTGTGGATGTGGAGTCCCGGTCTCTGAGGCTGCTGGGATTGGCAGCTCACAACCTCTGGCTCCCTATAGTGCTACGAGCAGTGGGTGTCTTTACCTGTATCCACACGATGCTCTCGGTTTACCAGCATCTGATGGCCTTCTCGAGCCCTATAAAATAGTCCGGTGTGGTCGTTAATGCTTGTAAAACCAACATTTGGGAAATGGAAGGCAGGAGGAGGAAAGGGAGTTCAAGGTCATCCTCAGGAGTCCAAGGTCATCCTCTCTAAGCCCTTGGAGAACAGTCTGAACTGTAGAAGACCATATCTCAGAAAAACCAATAAATAAAAAAAATTGAGCCGGGTGGTGGCGGCGCACGCCTTTAATCCCAGCACTCGGGAGGCAGAGGCAGGAAGATCTCTGTGAGTTCGAGGCCAGCCTGGGCTACAAGAGCTAGTTCCAGGACAGGCTCCAAAGCCACAGAGAAACCCTGTCTCGAAAAAAAAAAAAAAACCCAAAAAACAAACAAAAAAAATTAACAACGGCAATTAGTTTTCTTTTCTTGTTCCAATTACCTTAAAAATGAAGAAACCAGAGAGCACTATTCCACTTAAAAAATGTAGAAATAAAGCCTTTGATGGACAGTCTGTCTGCTTCCTGCCATTTTCCCCACCGGAAAGTGTAATTGTGATTAAGGCAAGCGAATGTATCCGTGGGTGGAAGCTGCTTCCGTGATGTCACTCCAGATGTTATGTGCAGCACAGTCATACAGGCGCCTGTGTGGGGACTGCGGGATGCTATGGTATCCATCAGTCCCACCTGATCGGTCACTGAGCTGGCTCAGCCGGTTTCCCCAGTGAGGGCCACAGCAGCTCTGGGTGAGTGGGAACCTCCCACTTGCTCACACTGCTCTATATACTATAGAGGCAGTATATGGGCGTGGCAGGGTGCAGACACCTGCTCCCGAAATCATAATGGATTCCTTCCTTTTCCTGCTCAGCCAATCTCCCAAAACTTCAGTATAAAACATTTTGATTAAATCATTTCAAATCAATGCTTTGTAAATCACTAACTCACTCAGCTCAGATTGCTGTCTTTGTACAGTGATTTGGTCTTAAAATAACGTTGAGTTCTTTGTTATAATAGCAGGAGCATGCTGGGCGGTGGTGGCGCTCCTCTTTAATCCCAGCACTTGGGAGACAGAAGCAGGCAGTTCTCTGTGAGTTCAAGGCCAGCCTGGTCTACAGAGCGAATTCCAGGGCAGCTAGGGCTACTTAGAGATAACCCTGCCTCAAAAAGCAAAAACAAAAAATATAGAAGTAGGTTTCACTCCTGAGGTGACTTGATGAGTACCTTTCTCCTGTCAGCGCCCCCTAAAGTGCCATTAAGGTAAATGAACGTCAGGAATGCCAATGGCACTGCCTTAGATCAGTTACCTGATATGGTGGTTACTTGCACAAAGTCTTTATATTGACCTTAATAATCTAGCAACTCTGTGAAACTTCAATAGAAAGTTTCTTAGCAACCTACTTTCGGGGTGAGCACGCATCAGGACTGCAAATTTAGTCAAGCAGTCAAGTGTGATGATTAGCAATGGAAATGCCCCGTTGCGGAACTTCTGCCCCTGAAGAAGATCCCGTGAGATTATGATTGGGAATGCAGTGTGCAGGGCGAATGAGATGCAGAAGGAACGATTGCTCGCCAAAAGCCCCTGATCCTGGTTGGGAGGCGAGATTTCTATCTTGAACCTGCGCTTGGTTAACTAGCAGCTTTCAGTACACTTACATCCTTCAGGAAGAATGTCAACAGCTTCTTGAGTGCGGGAAGGTGCTCAGGTAGCAAATTCACTTCCCAGTGTAATGCGATCTAGCTACACCGGCTACACCCGGAGGAGACATTAGCCATTCTGGTACTGCAGTGGCCTCCAACAGTGAAGGAGGTTAGCCGCTAGGAGCAGCTAGGAGCAGCTAGGAGCAGCTAGGAGCAGCTAGGAGCAGCTAGGAGCAGCTAGGAGCAGCTAGGAGCAGCTAGGAGCAGCTAGGAGCAGCTGTTCCCTGCAGAGGGAAGCCTGAACAGAGAGTTGGGTGCTGGCTGGTGAAGTTGGTGTCACGGAAGTGCTGTGTGAATGAATTATTAAGAACAGGAGCAGAGCCGCAGAGACGGCTCGGTGGACGGTCTTCCCTGTGCAAGCACGAGACCTCCGTTCAGATTCCCAGCCCCCGCATGAAGGAATGGTGTAACAGAATGATTCCAAGGCTCACTGACCAATCAGTCAGCTTAGCTGAAACGTGAGCTTCAGGATTAATGAGAGATCCTTGGCTTACGAATCAAGGCAGAGAAGTGACTGAAGAAGACGTCATGTCCTCAATCCCTGTCCTCCATATTCACCCCCAAAGGCCAGCATATCCCCATACGTGCTGACATGCACACCCTAATACACACCCAAATCCCCCAAACCAATAGCTGTTTTTCTTCTTGTTTTCCCACAGCTTGCACTTTAGGTGACGCCAGGAAAGAATGTGTGATATCTCACTCCATCTAGTTTGACATAGGTTGGTCTTTGATATCAGACAGCACCCCTCCTCATCATCTGAACACATGGAACACTGCAGTCCTTTAACCACAAACTTGAGTTCTCTGGAACCCAGTTAAGCCGATGGCTCGCCACAGTGGAGATGAGGAGCAGGTCCCAGACCGCTTCAAACCAGACCTTCAGAGTTTGCCTTACTGGCTTTTAAAAGTGGCAGTGAAGATCTTCCTGCTAAATGTTGTGAATTAAAAACCAAGTGTTCGTCATAATAGGAGAGTTCGGGTTTACAGAAGGGTTTATGAGGCTTTCTTCCTCGAATGAAGATTCCTTTGGAATGCAAATAGACTTTGTAGCGATTCCCCCTCACCGAGTAGATAGTGGACTTATATCTAAGCTTGAAAACTACACAGCCCTCCCAATCTCCACAACGTCAGAATTGTACGAATCCTCTAGATCTGTGGTTCTCAGCCTTCCCAATGCTGCAACCTTTTCATACAGTTCATGTTGAGGTGACCCCGGACATGAAATTATTCTTGTTGCTACTTCATAACTATAACTTTGCTGCTGTTATGAATCATTAACGTAAATATCTGTGTTTTCTGGTGGTCTTAGGTGACCCCTGTGAAAGGGTCTTTCGACCCCAAAGGACTTGTGGCCCACGGGTTGAGAACCACCGCTCTAGCGCAATTTCTCCAAACCTACGAATTGTTTGATAGTTCTCAGCAGCAATACCAGATGCTTGATTTTGCCAAACCCTTCCTCCTATTATTGAACTAATAATAGAATTAAAAACAAAATGCCAGATGAGCCGTTTTCAATATAGAGATGCTCCTGCCTCGGAGCTAAGCTCGCATAATTGATAATTGAATGTGGTATTTCTTTCTCGGTGTGAGCGCACAAACGCTGCAAGGCGTTCTGATTTTCAGTGTTTGCAGATTTCCCCAAATGCATGAATGAGGGGAGAGTTCACACTTTACTGAAAATACATATTCCGGAATCCTTCCCTCTAAATTACCGAATTTGAGCGGTAGGGTCAGAAATGCATTATCTTAAGAAGCTATCTCGGGAGATTTGAATGACGATGTATAACTGAGGCCAGGGAGAATGTGCTATCAAGCCCTAAGGTGCATTAAGAGTCACCCTGGCCTTACGAACCCCCACATAGCTGAACTTACTCGGAGTTGGGGGTGTATGAGACAGACGACAGATCTGTGGAGTACAGTGATGACCCAGTCAGGCTATTCAGTGATGAAATACCCCGTCTCAAAAGATAAGCAGGCTCCGTATCCTCAGACGGAAGAGAAAGACGTCAGTCACGCAGGGTCGGGAACGTGTGGCGAGCCGGAACGAACAACATGCAAAGAACACGTGCCTCTGCACAGGTGCTCCTTTCCAGACAGGTGTGAGAGACTAGGAAACGTCACTAGAAACCTTGCGGCTAGAGAATCTATGCGGTCTGAAGGGATGCCCAGCCCAGAACAGTCCGAGACAATAAATAAGAATGATTTCGAGGGAGAGCTTGGTAATCTAATTTGTTCCGTCTTCACTCCAGTTATTTGATAAATGTCAGCTCAGTGAAGCGACTTTTCCATTTGAATCACGGTAATAATATTTTTGTGATATCTTCCAAAGCAGTCTTCTGTCATCTCCAAATATCGGATGTGCCAGTGTCTCCTTTTGGTACCCCGTATGTGTGCCTTTTTTGTGGGTCATGGAAGGGTCCTGTGATTCGGCCTTTTGTGAAGACGCTGGCTTAGGACCTGCACACATTTGTTTTATTGCACTGGAAGAGAAGAGAGGGAATGATTTGTTTCGCCAACCATGGCTTATTGCGTCTGTTTGTAGCTCTTAAATGATTTAATAGGATTGATGGGGTCTTTTCTTCCTTCATTTGACAGTAAGCAAGTAGCCACCTGCTTATCATTCTTACAAACACGGAGAGATGACGGAAATCTTTTAATTTGTCATTTCCCAACCTAAGCAGTTAGACAGCCAACGGCTTTTTCCTCTGTCAAGTCTCTCTTTAAACTTGAGAAAATGGAAATTATTAGCAATTTTTGATTTGTTATTTAATGGTACTATTTAATTACTGCTATATCTAAGAACTGTATTTTATGGTGGAAAATTTAAAGAATGTGATTTATTTAGTGGAAACTCTGAGGCTTACATCACTATGAATTTGCAATGGGCAGTAATAGATGCTCTTCCCAGTGTTTTTTTTTTTTTTTTTTTTTTCTTCAAGACAGGGTTTCTCTGTAGTTTTTGGTGCCTATCCTGGAACTAGGTCTTGTAGACCAGGCTGGCCTCGAACTCACAGAGATCCACCTGCCTCTGCCTCCCGAGTGCTGGGATTAAAGGCGTGCGCCACCACCGCCTGGCTCTTCACAGTTTTCTACAGAAAGCCTCTCTCCTGCTGCCCACAAGGATTATACAAAATGGTCCTGTCAGGATGTCAGTGCGGGCAAGTATCAGCCATTGCGTCTACATTATCCTGCGCAGACGTTATTGCCTGAATCGCTGCAAAGTCTGGGAGTACAGAGCTGAATCTACGGTAAGAGGAGGTTATCCGGTCCCCGTCTCCGTTCCTAGCTCAGCTCAGTGCTTCTTGCAGCCGCTTCCGGAAGAGAGCATGATGGGAGCCCGTGGGTTTCCCTGGGCTGGACCAGGGAGTCGCAGAAGGCAGCAGATTCCTTGGTTGATCAGTCTGAGCATGCCCACCCTCGGTCACTGATGTCAGAGGTGGCGGGTTCTCCCCAACTCCATTTCAGATTAGAAAGATGATGCCCCAGGGAAAAAGAGTGATGTGGACTGGATTGAGCTAGCAAAAAGAGCTAAGGACCACTTCCCCTGTACTTGGCAGACCTGGAGGTTTTTTATTGTTGTTGTTGTTGTTGTTGTTGTTGTTGTTGTTGTTGTGTGTGTGTGTGTGTGTGTGTGTGCATGGGTATGTATGTGTATCTGTGTGTCTTTGTGTGCATGCATGGGTATATATGTGTATCTCTGTGTGTGTGCATGGGTATATATGTGTATCTGTGTGTGTGCATGCATGTGTATGTGTGTCTCTCTGTGTGTATGAATTATATGTGTGTGTCTATGCATACATATTTATTATGTGTCTCTCTTTCCCTCTCTCTGTGTGCTTGCACATGTATGTATATGTATGTATATGTATCTTTGTGTGTGTCTCTGTGTGTATGCATGTGTGTGTCTTCTCTGTGTGTGTGCACAAATACGTGTGTATATCTCTGTGTGTGTCTGTGTGTGCATTCATATGTATGTGTGTGTTTATCTCCTCTCTCACTCTGTGTGCATGTATGTGTATGGCAGAACAGCTGTAACATGCGCAATCCTTACCACCACGAAGCATAAGCAAACTCACCAAAATGAGTCATGCAGAGGCCAGAGCCAAGCATGCCAGTAAAAAAGTATCACCCAGGACTAGCAATCTGTGGGCTCGGCAGCCAGCAGCCAGCTCTGCTGCTGAATTCCATGCTTTTGGCATGGCATTTAGTTTCCCAATGACTGGGATCTTTAAAATCCTAAGGAGACTTCACAAGGAAACAAACACTTGGAAAAGTATAGTATTTCTTAGAATTATGAGCTACTCCTGCCTTCACTGCTTGGCCTCTCAGGGGTAAATGTGATATGATTTTGCTTGCCGGTTCTTACAGTGGTAATGGACACAGTTACTCTCTCACAGATAGGATGGACTGTCACTTGCTCTCAGTTCATACAAGTTACTGTCAAGAAACTCCCCCTGGGTGGCAATATGAACCTAAGTAAGTGCAGTGAATTCATTAAGAATTCCTGTTTTAATTCTCTGCTAGCTTCCTTGGTAACAGTGCTAATCGAGTTTAACTATGTTGAGGTGTCAAGCCTCTTTCTCTAAGAGATTAATTAGAGATTAGTCTCCAAGCTAATTGTAAATTACTGTACTTTTTCATTGTTAAGGGTTCAGTGGGAATTGCTGTTTAGGAAAATGATTATAGATTATAAATGGTTTGATTAAGTACTTCATTTCCCTGTCACTCTCCCAGGTTTATCGTAATAAATGACGTTAATATTCTTTTTTACTGATAATTTAAATGAGATCTAGAAGAGGAAGCATTATTTGGAAACAAGTTTAATTTAATTGGCCCAGCGTGGCTTGGGATCGTTACTGCCTATGACACCCGAATAATTAAATACCAGAGAAGACTCTATTGGGTGAGGATTGTTCTTTCTGTCTGCACGACGGGATGACTGCCTCTGCCTCTTCGGAGAGCACCTCTCTTTGCAGCTCACCCTGGTGAATACGTTAGAACGTGATGACGTCTTCCTCTCACGAGCTCCGCCCATCAGTCTTAGCCGCAAATGGTGACTCACGTAAACCTGTGGCAACACCGACACCTTCTAAAGCAACAGGAAAACGTCACAGCTCCAATTGGGCGTTCAGTATCTCTGGGTTCTGCCCAGCTGGTGGTCCAGCGATTAGGATGCCTATGGCATAGTTCATGTACTGTCCTGAGAAGGGTTGCGATGCTCAACCCATCCTAACAACCACTCCGATGAGCGAGCCTGGCCACTCTAGGCTTCCTATAGCTTTGTGAGCTTCCCATGGTGCCCGGAAAGCAAGCCACCTGACATGATTCATATTTTTTAATGACTAGTGCTTCAGAATATGCAGCAGAAGCGACAGCGTCTGGACTAAATTTGGCTTTGTCATGCATGAGATGTGATGATGGTTTCATCGCGGGTTGCCTTTCCCCTCCCTAAACTTAAACTCACACAACTGTATTCCACTGGGAACTGTTGCCAGAATTACAAAGGCCTCAGTACTGCCTGCAGCTTGAGCTGGAGAACAGGAACCAAGATGGGGGGGGGGGAGTGTGGGGGATAGGAGACATGGTGGCATTCAGAGAGAGGGGGAAGGGACGCTGCAAAGGTACATTCTGGGTAGACACATTCCCTCACAGACACCACAGGCAGGGATCTTTGCCCTGATTTGGCAATGGCAGAAACATTAAAGAAAGACCATGAGTCTCAGTGACATTTAGGTCCTTTCTGTCTTGAAGAGGCCCCCTGAGGGAGCAACCAGGACATAGCTATGACCCTGCTTTCAGGGCAATGAGCCAGAATGGCTTGAGGTTTATCACCTGATTCCAAAACTTGCTTGTGTACCCCTGTAACCTTGCCTCTCTTCTGAAGTGAACCAGCTTCTAGGCTACTGTCCTTCACAGAGTCCTGTGACCTTGGGAGTCCCCTTGGCAACTGTCAGTTCACAGGGTCTGGTGACCTGGGGAGTCCCCTTGTTTACTATGCTTCACCAAACCTGCTGGGTGGTGAATCCCCTCTTAGCTACTGTCCTTCACAGAACCTGGTGACCTGGGGAGCCCCTGGGCTACTGTCCTTCAC
>NW_004949106.1:3403497-3404098 GCF_000317375.1 Microtus ochrogaster | reverse complement strand
AGCCTGATGACTTGCAGAGTGCCCTTACCACAGATGTTCTGACTTCAGGAGAGCTCACATTCCAGCTTCTCCCCAAGCTGTAGATCTCGGACTGGAGTCTCAAGCTCCTAAATACACACCTCAAAGGGGTACGCACCCCGGCCCACCTAGCGCCGAGGACCCCGAGGCTTCAGGTTGCATTTTGATAATCCTTTCCTTTGACTGGACTCGAAGGCAACAGTCCTGGTGGAAAATGAACACATGTCATGTGGTTCCGCGTTGTGGTCGTCCTGTCCTTTCCCCAGGGTGGTTTAGGAAAAACACTTGCTGTTTTAAATGGCGTTCCAGGCAGACTATTGGTTGCATGAGGTGAGCGTGCACAGCTTCACACAGCAAATGCAAGGCAAGCGCAGTTGGCAGTGGTTTAAGTGAGAGGGAAGGACAGGATTGTTTGTGTGCGCTGGGACAAACTGAGTTTAGATCGCGGATTATTAGAATGTGTGGCTATAATCAAAGAAACAGGAATATAAGTTAGAATACCGGGAGAAATTCTGATATGCGAGGCTGTGTATGTGTGTGTGTGTCGGTGTGTGTGTGTGTGTGTGTCTATATGTGTGTGTGT
>NW_004949106.1:3395586-3403397 GCF_000317375.1 Microtus ochrogaster | reverse complement strand
TGTGTGTGTGTGTCTATATGTGTGTGTGTGTGTTTGGTGTGTGTGTGTCTATATGTGTGTGTGTGTGTTGGTGTGTGTGTGTGTCTATATGTGTGTGTGTTGGTGTGTGTGTGTCTATATGTGTGTGTGTGTTGGTGTGTGTGTATGTCTATATGTGTGTGTGTCTATATATGTGTGTGTGTTGCTGTGTGTGTGTGTTGGTGTGTGTGTGTCTATATGTGTGTGTGTCTATATGTGTGTGTGTGTCTATATATGTGTGTGTGTTGGTGTGTGTGTGTCTATGTGTGTGTGTGTCTATGTGTGTGTGTGTGTCTATATATGTGTGTGTGTGTTGGTGTGTGTGTGTCTATATGTGTGTGTGTGTGTTGGTGTGTGCGTGTGTTCAAGAGGATGATCTGCACAGAAAACCTTGCGGGCATAAATCTAGATATGCAAATAAAGGGGTAGGGTGGAGCCACCCGATGGAAACCACCTAAGGCTGAGCTCTGCGCTTGAGACAAGTGGTCCAAAGTTTACCTTTAGGGTGTGGGAAGATTTAAGAGCCGCTAGACCAGATGGGATTCATACTGGGCTGATTTCCCCAAGAAACATTTAAGTCCTAATTGAATACAACAGATTTGAATCTGATCATCAGTGGAGCTCATTTAGTAGAAATCAAATAGATTTGAGCAATCAGCGAGGAAATGTCACTTTAATCTTCTCTTCTGGGAATAGTTACCTACTTATATCTGCTCTTGAGTCCCCGGGGTAGGAAGCATTTGGTTTGAGGAGAAATGATACAACGTGCAATCATTTTTAATTGATTAAATACTGACCAGACTAATTGTGCTGATTTAGTGTAAAAATTAATTGTGCTTTGGACAGTCTTTTCACCAAGGCTAGCCGAAGTCTGGAATCCTGATGTAGAAGATGCTAAGATAATTTATAAAACAAATTTTGTCATTTTTGAGAGATAGTTTGCCACAGTGTATCATGAGTATATTGGTCATTCCTAAGAACACTCACGTTTAAGAAATAGTATTTGATTAAGAATTCAGTGTAATTAATAACAATTCTCTACTTTAAAGTTTTTAGATCGCATCTCAAGTCTTAAGAGGAGAGATATTGTTAATTATCATTATAAGTTCATCCCTCTGATAATTGAAGGGGTAATTGCAGGGCTAACATTTAAAAATTATCTCTAATATGGCAATATCTTTAATGTCTTCTCACAATATCTGCTGACTTAAAAATCACTTTCTACAAATCCCTCACTTTCCCCTCCTCTCCCCTGGAGTTAACCCCACTATAAACCGAATGCATCCTCTTAGATCTGTCTTACATAAATATGATGACCATCCGCAGATACAGACATGCTCACACAGGGTGTGGAACTATGCTGTGTGTCACCTTACTGTGCCAGGCCTTGTTCTTCCTGGGGACGGCTGTGTAACTTCTCTCCGCTACTTCTCTCTCTCCTGTTTGGATATTGCCGGGTCTAAGGAAATGTGCCATTAATGTTTCAAACACATTGCCACGTCACACTACCCCTTCCATCTTCCATGAACTACTCTTGAACACAGAATTGTATGCAGATATACATGTAACTTACGTTTGAACATATTTTCACATATTTTCTAAACAGTTTGATAATTTTCAGATTTTTCTCTTTTCTTTTTTTTCCCCAAAATTAACCAACATTTCATTTACATACCTACATCCGATATTATCCACAATGCACACCTGGCCCTAGTTTTAAGTTTTTTTTGTTTTTTTTGCTTTTTTTTTTGGTATGCTCAAATCTAATCTTTTCCTTCGTGGTTTTCATGATGTCTCTAGTAATATTTGTGCATATTTGTTTATTCAGCCTTTCCTTTTCAAAGCTGCCAGGTCCTATAATACATACACTTCCCTCCCTGTTAGCATACGGTGTTGATCTGAACAGGTATCCCTGCAGCGCCCCCCCCCACCACCACCAAGGGTGTGTGTAAGGCAAGAACTCATTTGTCTGTCTGCTGCATTTTCCCACCCTTACTTTTATGGTCAAGGGGGCTGGAAAGATGGCTCAGCAGTTAAGAGCACTGACTGCTCTGCCAAAGGTCCTGAGTTCAATTCCCAGCCACCACATGGTGGCTCACAGCCATCGGTAATGAGACCTGGTGCCGTCTTGAGGAAGAGACCTCCTGGTCAGTTGTCCTCATTAACTTAGACCCTGAAACCCAATATGGACAAGTTCAGTAGAACAGCCATATACGGGCGGCCCATGCGTGCCTCAGCATGGCCAGGGAATAAATTTCATTAATTCATTCATTCACTTTTATTGGTCCTCATTAGTTTTTTTGGTTGATGTTTTGAGATTTTTCTAGGTAATTCTGTCATTTGATAATAGTAAGTATCTGTCACCTCCTTTATGCTATTTCACTACTAAATTCTCTCTCTCTGTCTCTGTCTCTCTGTCTCTCTCTCTTGTGTGTGTGTGTGTGTGTGTGTTGTGTACTGTATTCTTGGAGATAGTGTCTTATATAGCCCAGACTGGGCTCATCACGTGACCAGAGATGACCTGGAACTCCTAATCCCCCTGCCTCACGTCACACATACCGGGATTACATGCATGTGCGACCCCATTTGATTTTCCACTGAATCTCCTGGCCCCGCCCACTGCCGTGATTTCACTGTTCTAACTTATGGAGTGACCTGTGTCCTGCTTTGGTTTTTTACCAGAGTGAGAATTTGTCTAAATCTTTACCGGTTGTTTTCTTCAGAATTCTGGAAGTATCTAAGGGAAGTTTTCATGTTCACTGAAGGTTTTTCTAGGGACCGGTGTGCTTTAGTGGATGTCCATTGGGAGGTAGAGCTGATGTTTCTGTCTGACTTACTGTGCCTTTGAGCTTCTTGACTGAATTACGTCAATGAATTGCCCCCTGTTGCCTGACTTACATTCCTGGACTAAGCCTGACTTTATGAAGCATTGTTGCTGTTTTGACACACAGGTGACTCTGCTCACCAGCGAGGCGGATGGACCAGTTCCGTATGCTATCCGAGGGAGAGCTCCGCTTTCTGTACAACAGCGTCTCCTTTTCCCCTTAACGCAGTCTCTAAATTGGGTCAGGAGTTATTGTATTACTTTTGACAAATTAAAAATACTCTTAATTTTGAACTTTGCTTGGGCCAAAGTCACACGAAATGAGAGATACTGTTGAGTAATGTTCATTAATTCCCCAATTGTGGGAAATCAGGGAGAAGAAAATTAATTATTTCTGTCATTTTTTATCAGCTCAGTATTTATAGGCTATGCGTTTTGTTATCTTAGAGAAGAACATATAGTTTCCCTTTATATTTTTCTACATTAAGGGAGTGGGTTTGTTTCACCGAGAGGCTGGAGGCAGGGTTCACCAGAAAGAGGTCTCTGTGGTCAGAATGATGCTCACTGTCTGTGATCAGCCATCTGGTCCCTGCCCACGGGCAGATGTGGGTGGTCGGTTAATCAAAGGGGATGCAATTGGGATTAACATGTGAGACGGGCTTAGCTTTGTGTCAAACTAGAAGCCTCTAGTCAGAGTCATCTTGATGGTTATGCTGACTGTTTGGTCCAAAGAATTCGTATCACACAGTAGCTAATTCCAATGAACATACTCTGTTTTCATCGAAGGAGAAAACAATACGACCATGTTTACACATAGCATTTGAGTAGGGAGAACTGGCATGCTATTCCCTGCATGATTCAGAGGACTGTGCTGCAGGAAGCTAGACATATTTAATATGTCAGAAATGTGGCATCCCAAGACTTTATAAAACTGGTCTATTTAAAGATTCACATCTACTTATTAGAGCAGACTGAGTTTTTCTGAGTTAGAGAAAGATGAGTTCAGGTTGCTCCGTTATTTTTTAAGTTTGCATATCGCCGAAATAAAATATCGTCTCAAGTCAGAGATATAAAATATTTTTTAAGTGAATTCCTCATTTTAAAATATTCTGTGACTTTTTCTAAGTGGAAACCATGTCTTTACTCTCATATAGCACCGATTCCATCTCTAAGCAACAGGCTAAGAGTGACATGTTTTATTCTTTGATTGGAATGATAAATGATACACATATGATACACATATAATCTATAATCTTTTCTTATCAAATGTTGTGCAGGAAGCCACGAGTTCCTGGAAGTTGGTCAGTCTTCAAGTTCTACCTGATTAAGGAGAACGTTGTATTCTAAGGCCAGGCTGCCTACCGTCCTTATTTCCACGTAAGCTAACGGAAGTCATTGTACTTAGTTTTCTTCCGTCTCTTTCTGGCGCTCAGTCCCAGCAATAGGCGCTGCTAACACATGGTGGAATTCACATGGTGCTGAAACACACTGACCGCTCTCTATCCAGTTTTAAATATACCTTACTCAAAGTGAGGTCACTAGAGAATGTATCTAAACTTTAAAATCATTGATGTTAACATAAACAGCATTGCTTCTCATATTTGAGGGTAAATCTTCCAGAAATAAAATAGAAAAGCCACAAGGAAAAGGAAGGAAGCATTGTTTTATGACTTCTCTGTTTAGCCCATGGGGGGGAAAAAAAAACAAAACGAAAGGGAACTCCTGTCAGCAATGTTCGTGAAATCAGCTCTATTTCATAATGTTCCATTCCCGTTAATATTTGAAATTTCAAATCAAGCATTTTAAGTAAATATGCAACATTAGTTAGACTGATTAAAAGCAAAATTATGCATGGATCTGGAGGAGGGAGCCCCTACTAATTAACACACAGATTTCTGATGAAGGCTCCAATAAAGCACCATGCTGCCTGCTTATGTCCAGAAAATGCCTGTGACGTATTTAATCTCTGCAGTGATTCGTTGAAAGAGGTCCATTTGTAACGTATGGACCTATTCATAGTGTGCATTTAGACGTCCATCGGTGTGAACTTTGAAGGAAACAGAGCATCCTATTTTCCGTATAGACAGCCTCCAGTTAATCCTCACAGGAGAAACAGCAAAGGCCAGCCAGCCAGAACTCCGCGTCCCACTGTACGCGGTCTCCTGGGGAAGGGCACAGTCCTGTCTCAGGCTCCAAGCCTGCTTGGTTCTTAGCATCTCTGTTGAGGAGTCATACAGGCTTCTGATACGTTTTAGATGGACCTCTCCACATCCTGGAGGGGCTGGACCGATGCCCACAAACCCTTCCTCAGAGGATGCTGACCTTCCTAGGCTCCTCCCTGCTTTGTTCCCATTGGTGTATCAGCAGCTGGGATACTGAAAAGGTCACGTGGGCTGAAAGCAGCGGGGACATGCTCTTGACAGTTGTGTGTGGAGTAGGAGCTGTGAGAGGGGAAGGCTGAAGCGAGAAAAGTGAGAACCGAGCCCCTGGAAGGCCGCTATAGGAGCATGTGTGCCGTGGACTCCAGGGGACATCGGACAGAACAGAAACAGGGAGGTTTCGCTGTAAACAACTGCGGCTCTGTGTCCTGATGCTGTGGGGAGACAGAAAAGGCACGGATCGGTGGAAAATGGAAGAAACTGGATGTCTGGAGACGGGAGTCTCTAAAGCCATTATCTCCTCGCCAGGTCCTCTCGTGTCCATGAAGTTTTTCTTAGTGAAAAATTAAACAAAGAAAATCCCAACAAGAGTGACAGACTTTGGTTCTAAGAACTGCTGGGTAATGAAAACGACATGACTTCTGGTCGATCTTACTCATTTTGTTTCTCAAATGTGGGAGGGAAAAGAAGAGCCGTAGAGAAAGTTCAAGGAGAGAGACGCCGCCGGTTCACTTTTCCTCTGTGTAAGAAACGCTAAAGGACTGTTCTGTGTTTAATAAATTCCTTTTCCGGCTCTAGATCAGAGCGCATCTTTCATGGAACCGCCAAGCCACACAACCGCGCGACTTCAGATTCCTTTAGTGTTGTTCCTCAGATTCCCTTGTGTTGATGCCTTTCTAGTTTTGTTGGTGTCCTTAATCATTTCAGCCAGTATCTTCTCTAATCTCTGAGAATCAGGGTCTGTCTGGGGGGAACGGAGGAGCCTCACGTCTGAAACATGGAAATGACGGCATGTCACTGCTTTTGCTCTTCCGGTCTTCTTAGGGATCAATTCAGAAACAATTAATGAGTTTAATCACTAGTTAATGAATTAATCACTGCCCAACACACCGCCCGTGGTTGATGCCGAGGGAATCTTTGTGGAAAATCTAACTTGGGTTGGAAAGGACACAAGGTGTGCAGGGTCAGAGCGAAAGGCAGGATAGACAGCGCACGGAAGAGTTCGGGTTAGCGGTTCTGTGTAGAGTGTTGTCGCCTGAAGACTCCAGTGGAGCGTGGGGGAAGCTTCCTCCTCCTAACAAAATCAAAAGGCCTGAGAAACCGTGCCGAAAAGGGCCCGCTATACACCGCATCCTCAGAGTTGCCGGTACGACGTCAGCTGGGTTTGCTTTCACGTGAGAATCTTTTAAGAGTGACTAAGTACAAGCATCACCAGCGTGCCTGGTATTTTAGCTTGTAGGAAGAGCCTCACTGACGACACCCTGCGTTCTAATTGTCTTCCTCCTTGTCTCTTGTGACGTTTCTGGGAAGAGCAGCCATCAGTGGCTACCATTAAATGGACTGCACTTAATAATGAAATGTGGGCTTAAACACAGGCATGGAAGTTAACTGGGGAAGGACACCTGGGCACGCATGCGCTGAGCATTGCTGTAATTCCCGGCCACTTGGAACACGGGATAGCAGGAGCGTGTTGGGTCCGGCTAATAAAGCAGTTTTCAGCTGTTTAATAATTTGAGCCATCGGGGAAGCTCACGGTTCATGGGCCTTGGTCCAGTCTCCAGCTCTTTGATCTGGAGAATATCCGGACGTCATTGCCACTGCGAGCAGCGTGGGTCACGTGCCTTCAACAGTAACTCGGGCGCGGTAGCCATTTAAGGAATCTGTTTCAATGGGAAGGAGACTTAGCAAGTTTCAGTGTGAAATTGGTGGTGTGATCCTCTCCGTGTGGGGAGAGTTAAGGTTTTTCCTCTTGACTGTTTGGTTGCCTGACATTGACGTGTACCTGGGCGGGTGAGGGAAATGGGTGACTGAGAACCGGATTCCACTGCAGTGTGACCGCAAGCGTGGAGAGAGCTGAGGTGTTCATCAGACCATCTCTGTCGGTTGCTCAGGTCTCATCTGGGGCTAAGTCTGTATTTTCCTGTAGTATCCCATCTGGCCTTTGTTCCCACCACAGGACCTTGGCAACTGCTTTTCTCTCCCCAGATTTCAGCATTTCTCACGGCTGCAGTTTGGTCTCCACTATTCTGAATGGAACACAGAATCTTTTCTCCTTAAAGTTAGCTGTGATATATTAACTGCCGAATCCAGGGAACTAGCGTAAATCAAATAGTTCAATCCTTTCTTTAGGTCTTGGCTTCTGTGAGAACTCTTACATCTTTATCCACCTCTCCCCATACTCCTCCTCTTCCTCCTCCTCTTTTTCCTCCTCCTTTTCCTCCTTCTCATTTTAGATCTCTTTCTTTGCTCCGCCTCTAAATTTGAGTGATCCCATGGGTTAGGCCATTTCTCAAGGTTGTTAGTTTGTGGGCAGTTCATCTTGTCAGCCATAACCCCCAACTCGGAAGTGTCCCTGAAGATCAGCGTCTGGAGCTAGCTCTCCTCCGGATAGCCACATCTGTTCCCGGTCATCTAAAATCCAAGCTATCCCAAAGGAAACATTTCTTCTTTAGGGTTACCTCCCTTGTATGCCACGGTCCATGTAATAGCATTTACAGTTGCCTCTCGCTCAAGATAGAAACCTACAAATCGTCTTACACCGAGAAAACTTTGTTATTATACCTTTGTTTGTTCAAAAGAGTGTCATTGTA
>NW_004949106.1:3379716-3395481 GCF_000317375.1 Microtus ochrogaster | reverse complement strand
ATGTATGGATGTATGGATGTCAGGGGACCACCTTCAGGAGTCAGGTCTCTCCTTTGACCATGCAGTACCCAGGGTTGTCAGGTTTTGACACTCACACTATCTCTTGGGTTAGTGTGGCTCTTCCCCAAAGTTATCCGACTAAAACAATATTTTTCATGAGCAAGATTTAAAGTCACGCTTCTCCAGATAGACTGTCTTTCTGGGTCTTCTCAGAGCGTGGTGAGGAAAAGTTGTTTTCCTCTTTTGTGGCCGCATATTAATGTTGTTAGATGGCAAACAAGAGAGTAAATGTCGGTGGGGGAGGTCTACAGAAGCAATTTTATTAATTTAGCTTCCGTGAACTCCCTCCTGCCCTGTTCCCAATCTTAGTTTAATGAAATATGTTTGAAGAGACGTAAATCTTTTACTCTTGTATTAGCAGGATTCTCATTTAATCAGATTGGTTTTCTTTTCCTTACCATAGATAAATAAAATAAATAGTAGGATAAATATGATAGATTAAAAAATGTAGAAGACAAAGAGAAACAATTAAAACAGTATCTCATTATCCCCCCTCTTCCCCAGCATTTCCAAGTTATTTCTAGGTTAAAAATTCGTGCTAAAAGCATGGGATTATATGGGAGCTTTCTTTTTTCATGTGGATGGACTATGAATAGTGCTTTAGGTAAATAAATACATTATTTTATCTAAAGAGTAGACTGTTTATCTCATACTACAAGAATTTAAAGCTCTTCTGTTGCTGATGGTTGAATCCTTTATAAGGTATTGACTTTATTTACAAAGACCATAAATGCAAAACACAAAGCCAGGCTAGGAGCCATTCAGGGGCCATAGAAACCCAATTTGGCCTATTTGTTTGCTCTGCAGAAAGTGATCATCTGGAAACATCAGTAAGAATTCCAGGAGACTGAAGGGGCTGTGGTCCCCATCCGATTTTTGTGTTCTCCGGGACTGTGAGGCCAGCTTTTGGCTTAGGAGGCAATAACATCACGCGGGGCTCTTTTATCCCGGCAGACTTCAGCCTTTTGCCTTTACTCAAAGGGAGGAAAGTTAGCTTTGGGGGGAATTAACATTTACTCGCTCTATCAGAATCTCTTATACACGTTCTGGGTGATGGAGTCCTTTCCATCATCTGATTGGGTGAAAGCTGGAAAAAACACACTTGGATGGAGACCACACCTGGCTCCTCCTGGAACCTGCCCACGCGCTGGCAGGGCTGGGCTTCACAATACATTTATTAATGCAGACCAGACACACATTGTTAATAGCTGTGTGGAGACTTAGCAACAGGGGAGTCCCGTAGCCAATACGTTAATGTTTATCAAGCTATTCACCTTAACATTTCCCCTTCTCTAGGACGAATCTGCAATTGTATTATTGCAGTGAATATGGTTATGCTGTATAGGTCACTGTCCAGTGGTTCCAAAAGAGACTAGAGTGTCCCTGTCCAGAAATACATCAAATGTTGTCCCTACTCCTTCTCCCACGCTGCCCAAGCTAGAGCATTGCAGCCCGGGGATCGCTGTCCAGGGCCAGGCATTGCTGTTTCTGTGGCAGAACTGGAGAAATAAAATCAGCAGCCTGACTCTTTTCCAGCGTATTTTAATGGGAATAATCTTGGCTGCGTCCATCACCAGACAAACTAATTACTTCTTCACATGCGCATGGCCCGTGTCTAGCCCACTTGGGGACTTGCAATCACTGCATCTTGTCTCTTGTGGGATGACAACCTGGGAGCCACGTCCTTCTCAGAGGCCAGGTCTTAAGGCACTTTGGGATATGTCTAATAATCACATATGGTTTCAAGTCCAGGCAGAAACCTAGTGTTATGGAGCAGGTGGATCCTTTGGTAGACTTGATAGGAAGCATTCTTCTCTTGCAATCTTGTCTCACTAGAGGCATAGACTTGATTGAAGGAGCTATCATCACCAAGAGGAGAGGCTTATATAAACCATTCTCACGATGGCCATTTGTCCTCAGAGATAAGTGGCTTCTCAAGCCAGGAGTGGAGTCTCAGGCCACAGAGAAGGTTCCTGCAGTTGCTCACATAGTATGGAAGAACCAGTGTGCACTTAGAGGAACTCTGATTCCCCGTTTCCGGTGTTCCCGTGGCTCTGCTGATAACATTTATATCTGGAACATGAGCTCATGCATACTATGCATATTATTTTTCACGTGAAGCTGCCTGTGGTCTAAAAGGTGGTCAGATGGTTAGCTTAAAATCCAAACAGTCTGATTTACTCCCACAATTCAGTTTCCCCTTTACTCGGTGGGGTAATCTCAGTTAGCAGTGCCATTGGGGTCCTGCTTTGATGGGGTGGAAAAATACACACACTCTGATATTTCGGAGCGCGTGGGCTGCGATGAAGTTAAGTGTGCTCTAGTGGAATATCTGTGTTGAAACAGCTGAAGATTTATCATTGCTTTTTTTTTTTAACTTAAGAATGGAGGAAATCGACCACTATGCCATAATTAAGAATAGCAACTCTCTGGGGAAGCAGGAGGCAAGTTTTCAAATGCCGCAGAAACACGGGGGTAGCATTCTGTAACCAAAATTGGGTAATTTATATCTATGTCACTTGAAGATCTGATATGAAGTTGAGTCAATGAATCCTCCCACCGGCATACCATAAGCAAAGCAAAATTTATTTCCCTTTTGCCTGCAGAGTTTTAGCCAATTACATAATAAATCACCCTGCCTTTAAAGAACCTACGATAGACAGGCTTAACTGGGCTGGATGGATTGTGTGGTGCTCCTGCCCCAGAGGGTGAATTCTACAGTGCTTTAAAAGATGCCGGCAATGAGACAGCCCGCATTGCACTGTTTCTGCTTCTCAGTGTCGGGCATGGTGACAGCATTAGGGTGTCTCAAACTGTTGAAGGTTTCTCTTAAATACCGAGGAGACAAACATGAGTTAAATTCGTGCTGACTCCCAATATTCCATCGGATGCCTGTGGCTGGTTCTACAGACACCGTGGGTAAAGACACACAATCTCCAGAAGAGAATCTTTATAAGGACTTGCCATTTACAAACCAAACAGGCATGGGCTTTTCTCTTTGGAGAATCGTGATAACATTGAATCATAATATAAACATAATGCATCCAAGTCTTACTTGAGACATAGAAATTAAAATCCAGAGAGGTTAAGTGACTTATCCCAGATGATATATAGTGAGTTAAATAAAGAAAACTTATTTTTTTTTGCCATGAGGACAATGCCCTATGAAGCCTTCATACTCCCACCGTGCTGGTGTGCTTATGAGACCAAGTGCTCTAAAGCACATTAGACATGCATTTTAGAACTACGTCCCTGGGAGGATAGTTTGAATTAGTAATGTAGTGGGGAACCTTATTACA
Organism: Microtus ochrogaster; assembly: GCF_000317375.1. Lineage (NCBI taxonomy): Eukaryota > Metazoa > Chordata > Mammalia > Rodentia > Cricetidae > Microtus > Microtus ochrogaster. The sequence goes on along the minus strand of NW_004949106.1, from coordinate 3,392,122 downwards.
CTTGATTAAAATGAAGAATTATCCACTTTCAAGTGGAAAGGGTCAGCCGCTCAGCGTAAATCTGAGTTGGGCAGCGATAGGGGCAGTGGACGGTCCAGGACAAAGATGAAATCCATCACCTTGCAATTATGAGTGTTCAGAGGACAGGACCTGCAGCTGAGGAGGGACGGTAGTGAGAAGGGAGGAGTCTTAGGATGTGTGACCTGTGAGCACAGCCTGGTGGATGCTGTCTCGTGTGCTGGTAGTAGGCTTTCTTAAGAAATTGTCCCGGGCTGGAGTGATGGCTCAGCAGATCAGAGCATTGCCTGCTCTTCCAAAGGTCCTAAGTTCAATTCCCAGCAACCACATAGTGGCTTACAACCATCTGTAATGAGGTCTGGTGCCCTCTTCTGGCCTGCAGGCATACATGTAGACAGAATATATACAGAACATTGTATACATAATAAATAAATAAATAAATAAATAAATAAATAAATATTTTTTAAAAAAAGAAATTGTCCCTACTATCGCTTTAAGTGAACTAAAGCTGATTCTTGGTCTTAATATTTATCTTAACTGGTAGGGCACCCATTTGTAAACTAAGCCTCCTGGAGCCTACTGATATGAATTCTCTCAGTAGCCTATCTTCGGATACAGTGCTAAGGTCAGTCACAGGCTAGCTTCTCTTCAGATGACCACACCATCTGGACGGAGTTTGAGAAATTCCTGAATTTGAGTTTCCTGAAAGAGAGTGATCATTCTTTTCTGCTTGTCTTCCAGGATCCTTCCAACCAAAAATGCGGCGGCAGGAAGAAGACAGTGTCTTTCAGCAGCATGCCCTCGGAGAAGAAGATCAGCAGCGCCAGCGACTGCATCAGCTTCATGCAGGCCGGCTGCGAGCTGAAGAAAGTGCGGCCCAACTCTCGCATCTACAACCGATTCTTCACCCTGGACGTGGACCTCCAGGCGCTCCGCTGGGAACCCTCCAAGAAAGACCTCGAGAAAGCCAAGCTGGACATTTCCGCCATCAAGGAGATCAGGCTGGGGAAGAACACAGAGACCTTCAGAAACAACGGCCTCGCTGACCAGATCTGTGAAGACTGCGCCTTCTCCATCCTCCACGGGGAGAACTACGAGCCTCTGGACCTGGTTGCCAATTCGGCGGATGTGGCCAACATCTGGGTGTCAGGGTTACGGTACCTGGTCTCGCGCAGCAAACAGCCGCTTGATTTTATGGAGGGTAACCAGAACACACCGCGGTTCATGTGGCTGAAAACCGTGTTTGAAGCCGCAGACGTGGACGGGAACGGGATAATGTTGGAGGACACTTCCGTGGAGCTCATAAAACAACTCAACCCTACTCTGAAGGAATCTAAGATCAGGTTAAAGTTCAAAGAAATCCAGAAGAGCAAGGAAAAACTGACCACCCGGGTTACAGAGGAGGAATTTTGCGAAGCTTTTTGTGAACTGTGCACCAGGCCGGAAGTGTATTTCTTACTGGTGCAGATATCGAAGAACAAAGAGTACCTGGATGCGGATGACCTCATGCTCTTTTTAGAAGCCGAGCAAGGCGTCCCCCACATCACTGAGGATATGTGCTTGGACATCATTAGGAGATACGAGCTTTCGGAAGAGGGCCGCCAGAAAGGGTTTCTCGCTATCGATGGCTTTACCCAGTATTTATTATCTCCGGAATGTGACATCTTTGATCCAGAACAAAAGAAGGTCGCCCAAGATATGACCCAACCCTTATCTCACTACTACATCAACGCGTCTCACAATACCTACCTGATAGAAGACCAGTTCAGGGGGCCGGCCGATATCAACGGGTACGTGAGGGCTTTGAAGATGGGGTGCCGGAGCATCGAGCTGGACGTGAGCGACGGTTCAGACGCTGAGCCCATCCTCTGCAATAGGAACAACATGGCCACGCCCCTCTCCGTCCGGAGTGTTCTAGAGGTGATCAATAAGTTTGCCTTCGTCGCTTCCGAGTACCCTCTCATTCTCTGCTTGGGGAACCACTGTTCTCTGCAGCAGCAGAGGGTCATGGTCCAGCAGATGAAAAAGGTGTTCGGTAGCAAACTCTACACGGAGGCCCCTTTGCTGTCCGAGTCCTACCTCCCGTCACCGGAAAAACTGAAAAACCGGATCATCGTGAAGGGAAAGAAACTGCCTGCCGAGTCGGATCTGCTGGAAGGGGAGGTGACGGAGGAGGATGAAGAGGCTGAAATGTCGCGGAGGATGTCCGGGGATTACAACGGTGAGCAGAAGCACATCTGGCTCTGCCGGGAGCTCTCTGACCTGGTCTCCATCTGTCAATCTGTCCAGCACAGGGATTTTGAACTGTCGATGAAAACCCAGAATTACTGGGAGATCTGTTCCTTCAGCGAGACGGAGGCCAGCCGGATCGCCAACGAATACCCGGAGGACTTTGTGAACTACAACAAGAGGTTCTTATCGAGGGTCTACCCTAGCGCCATGCGGATAGATTCCAGTAACCCGAACCCGCAGGACTTCTGGAACTGCGGCTGTCAGATCGTCGCCATGAATTTCCAGACCCCCGGTCCAATGATGGACCTCCACACGGGCTGGTTTCTCCAAAACGGAGGGTGTGGCTATGTACTGAGGCCGTCGGTTATGCGAGACGAGGTCTCCTACTTCAGCGCGAACACGAAGGGCATTGTACCCGGAGTGTCTCCCCTGGTCCTTCATATCAAGATCATCAGTGGTCAGAACTTTCCAAAGCCCAAGGGAGCCTGTGCCAAAGGGGATGTCATCGACCCCTATGTCTGTGTAGAGATTCATGGGATTCCGGCTGACTGCTCCGAGCAGAGGACTAAAACTGTCCAGCAGAACAGCGATAATCCCATTTTTGATGAAACTTTCGAGTTTCAAGTCAACCTCCCTGAGCTGACCATGGTCCGTTTTGTGGTTTTGGATGATGATTACATCGGAGATGAATTCATAGGGCAGTACACGATACCGTTCGAATGCCTGCAACCCGGCTACCGGCACGTGCCCCTGCGCTCCTTTGTGGGGGAGATCATGGAGCACGTGACCCTTTTTGTCCACATAGCCATAACCAATCGCAGCGGAGGAGGAAAAGCCCAGAAGCGCAGCCTCTCTGTGAGGATGGGCAAGAAAGTTCGGGAATATACCATGCTCAGGAATATCGGTCTTAAAACCATAGATGATATATTCAAAATAGCCGTTCACCCCTTACGAGAAGCCATAGACATGAGGGAGAACATGCAGGTAGGGAAAGAGCCCCACCTTGCTCCGCTGTCTCTTTTATTCACACCCACTGAAACTCGCGACTGTTGTGGTTTACGAATGGCCGGTTTGCGGATGATCGGAAATACCGTGCCGATCCCCGCGCCGCCGCCGAATTACGCTCCCTGTCTCCTGTGATAAAGCAGGTGGTTGCCGATTGTGCGTGCAAGGCGGAGTTTGGCCAGGTAGTGGTGCATCGATATAGCAAAAGGCTGGGTTTTCCAATGTGTTTAGCATGTGGTAACGGACTGACAGGAATGTGTATATAAACGGTGTAGAAAAAGTGAAAAATGAAATGTGGGGGTAGAGGCTGGTGCCATGGCTCAGCTGGGCAGGAGCACTTGCTGTGTGAGCGTGAGGACCTGGCTTCAAACTTCCAGTAGCCATAGAAGAAGTTGGGTGTGGCTGATGTGCCTGTAACCCCTTGCTGAGTGCGGTGCAGAGACAGGAAGGTGGCTGGAGCTGGCTGGCCACCAGTCTAGTACCAGGTTCGGTGAGTAAACCTGTCTCAAAAGAATAAGGTGGAAAGAGAGAGAACAGGACATCCTGGTTTGTCCTCTGGTACCTGTGTGGGACAGTCATACCCATCTGATGTGCATGTGTGTGTGCGTGTGCATGCACACACTTACACACACATAAATACACAATACACATGAACACACATGCACACACCCCCTCATGTGGGTAGCCTATAAAATATATAACCAGACACATACATGCGATTTGAAAGCTTATATGTAAAATACTTGCTGATATGAATATAGGAGAGAATTAGAAGTCAAATGTTCTAAAACCGACACCCATAATATTTTCAGTTATTTAAATGTGCACTAACAAATTCATAGCCACAAGAGAACACACAACTAAACAGACAAAAGTCAACACTTAAATGTTTAAAAAATACATTTAGCTTCTCCCAGAAAGGTAACTCAATTGAAAGAATTTGGCTCCTGTTGTGCATCTGCCCCGTGTGGTCCTGAACCGGCGACTGGCAGCTCTCAAGATCAGGTTTTCTGCATCAGGCAGGACCATGAGACTTACACTGGATGGCTGTGTGAGAGCTGAGTGGAAGCCGGAAGTGACTGCCCAGTGGACAGGAGAAACCCAGCGTACCTTTTCCTTCCTCGTGATGCATCAGCAGAGATGCAAAACACCCTTTCCACGGGACTTACCCTAGTTCCCTGAGGATAGCATTTTTAATACCCGAGTGGACAAGCGCCCCCCCCCAAGAGCTTACGTTGCAAAATGAGAATCATTCAGTTTATTTTATTCCTTTAGTTAGCGTTTTTCTAACAATACTAACCCATCCAGAAGCTCTGCACTCAAGAAACCAGACACGTCAGAAGACATTATTTCTCAGATCTTGCAGTTAATAAACAACCAAGTTAGACTTTAAACCCAAGGGTGCCTGATGCCAAAATCCACTATAATTCATGCGAAGCAGAACCATCGAGCTGTGCCTTTGTGAAATCTTAATATTAACTCCAAGAGAACTTCTTCAAATAACCAAATGGAGGGAAAGTACGGTATGAAACCCACAGCTTAGCACCTGAGGTCAGATTAGGTTTATGTTTGACTCAAAGAGGTTTGCTTAACCCCTTTGTCAAAACTAGGCTCCAAATACGCTATTATCATTTATGTAATCTTTCCTTACATAAAGTCAACATTATTATAAAGCCCTATGTTAGATTACCTATGAGCAATTTCTATACCTCGCTGTGTTAGAAGTCGGTCCTATGTATTTCTGGGTAAATTTTTTGTTTTGTTTTGTTTTTTGAGACAGGGTTTCTCTATAGCTTTGGAGTCTGTCCTGGAACTAGCTCTTGCAGACCAGGCTGACCTCGAATTTGCAAGAGATCCACCTGCCTCTGCCTCCTGAGCGCTGGGATTAAAGGCGTGCACCATCGCCTCCCGGCTTTTTGTGTAATTCATAAACCACAGCCTCTCTCCCATATCTGCAGAATACATCCTGAGAAGCATATTTGGCTGTGGTGATGGCTCAGCCAGAAGAGTACTTGCTGAATGGGCAAGGCCTGGGGTTCAGATCTTTAGAACTGACCTAGGAGCTGGGTGTTGTGGCAACCCTCCTGGGATCCCAGTGCACGCAAGAGGCTAAGACAGGGAGGGGGCTCACGGGAGCAGGCTGGTGAGATAGATCCCCTAAACCCAGGATTCCTGGATGGAGTAGGAGACCCTGCCTCAGTCTATGATGAGTGATCTGAGAAGACACCCAGGTCTATGCATACATGCCCCTACACATAGAAACACACACAGACACACACAGACACACACAAACACACACAGACACACACAGACACACACAGACACACACACACACACACACACACACACACACACACACACACGTATGCACACCACATGCACGTCCGCAAAAGAAGAGCAGTTTATAAGGCTTTTGCAGGCAGTGTTCATAATTCATGGTTTCCTAACAAAGTAGTTTGGGTAAAGGATTATTTAGAGGGTAATCTGTAAAATAAATAAATAAACAAATAAATAAAAGCACCTTGGTAATTAATAAATTCCTGAGACATCCAGTAGGTTAGAGGATGTGCATTGTTAATAAACGTGAAGCAGCCATAACTTCTATCCCAAGTTACACTCCAGCATTGAGCACATTCACAACAGCCTTGGAGCGCCGAAAATGTGTCGCTGTCTCGTTAAGGAAAAGAAATTAAAAAACACCTTCCATCGTTTGATTTACCCAAGAGTGAGCCCAGATTTGAATTATTGACTTCTTTCCCCCTTTGTCTTCTGTCCTTCCTCTGTCTGCCATATGAACTTGGCTCTTAGACTGTCTATCTGGTGAGTCTGTCTGTCTGTCTGTCTCTGTGTGTGTGTGTGTGTGTGTGTGTGTGTGTGTGCCCCTGTGTCTGTCTGTCCCTGTATGCCCCCAATGAAGAGCTTTTGCTGTATGTTCATTGAACAGCACAGACAGCATCACATGGTAAGGCTGGGAGACTTGACAGAAAGCTTTAATAGAGTTTTACAAGGGATTCAGTCACTAACTGCATCTGATGCAGCTGACTCAGACAGCAAGCACACAAAGGCTATCAAGCAATGCCCATAGTTGTCTTTAACATGTATGCCAGATGTTCATTTTATAAGGTTGCTTTCAACCTGTTTGCTGTTTCCAGCATTTATCACCATAACATATATACATACATGTGTTACCACCCTTGGGTGTATGGAAGAGAAGAAAATTTCAGATTAAGCTATGAATCAGCTTAGGTGTAAAAGTTGATTATATGTGACATCAACAAGTAAGGTTGGTTGTTACATTATTTCCTTAGAAGCAGGATATGCAGAAGGCTATCAGTCCTAAGTAGCCTCAAGGAATATTACTAACTCTGGCTCTCAAGCCCAACCAAAGTTCTAGTCTCTTTAAATAGAAGAGATATTTTCATAATATTATAGCACCACAGTTTTGTTAAAGATCATGATGCCAATGAAGAAGATGCAAGTACAATGCATTTTCTGTGGGCAAGGGACATTTCTAATGGGATGATAAGGTGATCTTGCTGGTCGATCAGATGGAGTTAGGTGAGCAATGATAGCCGCAGCCTTGAGATGCTAAGAGAGATGGCCGACCATCCCCTAGCCGGATGCTTTTCTGAGTTCGAATGAAGGGTTCCTATCTAGGCAGTGCTTGTGTGTTTATGAATTCAGTCGCTGTGTTTGAAAAGCGTGGAGTAGCCTGGAGTCATAATCTCCTTTGTTTTTGATGGATGCCTATGGCCATTGGTAAACACTAGGACCAACGGTTCAGGCTGAGGCTGTGACCTGCGTTCCTTCTGCGTGTCACAGCAGTTGGGGTTGGCTGTGGTCCAGGCTGCTCTTCACGGCACTTGTCTCTAAGGGAGTGTAACTTGGCGAACGTACTTGAGCGTGAACCGGAAACGCAGCGCCCTGTGGCCAGACGGGTGACTCTCTCTGTTTTCTCCCCGTAGAACGCCATAGTGTCTGTTAAGGAGCTGTGTGGACTCCCTCCGATTGCCAGTCTGAAGCAGTGCCTGTTAACCCTGTCCTCTCGGCTCAGTACCAGTGACAGTGCCCCTTCCGTGTCTCTCGTGATGAAGGACAGCTTTCCTTACCTGGAGCCTCTGGGTGCCCTGCCAGATGTGCAGAAGAAGATGCTGGCCGCATACGACCTGGTAGGCTATGGCTGTTGCAACTTTCCGTTTCTTCCCCCACGTCTATGGGAAGCCCTAAAAGCAAAGGTTTCTTGGGTAGTCCTCCAACGACCAGGGCAGTGACTGCCTCTGAAATGTGGCCGGAGGTGGCAGCCAGAGCTCACCATTCAGTAACCATCAAGCCCTGGTGAGACCGCCGGGGACATGGCAGATTGGGCAGTCCCTGCTCTGACAAAGGGTAAATGACTTCTCCAGTCCTCGGAAGCACGCCTCCTTTTCTTCTGGATGATGTTCCTGACGGGGGAGAGACTCGGCTCTCAGGGCTGATCAGTGATGGATGGGCCAAGAGGCTCGCCTGGATGCCGTTCTAAGCTGATGATGCTCTATTCTGACTATGTAATAGAATTTACGTAGTGATTAGATTTGGGGATAACTTTATTTCTGTGTTTCGTGCCGTAAACAAAGTTAAAAAGCAAATGACAAAATAGAGAGCAAAGCTGATTAGGTATAAATAAACATCTTGCTGGAGGAGAGCTTGCAAGCCAGCCAGAGGAGAAAGGTGTAGAAACGCCTTACGTCAGTCGAAATGAACTTCTCCCCCATGCGATGCGCGAAATTGTCAGATAATAGGTTAAAGCGAAATAAAAAACTAAAATATTGTATCTTTTAAACAGCAACCCGATTATAGCTTAAAATGCAAACTTTCATTTAGAAATTTAGACAGCAATTATCTGGGGGATTTTTTTCTTACCCAAGTTCTTTGGTGCCTTGGTCCCTTTTGTCTCTTCTTCTTTTCCTAGAATATAGCCCTTAGCTTCAAGGTCCAAATGGCTACTCACACTCTGCTTGCAACATCTGCATTTCACACATCAGGAACCATCTGAGAGGACACATCTTCCTTCTTTTAGGATGTTATTTTCTGGAATTATAGACAAAAAAAAATATTACTTTTCTTTCCTGTTCATCAGCCTGGAGTTGTTACACAGCCACCGTTAACTGCAAAACGTAATCTAAAATGTCATTTCCAGGGGACTAAAAGCCGTGTCTTCTATTGCTAAGAAGTAGGAGAGACAGGCCATCAGGCAACAGCGCAGACTCTGCCCCAGAGGGCGGCAGGCAGCTCCTTTCCTGAAATGCCATTAAAGCAGCACATCTAGCTTTAAAACACATTTCCAATTAGATAAGTGAATGTATTAAACTAAGCATGTTGTTGTGTCCTGTAGTCTCAGCGACTCCAGGAAACTGAATCAAGGCAGTTGCTTGAGCCCAAATGATCAAGACTGTCCAGTCGTGAGAAAACAATGAGACCCCACCTCTTGAAAGTAATGTATGAGATAGTCCCCTGCCTACCATTAAGTCATCAGCTGTGCCCTGCCGCTTTAACATTGGTGCTTCCAATCAGAAATGTAAGAAGACCAGGGGCTGCAGAGATAGCCCAGAGAGTAAAGTGTTTACTGTGCAAGCGTGAGATCTTGAGTTGGAATCCCCAGTGCCCACTTAAAATGCCATGTGAGATCACACACATCTGTGACCCCAGCGCTGGGGGGTGGAGAGAAGCGGAGGCCTGGAGCGGTCTGGCCTTCCATTGAGCCCAGTGAGCACCAGGTTCCGTAAAAGATGTGCCCGCTTCTCAAAATATGAATAGAGCGCAATATTAATCTGCAGTCTGCGCACACACACACACACACACACACACACACGAGAATTGAAGAAAATGGATACTTTTATACCGCACACCGCGGCCCCCATCTGTGCTCTATGCGCTAGAACCCAGTTCGCGAGCTTCGGGCAAGGGGCTGGAGGTTGAAGAAACACATGCAGAGACAGACCAACACCCGGACCTCCAATCACTGGTACAAAAGCCCTTCTTTAATTGTACCATGGAAGCTTAAATACCCTGCAGTCAATGGCCAACAGGTGAAAATCCCATCCGCTGATCCTCTAGGCTAGGCACAGCTTCTAGTAACTTCAATTAGAAGGCTCTAGACAGGGAAGAGCAGCTGAAGGCCAGGACTCACTTTTATTTCCCAGCCTACAGTGCAAAAATAAATTGTTATCTACATTGTTGGAGAGACGTCGGATAAAGCAGCTTCAAATGCTTGTTCATTTGACCTATGTGCTTCTTCTCTTTAGATTTGTTAGGGTTTATAGACACATAAATATTGGATCTTCATAATGTTGGTAAGGAGGGATGAGCTAAAATACAGACAGGAACCTAGGAACTGGAGAGATGGCTCAGTAGTTTAGAACCTTCGCTGTCTTTGCAAAGAAGCCAGGGGTCCCGTTCCCAGTGCCTCCTTGGAAGCTCACATCTGTTTATAACTCCAGCTCCTGGGGATCCCACGTCCTCTTCTGGCCTTCATAGGCACCAGAACCCATGTGACATAATTTATACAGCTACACAGCTAAACATAAAATATTTTTTTAAAGGCTAGGAATCCACCAAATGGGCTCCCTTGAAGAAGCTGTCACAGTCAGTTGTCTAGCGGCACAGTAAGGGTGGAGGATAAAGCAAGACACCTTGTGAAGCAGTCTGGTTCTAATCATGTATGTACACGTGAGATTTACACGGCATTTGTATGTATACGCACATGCAAAGCACATAGGATGCTAGAAGACATTAACAGTGCTTTTGTTTGTCGCGAGTGAATTTTATTTTCTTATTCCTTCTTTTCTACATTCTGCTTCCTGTATTTACCAAATGTTCTTTAACAAACACGATGAATTTTATAATTGAATAAAATAACTGCCAGTTAAGAAAAGGCTGATATTTTGCCATTAAAAATAACTGGGAGAAAGGCATCTGGCATAAACATCTTCTAAATGAAAGGGGAGAAGCATCACTGGGCACACCCTACACACAAACGCTGGGCTGGGGCCAGACAGGGGGAGGCTCGCCTGCCGCCTGTGCCGCATTTTTTTTTAAAAATCAATTTTTCATCATAAAAGTGGGGATTGAAAGCTGTTCGGTGAATAGGTATAATTGCCATCTAAGAGGTGAAATTAGGGTACTAGTTGCCATAGAGACAGACAGTAGACATCACTTGTTCCCTTGTAAGCTAAGACAGGAAAATAAGCCATTTGGAGGGCAGTCAGCCCAGAGAGCTGGGTCCGCGTTGAGCCAGGATGGCTCCTTGGTTGTGGTCGGGGAGTGCTGCCTCATATCCTGAGTGTCTGATGGTGTCATGTCCTTGCCATTTTACCTGATAAGCCCAAATATTAATATTAGCCTTTCTCGCATCTTTGTTTTTAAAATGCGGCAGAGCTGGACTTATACAAAACTGAAATGGCTTATCACAAAAAAACATAAATACTTAAATGAAGTCCAGTTATAATTCTCTGTGGAAATGGCTTCTCATTTCGGTAGGAAATGGAGGGAAAATAACCTGCTCCAAATAGTGCAACCTGTACAGCCAGTTCGCTGCATCTTTTGATGGCGCTCAGGCAGAGGTGGGATGGCTACGATGCCACTGGCCTTGAGGAAGGAAGCATCATCGTCGCTCTGTGGAACTGTGTTCTCTCGGTGGGCATCTTGTTTGCCGTTCACGAGTGTCTGTGTTTGTTTGGAAAAGGTTTCCTGAGATACTGTCCAGACCCAGAGCAATCAGTCATGTAAAAACATGGACGGGATCTTTCACAACGATCAAATTCTGTGGTGTCTTCGGATATAAATAAGTTGGAAAGTGCTGACTGACGTCATCAGGGGCTCTGTGATCTAACACCTCTGCAGCCTTTACCAAGCTCCTCTTGCTTCCCCCAGACCACACTGGTTCTGGCTCCAGGCCGTTGTGAACCACACTGCCTTTGTCCTTGGGATGTTCTTTCCTTTCCCGGAAAGTTGAACCTTATCTCTTCATTCTTAGCTGATTATTTCCTGAGAGACCCTTCCCCAACTATTAGCCCATCTGCTCCTCCATCTCCTAGGTGTTTCCCCACCACGTTTTATACAACAAGTTTTCTTAAGAAAGCATCATTTGTTGACTGTGTGCACTGCATCAGTTTGCTTCCTCTTTTGACGTACCGGTGTCTGTGTCCTTAGTCTTAGCATCCATCAAGGGACAAACACATTTTGGGTACCTTTTCTCTGCAGGGTGCCGTGTGCCATGCTAGGGGTTGGCCTTCCCAAGTGGGTGGCTCTAACGGGAAGGCAAAACATACAACGAAGAGGGGGTGCACAGAGACACACAGCTGAGAGAGACCAGTGGCTACTTTTTGTCCTGAGGTGGACTCTAAAGACTAATGAGACCTCATGGGGACCTTCTGCACCTCAGCCACCCCACCCTGGCTTCCCTGGCCCTTGGCAGAATTGTATTTGCAAATAATTAGGAAAGGAAGCAGCTTTAGGTGCTCTTCTTTCTGGATGGCTGAGTGTCTACGCTTCTGATGTTTCACCAGCCTAAGTTTTCATGCATAGTTAAGAAGCATTCGCTTGATCTATTCGAACTTTTTATGGGTTTTAAATTAATATGGGAGATCTTTTGGGTCATTAGTGTCCTGAACTCACCGTTCAGAGGGGGATTAGATATCAAGGACTCCAGCTGTAAAATGCCCACCAGAGCATTCTTCCAAGGTGACTTCTGGGCTGAATTATTTAACACTAGCCTAAAAGTTAACTAACTCAACTCTGGCAAGAACAACAGAATTTCTGGTGGTGAAGATGCTGAGCACTCTAGCGAGCACGCACTGAAGGTTAATAGTTTACTAAGTTGGTTGGGTTGTGATTTGGAAAGCAGGTTGTGCTGGCGCAGGAAGAAACACAGCAGCAAGAAGGAATTAACCGCCATCTAATCGTACTTGGCAGCTGAACTAGTGGAGAATATCACAATTAGGCTAAGAATAATGGGTTGGATTAACTATATTGTCTTGTTAGTGTTATTACCAAAAGATAGCTTCAAGATGGAAAGACATTGTCTGTAGTTTCCTAAAGTAACAAGTAGCATCTCTCTCTCTCTCTCTCTCTCTCTCTCTCTCTCTCTCTCTCTCTCTCTGTCTCCCTTTTTCCA
>NW_004949106.1:3375678-3379601 GCF_000317375.1 Microtus ochrogaster | reverse complement strand
ACACACACACACAGGACTCTACGTGCTTGCAGAGGTCAGAAGAGCATGTTGGATCTGCTGGAGCTTGAGTTACAGAGGCTGAGAGCTGTCTGATTTGGGTGCTGGAATCCACATTTGAAGGAAGCAGCATGTACCCTTAATGCTGACCCCTCTCTCCAGCTCCCCTCTCTCTCCCCACAATATAATTTTGCTTATTGAAATTGAAGTTGAAATAAGTAAATAAATCAAAGGTATTCTTCTCCCAACATTGTCTCATTATAAAGTTTGCGTAATTTTTTTTTTTATTGGTTTGAAAAACCAAAAAGTGCATTGGTTTGCACAGCGATAGAACTTGGGAAACTAGCTATGGACTTGTATGTGCTTGCTAGAGCTGGTTATTTCAGAACAATAAAGTTAGGACATAGAAACCTCCCCCTCTCAGGGACAGCAATGCCTTCTAACACATTTTAGGGGCGTTGTGTATGATGGGATAATCACTGTCATCTGAAGGGGTCACCATTTCTACCTGGTACCGGGTTCCTGATAACATTGATTATCGAGGCTGCATTGACAAACGGTAATTTCAGGGTGTTTATTTGGTCTGACACACGTGCGTCCTCATTTGACCTCGTGTGCCTTGCTTCTCAAATTCTTGGAACGCTTTGGCGAAAGGCAGTCAGTGTGGTAGTCAAATTGGCCTGGCAATTGCAGAGAGGTTTCGTGTGATGGTTAATTGTGATTGTCAGTCTGATTGGAGTAAGAACACCCAGGGCAGGAATGGGGTTCAGCTTTGGTTCTATCTGTCAGGATTTTTCCAACGAAGATTAATTAAAGGTAACAATCCCTTGTGGGTGAGTGGTGTTATTCCATAAGCCCAAACTGAATCAAAAAGGAAGAAGAAAAATGCTGGCTCATGCCAACATCTCCCTCTTTGGGCTTTCTGGTCTCTCAGGAGGGGAGCAAGCTTCTTCACGGTCCCTTCCATGACAGGCTGTCCCCTTCCACACGAGCCAAACCCAAACAACCAGAGCAGTTCATAAAATCTCCTCACGTGGTGTTTTCTATGAATGAGATAAATTGTAATAGGAGCCGAGCCAACACTGATATTTCAAGCAACTTCTCAAGATTTGTTGATAGCTGCTTTGGAAACAGAAGGACGGGAACAGCACAATGTCCCTTTCTGAAGAAAGCAGGCACGGCAGTGGAATTGTCACCAGAAGGGAGGAGACACGGTCCTTTGGTCTGCTGTGCTCAGGTTCCTGCACCATCATAAGTCAGGCTGGGGAATGTGGCTCATGGCCAGCCCTGGTACTAGGACATCGTTGCCAACATGGGAGGTGTCATGAGCTTCTGGGCAGCTGAGAGTTTTATATTTGACGATATTTCCTGGAGAGTTGGCCATCTTCACAGGACTGAATGCTAAAAGAGAAAGACGCCAGTCTACAAAAGATGCTTGTATGCGTCCCATTTAACAGAAAGCACTAAAATCTAAGAAAAACGGTCCTTCAGGATGTCATCTATCATGAAGGCATCATGAGAATCAAACTTTGCCATGGCTGTGTCTCCTTCCAAACAGACTCAACCATGACACACGTCAGTCACTAGAAAGAGTCCTCCTATCTAGTCAGGAAACCCCTATGTAGCAGCAAGCCCATCTTCAAACGTGTTGAGTTTGAGAGCGCTCCACTCTGACTTTCAACAATTCAACCAGCTGACCCACTGTGCAACCAGAGAGCCAAGACCTGCTTTGGAACTAGAAGGAAGACAGTAGCTAGAGGTCTTAGGGGAGAGCACAGAAATAGAACCGAATAGCTTCTTGAATTTGTCCCAAGCCGTAACCTGTCTAGAGTTCCCGCTCCTTTCTTAAAAAAGTAGGGGTGTGGGTCAAAGCTTCTCTAGCGAGATTGCACGGGAGGACTCTTTCTGGTGACTGGCGTGTGTCATGGATGGAGTCTGTTTGGAAGGAGATGTAGCCGTGGCAAACTTGATTCTCGTGATGCCTTCGTGATGGATGACATCGTGGAGGACGAAGGGACAGTCCCCAACTTGTCCTTGCGGTAGAAACCCAAACTTTAACACGGGTTGCAGCGTAACTCGTAAGCTGGGCTGTTAACCCATAACTCATAAGTATTGCGCTGCTTCCAATACCTGTATTCTAGGCTCCATTGTTTCTCTAACCCTGTGCCTTTATGCGAGCCAGCTTTCAGATCTGGTTCGTTTTTGTTGTTGTTTGTTTGTTTGTTTTGTCTACAAAGAGGCATTGTCCACGATAAACTATTCTTAAAGTGGCTCTGAGAAGAAAGTTACATGTTACTCTGAATTTCAGTGGAATTCCAGAGAAAACTGGTGTCCATGGGGATTTTTGAGTCGTGACAGGATGAAAACTTACTATTCAATCGGTTCAGCTTCTCTGTCGAATCTAGGAGACACAATCTCACAGCAGGATTCCTGGTCCTCTGGCCCTCACGATATTTCTGCCCCCTCTCTTGTGATAGTCCCTGAGTGTTACATGTAGAAACTGGGTTATAGGTATGTCAAGTGGGGGTGGGCACCAGTTTCTCTCTGTTTTGACCAGCAGCAGCTTGCTGTCATGGTCTTATGCTACAAATAGAAACCTCCTTGTTGAGGTGAGATCTACACCACTCAGGCTGGGCCTGAACACAGGATGTGCAGGCCTGACTGGGCCTGGAGGTTGTATACACGGCAAGTGGGTAAGATCAGGAGACAAAAGGGGCCTTGGCTACCATGGGTGGTAAGCGCCCAGCAGTCAGCAACAGTGGGAAGCTGTGGTGACAGCCAGGCCCACGGAAGTAAGAGACAGCTATTTCTGGCCCTTAGGACTCTTCTGCATCTGCCCCTGTCTGGAGCTGTTGCCTGGCAGAGAGGAAGTTGGGAAACTAGAGCCCAGCAGGGAGGGAACCATGGAGAGGCTGTTCGCTCTACTGAACCCTCTGCGTCCCTGCCTCCCACTCAGATCCCTGTTGGCAGCTCCCTTGCAAGGGTGATCTCAAGAGAAGTTAGAAGGCAGGGAGAGCATTGTGTGCTACTGCTTACAGCTCAGCCTCCCTCACCTGAGCCCTCACCTGAGCCCGAGTGGGAAGGGCAAGCAGAGTACTCAGCACAAATCGTACTTAGTCTGTAAAGATCGCGAGAATATTCTCATCATAAGCTGTATATTCAGACTAATGCCTTAGCCCAGACATAATCAGATGCATCAGAAGTAGAAGCAGGTGTAGCATTTCCCAGTGTTCTGAGTGTGCCTGGCAGATCTGACGGAGCTGGCCTTGTTGTGTTCAGCTCACACTGTGCCTGGGGAAGTAATGATGGCGAGTGTCTGTCGAGCAAGCGGCTGTTTACCTGAGCCTGTGAGGTTGCTTTCCCTTCCTCTGTTGGAGCCCACAATAAAATAGAAACGGAGCCACTTTCCCGCTCTGCTCTGCAGCCCTTTGCAGGTTGAGATACCCTAGAAGAGACACTGGAGTGGCGACTGCCTTTCAGCTTCTTCCCAGCACGAAGTTCATTTCTTTCCTCGCGATACCCTGGCAACCATATTGGGAACGCAGGGCTTTAATTGAGCAAGGTAGCCCCCATCAGTCGTTCCAGATAAAAACAAAGGTTAAAAATCAATCTTGTTTCATCTCACACATCAGATATCTATGTAGTACACCCCACTTCGTGCCATAGGGACTATGAACCTCCTGCCTTGAAAACCACGATTGTGGACCACTGGGATTGATGACGGAGGCAAGTCAGCTATGCAGCGGCAGTGATGGGTGCAGGATGTTTGATGTCTTGAGGAAGGGATAATGATACTGAGAGGAGAGATTACCAGTGAGGAGAAGGAGAACAGAGACCAGGCTGTTTCCTAGAGGCGTGGAAATGGGAACCCTAGGAGGAGGATGGTAAGTTGTGTTTAACCGCCGAGCTGTGAAGACTGAGAACTG
>NW_004949106.1:3368853-3375578 GCF_000317375.1 Microtus ochrogaster | reverse complement strand
GTGTGACAGATGCTGGCCAGGGCTAACGTCTGACAATAAATCTGGGTAGCACAGTAAATCCTACCCAGAGTCAAAGCGCTGAATGCCCGCTGGCTTGCTAGGGGACGAGGGCGGCTCTTGCCACGTTTCCTTAGCGGCTTTGTTGGAAATGTTTAAGTTAAGAGATGACGAGAGTAGAGAGAGGTAGGATCTACACGGGGCAGATAAGGGGATCATTAGAGAGGGGTCTCCTGGAGATGTGGGGAGAAATGGTAACGGCAGTCTGGAGAGAAGAGTCAGGGATGGAGACGAGGGCTCTTCCATCTTAGCTGTCCCAGAGGCGGTGGCACTATCAGATGCAGGAAATGCCCTCTTGTCAGCACAAAGGGGATCTTTAGTTAAAAAACAAAAACAAAAAAAAACCCCGCAAATCAACAGACAGGGATGCTTACTAGAGAATGATGCTACATTTTCTTGTTTGAGTGTACGACCCACACAGAGGCAAGTCATCTCAGTTAAGATACTAGCGAAGGAACTTATCGGTCATCTTCTTTAAAGGCTTCCCTCCCCCCCCAAAGAACAGATTAAATCTGGTTGTAATGGGTCATGTGTCTGGCCTTGTGTGTGTCTGCGGGTTAAAGTAGGTACACTCCTGTGTGTGAGCCTGTGCCCTCTCAGGTGGGCGTGACGGGGACAGGCAAAATCAAAGAAGTGGTAGCCCAAAGTGGAAACAGGTTGTGTGCCAGGAATGGGGATTCTAGGTCTAGCGCCATCATGAATGAATTCCGTTCCACCGATCAGAAGTTCTAACCTTATCATTTCCGAATCAACAAAAGAGAGGGCTTGCCCTGTGATGACTATAATTCCTTAAGCTTTAAAACCCATCCATATTTTAAAAGTCTGAAATGGATTAGGTGGATTTCCGTTACTATAGCAGATACCTGAGATCAGTTTATAAAGAGAAGTGGCCCAGCGGGACTCCCAACTTTAGAGGTTCTGGGGCACAGGGAGGCAGACACATTGATCGCTGGTCTCTAGGCGAGTGATGCCTGGCAACAGACGGGGCACTTGGCAGACTCAGCCATTTACCTCATGGCTGGAAGGGAAAGAGAGGAAGGGATCCCATCCCATAGCCCCATTGAAGATCGTACTCCAGTGTCCTGAAGACATCCCTGCTGTGAACACTTTCCTGGGAGCAACTTTAATACACAGGCCTTGGGGCACAGTTAAGATCCAGACAGCGGCAGTGACATGCTTCAGCTGTGTTAAATATGGGCTTTGTCCAACCTCCGTGAATGTTTCTCTTGCCGGAATCTTCTCTCCTCTTCTTTCTTGCTATTTTGCCCTGGCTGGTACGAAACTCACCGCGTAGTCCTGATTGATCTTTGCTAGGTAAACAGGCTGGCTTTGAACTTGTGGTCACTCTCTTGACCCTGCTCTCCACAGGCCGTGGTCAGAGGCATGGACCCCTCCACTAGACACCATTCCTTGGAAATAGAAGGTGTTACTGTAAATGAGCACTTTGGTACAGTCTAAACCTTCACAGGTCTTATGGTGTTGATTACTGATTTATAATTTATATCCAGTTATTCAACAATTAATATTTTGTATCTATTGCATGGCTGGTATGTTACACAGCTGGGGCCATCGTAAGAAAGGCGACTCCGGTCTCAGTGTCTGGGTAAGCGCTGGGGCAGAGATTTCCCCACCTCTCCCCATCTTTCACGACGGCCCCTCGCTCCTGGATGTCTTTGGAGAGCCTCTCTTATGCACTGTCTTCCCAACGAGTCAGGTCAAGGGTTTCTAACAACTACTGTTTGATTTTTTTTTTTTTTTTTTTTTTGTGACAGATGATTCAAGAGAGCCGGGTCGTCATAGAAACGGCAGACACCGTCCAGGAAAAGATTGTCCAGTGTCAGAAAGCAGGTAATATTGTTTTCTGCTTTGTTTAGAAACCACAACGACAAGCCAGGTCTTAAAACTAAACTCCTTCGCGGCACCGTTTATAGTTTAAGTTACACTCGGGTTTTGTCCGGTAAAGGGGAGCTTAGGTGATGCGGGTGATACTTGTGTTTAGGAGGGTGGTGTTCAAAAATGCCAAGAGACGAGGGTTTATGAAGGAACCCGTCTGGTTGTGATCCTCTGATTACCTCCACTGCTAGCGGAGAAGCTGTGGTTCCGTGTGACTCTTTAAAGCCCCCTTCGTAGTTAGGATCGGAGCCACGGTCCTATTTCCTTCTGAGTTTTTGCCCTTCTTCCTCGTTCCCATGTTAGATTTGTACTTTCTGTAGGGATGGGAGGGGTCACATGACTGTGAGCACCCACCTGGGTTTGTTTGTGCCCACTTTCATCTATACCACAGAGCTTGTGTTTCTTGGATCCAGGGGCTCCTCCGTCCACAGGGATGAGGAGGAGAGAGACAGGGCGGAGCTGGCAGCTGCTCTCTCCCTGTTCTTATGTTTGAAGTACAAGCCCTGTCTTACCCGGTCTTCATGGCGACTGAGCATGATGTCCCGTTTGCAGAAGGGACATGTGAGAGGCTGGGGACTCATCCGAGGTCTCAGTGTCAACCCAGAACAGAGTGGACTCCTGGACACAGACTAGCAAATCTGTGCTATTTACTAGGCTGGCCAGCAAGCGACCTTAGATGTTTTAATTGACAGGAAACATGAAAATCAAAATTCCCAATGCATACAGGATCTCCGTCCCAAGTCTGCAAGCTTTGTATGCCTTGACCCATTTGATCTTCACCATGGTCCCACTCAACGGCACCCATTTCCACCCTTTCACCATGAGGAGAGCGAAGCCCTGAGAGTCTCCCGGCTAGCGCAGACTCAGACAATTAGTGCGTGGGTGAACTGTGCTCCTCCTGGCTCTCACGGGCTGTGTCTGGTATACAAGCACCAGCTAAGCCAATGTGGTTTTAGCCTACAGTAAGAAAAGCTGGCCAGAACAAAAACAAGCGCCAATCCTTACCCAGTGTGAGCTGCTGGAAGCCCAGTGAGGACCCTGTCTGTTCTGAGATGCAGCTGTCTGCATCACTCACATCCAGAAAGTTGGCTGGTCCAGCGGCCCCGCCTGGATGCCATCCTCAAGGATGAATCACCAATAAGCAGACATGAGTTAGACTGCCCACTGTGGGGCAGAGAGGATCCAAGCGGATTTAATTCAGCATCTTTCTTTAGACATATAAAGGGCCGGACTGTGGCTAAGACATCAGACCTCCTTGGTCTGGGGCCAGCTAGTGCCGAGGGCTAGAAGTTCTGGGGAAGGAGACCTTGGCTCAGCATCAGTCCTATCCCTCCAAAGACGGAACAAATTGTCCATAAGAGAATGCGATTCTCATCCTGGAGTTCTGAGGAAAAGGCAGCAAGAATGGATGATGGCGATGTTGTTGGTGGCATTCGAGCTTGAACGAACGGTGGACCAGAGAGTACACGGAAGGCTGCTCCCAAGCGTGAAACATGAAAGACTGCTGTCTTTGAAAGGCTTTTTATTTGGGGTCCAATTGGCTAATCGCCGTTTTAGCTGCAGGGACTCCATGGCCTGCTTTAGAGCCAGGGGGCCGGCTCATTAGCAAACACAAGAGACGTGTTGGATGCTCACTTGAGGTTATCTCTGCACCCCACACCCTTCCGTACAAAACCAGGAAAGGACAGATGAGGTCAGGAGCATCTTCCAGGAGGTTTACTTCTCATTTCCTCTGGTGTTTATCTGTGCATCCGGGCCGCTGAATGTGACATTTAGCCCCTGATTCGCTTACTCTTAGATACCTTCCCCTTGGGATCTAAATGACAAAACAGAAAGAATTCAGGGGTTTAGAGATCATGAGAGGAAACAGGAATGTGAGTTCATAGTTTGTTGGCAATATTTTCCTGGTAAATACGCATGTTTTCCTCATATTCTTCATGTGTATTCTTTCCAAAGGGATGGAGTTCCACGAAGAACTTCATAATCTGGGGGCCAAGGAAGGCTTGAAAGGAAGGAAACTCAACAAGGCCATCGAGAGCTTCGCTTGGAACATTACTGTGCTGAAGGTACAGCTCCCTTGCTGCCCCCCCCCTTCATTTCTCTCCTCTGCTCTCCAGGGCGGAGAGAAGCATCGTCAGCTAAACACGGTGATTTGAATTTTGAGCCACGAGGGGGATGATAGCCAGGTTCAGCTCTAAGTCATGGGGACGCAAAGCCTAGGCAGAACTTGCTCTGATTTTTCTTAATAGGGAAATGCGGTTCATGATGGAGGTTGAGGGGAGTACACGAGTCAGACCTGATCTTAATGCCGCGTGCGTGCTTGTGTGTGTGTGTGTGTGTGTGTGCGTGAGCGTGCACACACGAACCCCTCCGCAAGTCAATATGGCTGTTCTCATTAGTGTGAAGTCGTGCCTGATGAGGCTGGGAGGATTCCAACGTAAGACAGTTGGAACAGCCTTAGACTATGAAATTTCTGGGGCCACTTAGGATCTTTGTTTTCGGAATATTCTCTATAAATGCATTTCTCTTGGAAATGTTTTGGAAGTCAGTTCCTTGAGATTCTAATGTGCTTTCTGCGGCAAATTGACTTCGGGGTTCGAAGTGAACACGCCGTGTTTTATGTTTTCTTACGTAAAGGGAGAAACAACTTAGGTAATTAGGAAAACTTGCTCGGGAATTGTGCTGGGAAAATCGATGGTTGTTCATACTTAGAAAATGCCTGCTGTGTCCAGTGCCATTTTATGGCAGCTACATGGAATAATAATTTAGTACAGCCTTTATAGCTGTCAGTATCCTTGTACAGGCGAGGAGATGGAGGCATTGGGGTCCCTCAGCTTTTAGTGGTCCAGCTGAAGTGTGAACCCAGCTGTCTTTAGCCGGCTTGACAGAGCTGCTGCCTAGCTCTGTGGAAGTTTGGAGTGAGCTGCAGGATATACTCACATCTCCTAAAGAGTCAGCCGTAAGTGCTTATGAGCTCTTACCGTGTGAGATGCGCGGCAGGCATTGGCCGAACACAGATGACATAGGAGATGTAGACGTAGGCCCCATTGAGTTTGCAGCCTGAGACTGTGACACAGAGGGGCACCATTCATCCGAGGGGTGGGCTTGGGCTGCAGTGTTCCAAGAAGAGCAACTGGAACTTTAGCATGAGATTCTTAAGTCTTTTCCACTTGGGAAATTGTTCCCTGAGAAATTTTTCTGCATCCCCAGGTATATAGGTATATGAAATGCCATATAAATCATTTGCTGGTAATAAATATAAAGATGTTTATCTTAAAATAATTATGAAATATATAATGGTACCATTTATTAAAGACAAAATCAAGCGTTTGTACTAATCAGATGCGGTGTCCTTATGTGCCCTTACATAAAGAATTAAATCTTGGCTGAGCATCTTCAATGTTTCTGATATTCTGATTTTATTATCAACAGTGCTAAGGCAGGCACATTGTTTTGTGTACAAAGACAGAAGCATGATTAGGGCCATTTCAGAAGCTGTGGAAAACGCCATTCTGATCCCAAGCTATAATTCACGTAATGATTGTTTTATGAGCCCAAGTTGTCAATGCAAACAGCAATTTTAAAAATCAATAATTCTCAAACAAAACAATCCAAAAATGTTTGCTATCTATGTGCTGAAGGAAGACAGCAGAAACAGCCGGTCTCTGTTTTTACTACTTAGGCAGTCCATTTTCCAAAAGGAAGGAACATCTTGTACGCACAGTGAAAACAATATACAAGGTTGGATAGTCTCAATTAAAGGCTGATGTCTTTAGGCGGTGTTTGCTAATGTGACCACGTGCACGGTGTGAGCATGCGTGTTGTGCGTTCAGCACTGAGGCTGCCCTGAGGCCAGGTGACACACATGCAGTTCATGTGTGTTTGAGGCTCCGAGTACTTTAGTTCATTGTTGTTTGTTGTGCATTGCCCACATACCGTTATGTAGCCTTACATAACATTGTGTTCCAAAGTCGAACAAATTGGGACCAATGGCATAACACAGCATTTACTATATGGAATTTAGTATAAACCCCTTTGGAAAAGCAGATGCTTCTCTGGGCTTGTTGAAGGACCAACTATCAAGAAAGGTGCTCAGAGATGTGAAAGTCAAGAATATCTCACCTGGGCTTCCAGGGCTAGGCTGCCAAGGGTAGATGGGCATACAACTATTAAATGGTTATAGTGCACACTTAATGACTCAGCATTTGAGACCAGCACGCACAGCTAGGTACACACACACACGTATATATACACATACATGCTTGCTGTGGGACAATAATCTTTTATCCTGTTACTTGTACTATTTTTAATAAAATGCTGATTGGCCAGTAGCCAGGCAGGAAGTAGAGGTGGGGTAATGAGAATCCTGGGGAGAGGGACATGCAGTCTAGAGTCGTGACCCAGCCACAGAGGAAGCAAGATGTGACTGCCTTGCCAAAAAGGGTAGCAAGCCACGTGACTAACTCAGACAAGAATTATGAGCTAATGTCAGTTATAAGAATTGGTTCATAAGGAGCCTGAGTTAATGGGCCAATCAGTTTATAACTAATGTAGACCTCTGTGTGATTCTTTAGGACTTAATGGCTGTAGAACTGGGCGGGACAGAAAACCTCGGTCAACACATATGTGTGTATGTATGTAGTATGCATATATTTATACCATATGTGATATACAAGGGATAGATATATATACACATATACATATATACATACATACATAAATCCTCCATTGCCCTTCATATATATATATACATATACATATATTATATATATGTA
>NW_004949106.1:3366386-3368034 GCF_000317375.1 Microtus ochrogaster | reverse complement strand
TGTCACATGTCACCTTATTAGAATTTCTGTATCTTATAGATGAAGAAGTTGAGACCGAGGCTGGTATACATTTATCATTGAGTCACATAGCTATTAAATGGCTGAGTGGAGATTTTTAATTGGTTACTCATAATCTTGGCTGTTGCCCTGCACTACCGACTATAAAACTCCACCCATGTCCCCAGCCAGCCTCATGCAGGGATGGGCACATGTGTGCATAGGCTGCTGGATAGCCGTGAGGTTTCGGTCTGTAAAGAGCCAGTTCTCAACGCACAGACCCAGTATTGCGTTTTTGTGGTTCCCCTCCATTTTCCAGGCGAGACTTTTTTCCCTCTCAGAGCAGGCTCTCTGTTTTTACTTTTCTCTGGTTGCTAACTTCCGACTAGTGCCCACTTGGTTTTTCTGAGGTTTCCTTGGATGTTTGTTTGCTTTAAGGACAGGAGCCGATTTCTGGATGTGACTGAGCAAATATTGAGTAAATCACTCCAAGACAGATCTTTGAAAACAGAATTGATCTTTCCATAATTACAGCTTGTTCCCTAGCTGTTAGCATTGCAGGCTGGGCTCGGACTCCTAAGCAATGGTAGAGGAGCTTTCCAAACGTCAATTATTTCACTGGAAATATTTTAGTGTGTCTGTCATCGGGTTTAGGCAGCTTATTAATCACGTGACCGTTATCCTAGAGCTAAAAATGTTGCCTCTAAGGGATTCGGATTATTGGGTAAGAGAATGAAGCTGGGCTCTGGCCCTGCAGGAGTTGCTTTCCCATTGGGTCTGCTCCGAGAAGGACTCTTCCCTTTGGGTCTGCTCCGAGAAGGACTCTTTCCCTGTAAACCTTCCTTAGCCCTGGAGTCCACACTCAGAGATATTATTTGCTGATGGGTCTGCAGTCTTGATATTAATTCTCTAAGTTTTAATAAATGATTGTTTTATATTTGAGTTCATTTCAGTCATTTTACCTGGATAGATTAGTAATAAGCACCTCGGCAAGACGTAATCATAGTATCTATCAATAGTGGGCGGGGCTCAGCTTTAAAATTCCTCAATGCCTACTGCTAAGCATCCCTTACATGTCTGTAGGTCAGGTACTCTCCGGTATCTCTGGGCAGAGTGGGGATTTTTCAATACTGGCTAAAAATAGGTGTGTTCATGCTTCTAAGGGCATTTAGTGCCAGTATAATTACCAAGTCAGAGCAAAACAGGGACAAATGAGAACTGTGTACCCAGTGACGGTGGGTCCTCAACATGGGGCTGACACGGTTTGGGACATTGGCTTTGGAGAACATTGACCTCGGACTGAAATACAAACTCTTGAGTTTATGTTTTCTGCATTTCCGTATATGATAAATTTAATAGCAAATGATAAGAAAGGTAAATAAAAATGTATGGAGAGTAGGTAAATTCAGTTTGGGGTCTGGTGAGAGCCCCTTATCTGATTCCAAGGTGGTATCTGGCTGTTGCGTCCTCTGGCAGGGTAGTAATAACTGGCTGTGTCTGATGGCAGGCAGGCAGGAAGGACAGAAAGTTATGTCGAGTGCCCCTAAATGCTCTCACCAGGCTCTGATCCTGTCATAAAATATTGTATGTATGCCTGTATATATGTGTATGTATGTATGCATGTATGAATGAATGTAATGGGTGTTAGACG
>NW_004949106.1:3356870-3365940 GCF_000317375.1 Microtus ochrogaster | reverse complement strand
GCATTGTTGTCTAAGGTCTCTGGGATTGTCAGCCACCACTTCTTGAGGAAAAATAAGCAGCTTCAGAGCAGCATCTCAAACGCAAGCTTTCACAAGCCATAGCTGCCTTGGCCCCTCTTCCTCAGGCCCACCCTTCCACAGCTACAGTTCCGCCGCTCAGCACCCTGAGCTGTCCGCTATTACCCAAGCTCTTAGAGCAGAATCCTGGGATCTTTTCCCCTGAATAGCAGAGCTGAGCTGATTTACAAATGAGAGAAGAGTAAGCTTCCCAAGCGTTCCTCTGCAGGCTCACAAGAAGAAAGGAGCCTTCTTCAGATTACGGTTGACGAGCCTTTAAGTCACTGGCCTTGACAGGTGAACATTAAGAGGGTTTAAATAAAGCTTTGAATCCTACCATGTCTGAGGGAAACGTTTTCCCAACGGTGCATGCTGAATGAAGCCTCTTGCCCCAAGTTCCCTTCTGCCTTATCTAGGATTATCTAAGAGTTTAGACACTTGGGAGGCCAGATGATATATTCCCCAGGGCCATGAGTTTTACATTTGCAAGTTGCCCCAAATGCAACTGGAGCTCTCAAATTCTCTCACCCCTTTTGGGGCTTTTTTTTTTTTTAATAAACTGAATCAAGATCATTCTTTATGGCTGCTAAGATCCTTGCAACGTTTTATATTTTACAATGACATAAAATACTTCCTTTTCAATCTTTTTCTACAGTACAGCTCCATTTCCTTTCTTAAAGACTTTGGACATCACTAAATCAATCGATTGTGTAAATCTCTCTACTTTTAAATTCTTTGTTTTACATGGGGCATCTGCCATCTTCTTTCCCACAGCGCTATAAGGCACTAGAATAATCATTAGCTAATCTACTGTTGACGGTCTTCCATTGGGGCCCCCCTATTTTGGCTGTCCCAGATAGCACTTTCTAAGAGGGAGCCTAGTCCGCAGCTGTCACCCAACCTCACAGGAAATTTTTTTGCAAACAAAACGATGTCCGTGTGTCCCTCTACAAGACTGGACTGCACCGAGGACACGCAGGTGACATTGTAGTGGTTGTGATAGCTGAAGTCAGCTTGCATCTCACAGCCTGTTTGTATCCTGGCGGTACAGAGAGCAGTGAGCTAAACCTTATGGACCAAGCACTCTACAGTGAAGACAGACCGTTCAGAACAGAACACAGCAGTAACTACTGCTGCAGAATGCTTCTGCCTATCCAGTCACGGGTACTAGCCACCTTGCCGCTCAAAGATTTGCCTACCAACCTAAATAGTTTGAGATCTTACAGGTCAAATGGGGTTGATGGCTCAGAGAAGCAATGCTGTGTCTCCGGGCTACATTTACTTAAATTCTTTTCATTTTAAATAAAATTATGTTTTTATTTTGAAATTCACCAGTTCTAAAGGCGTTGCCTGAATTTTGGTGGTTGTGGGGTCTGTCCTGTTAGAAACTGTTGGTGACCACAGCTGAGCTTTGACTCCCGAGGCTGGAGTTAATTTGGGAGGCAGCCTCACCTGGCAAGTCTGAGACTCGCGTGATCTCAGCCTGCTGCCTCTTAAAGCATGCCACTGACCGCCAGGAAGTAGATGGGTAGTAAGAGAAAGAATTGTAACTGGAGACCGTTTGTTCGTTTTCTGGATGCCCAGGCCTGAATAATCATACAGAAACTATATTAATTACAACACTGCTTGGCCTATTAGCTCAGGCTTCTTATTAACTAACTCTTACACTAACCCATTTCTATTAATCTGTGTATCAGCAAGAGGTTGTAGCTTACTGGTAAGGGCACGGGGTCTGTCTCCTTTAGCAACTACATGATGTCTCCTTGCCTATTCTTTATATCTCTTCCAGCCTGGCTATATTCTGCCCTGCTATAGGCCAAAGGAGCTTCTTTATTAACCAATGGTAATAAAACATATTCACAACATACAGAGGGGAATTCCACATAATCTCTCCTTTTCTGTCTAAATAAAAAGGAAAGTTTTAACTTTAACATAGTAAAATTACACATACAAAACAGTTACCAAATAAGAATTACAGTTGCAATATTTAGTCCATTTACATTTGACAAGTTAAGGAAAATACTCTATCATCTATCCTATCTTTGAGAGTCTAAAGTTTTATATCTAATTTATTGTTTATCATAACTAAGGAAAACTATAACTATCTGTCTTTAACTCTTCAAAGACCTCAGTAGGATATAGTATTACCTAAGTTAACAAGAAATGCATTGTAAGCAATTTTAAAATTCTAGAATTGACAGAGACATCTCGCTGCCTGGACAGTCACCCAAAGTTCTTCTGTAACACTGGGGCATCCATCTTCAGCCTATAGGCCCATAGTGTCTGGCAAACTTTTCCATGAAGCAGGGGATATGGAGATCTGCTCTGCATCGTCCTGACAAAGTTCATCGGTTGCTTTCTTCTGTGTCCTGCAGAATGTCTGGCAGTTTCTTTCATGAAGCAGGAACCCTGAAGGACCATCCCATCTTCTGGAAAGTTCAGCAGTCACTTTTCTGTGTGTTCTGCATGTCCAATTCATACAGCATAACATCAAGCAGTCCAGGCAAGAGCAGTTTCTTGCCCAAATGGTTAGGAAACTCTATAAGGAGCCTCTTCGATGCCCTTAAAGTAGATTGGTGCTGCCAGAAACAGACTTGTCTCACTGTTGAGAAAAGTCTAAGTTCTTAAAACATTTTAAATGCCATATTCTGTAGGTCTTTGAAGTGCTGAAAATTATCTAACTGAAATATATATTTGGTAAATTTCAGGCCAGTTTGGGCTGCAGAATGATACATAGTCCTAAAAATGAATGAATGAATGAATGAATGGATAATTAAATTAATAAAATGAAACAAAATGAGAACTAAAAAGAAGAGAGACTATACTGTGAGATTTGACCTTATTGGAGGGGTCAGGGAGTTGGGTGGGATGTCTCAGGGTGGAGAGGAGACATGGTGGGGTGCCTCTGGGTGACATGGGGAGACATGGTGGGGTGTCTCAGTGTGGTGTAAGGTCTTCTAAAACCTCAGCCCGATCATTTAATTGCCATCCATTTAGCCTCACGGCTAATCTGTTATTGTAGGAAATCTGATCACGAGTCTTACTGTCAATTACCCAACTTCTTGGAAATGATCTGTGGCAGCATTTTATATTCTCGATCATAAAATTCCTTGACACCTTTCATATATATAGGGAGATGTTATATTTTTTGAGATACCTATATAATTTGAAGCTGATAAAGGAGAGGGCGATTTTATTCTGTGTATTTGTGTCATAAAAAGGGGCAAATCTTTTTTTTTTAAAGTCCCACATTTAGGCATTATTTTATTTTAAGCAGCTCTCTAACCATGCAGGCCAGTCCAGATAAGATAGAATATGCATGCGTTTTAGCATTAAGCAGTCTGGTTCCCGGTGTCCGGATTTCTGCCTTGGGTGGCCGCATCCCAGCTGTGCTGCTCTGGAGCTGCGTGGAGATGAAAGCCTGGATGTTGGCGTGATTATGGGAGCGCACACCGCTTTACTTTATCCCCAGTTGAACTAAATTTAGTCTCTCAGAGGTACGCTTTCCCCCCCAAATGAAAGCTGCATTTTATAATGATTGTGAATAATTCAGAAGCGGCGCGATCCTAATAAATACATGCATCACAGACCAAAGGGCTCAGCTCCCGCTTGGGAGGGGATTGATGGCTCTTTGTTCTCGCCGATAAACTTCCTTCACAGAAACCCACTTTTACACACAGTCAGATCGCCGTGAGTTGGAGCTAAGGGAAGTTAGAGGTGACATTAGACAGCTATTGCCTACAGTGACCCAAGGAGAAGGAATATCGAAAATAAAATGATTTTTGTTTTAAGTTTTGCAGATGAGGATCTCCTCTGACTTTGTTAGTTACTGGAGGGGAAAATGGATGGAAAGTGAACTCACATCTCTGAATACATGAATGTGTGTACTGTATACATAATATAGGTAAACCCACACACACACACACACACACAAGCACTCATGCACATGCACGCATGTGCATACATCCGTGTACCCACAGCCAAGCAAACTAAATCTAGATTTAATGCACTGTGAAGACTTCCTTTGCAGGAGGAATTAACACACAGAGGTCTAGAGGCTGGTGTGGTAGCGGCTGTTGGGACAGGACACACCCATCCTATATTCCTCAAGCATCTTGATGGTCAGGTGATGTTGGGGGCCTGAAGGGAAAAGTGTTCCGATGTGTAGGAACGCTTCTCAACCGGGGATGCTGCTTAGGAATGCAGTCTTGGTACCATGGGGAAGCGGAGCCTCCGCAGAAGTAGGTCACTGGGAGCGGACCCTGGGGTTTTAGAGCCCAGTCCAACTTCCTTGTCTCTACTTCCTGGGTTGGCTTCAGGGGGCCCAGCTAGCCCCGTGTTTCTGTCAGCCAGTATGCTTTCCGTACCAGATGCCGTGCCTCCCGCCCACGCAAGACTGTATCCCTCCGCAGCTGTGAGCCAAAATGAACGTTTCCTTCCCCCAGCTCCTTCACAACAAGGCGGTCGCTTTCTTGCAAGATGGGGTTTTCTCGATGGATGTCCTTCCTCTCTTCCCGTAGGACCCCAGCTTGTGTCAGTTTGACAAAAACCTAACCAGCCCACTGCAAAATAATGACGACTGAGTCATAGGCTTGAACCTGGTGAGATGATTCCCTAGAAGGCTTACTAAGCAGTCGTGCCGCAAGCTCTCGCGATGTCTATAGGTTCTTGGTACCCGCAGAGAACCATCTCGGAGGAGGGCAACACACTGACCCCTCCTGAGTTAAGCTGGCCAGGGCAAAGCTGTGTGGCCTAAAAACACTGGAACTCTTTTGAGCGTTTGTTTGTTTAAGGACACTCTCTTGATGGACTTGTGAGTTACTTGTGCTCTGGTTGGGAAGCTCATAAATGGCTTTACAATTCTCTCTCTAATTAAAAGATAGCCACCCCCAATCTTTCATCGGCATCCCTTCATCAAGGGTCGCGTTGTACTAGTAGTCAACAAGAATCACCTAGGACAAAAGTGATTCATGGGTCCGGCTGTGAGTTCCCGATCCTTGGAAAACGACGTCCATGTTGGAAGGTTGAGCTGCTTTTGCTAACCGTGTGTGAAACGGTATAGTTCTCACACACATGGAAAACCTGTGGCTGTCCAGGGTTGTTCTCCATGCATCTCCAGAGGAGAGAGTCAGATGTGGTTGTCAGCCTGTGGAGTCAATGGGAGGTGCTGGGTCACCTCTAAGGGGCAGAGAGTCTGTGTGCCTTCCTTCCTTCATTGACCTTGGCCCCTCTCCTTTCTCTCTAGTTGATTCTTCCCCTGTCTCTCCATGAAGTGGGAGCACCTTCCTTCCTGGTGCTCCCTATGCTGCCAAAGGCCTGAACTCCACAAGGCCGCGTGTCCAGTGTCCCTGGACTAAGACGTCAGAAGTCACGAGCCCGAACCATCTTAATTGTTGCTCAGGCATTTGGTCACAGGACACAAACTATATGGAGCAAAAGTGTGAACTTTAGCAGAAATCCCTGTTGCTTGGAGTCAGAGCGAGGAGTCTGGTTTACTGGAAGTTTGTCCCCGCCCCCACAACCTCTGAGTAAATCAGGCTGTTCTTTCTTTCTTTCTTTCTTTCTTTCTTTCTTTCTTTCTTCCTTCCTTCCTTCCTTCCTTCCTTCCTTCTTTCTTTCTTTTTTTGTCTTGAGAGAAAAATTTACAGATAAAGAAGGTTAACAGTTTCAAGAATTTCGGGGCACATTACCAAACTGGTATTTTATTCCCCCAGTTTGAATTTATGATGGAAGAATGGTACAGACATGTGATCATCACACGGTGCTGGACTGCTGGTGAGAACATGGCTGTTCACATACCATGCCCTCATTCGCTTGTTACACATGTTGCCGGAGACTTGTTCATGCTTATTGTATGTAGCCTTGGTATATTCAAGGGACAGCTGTCTGGGATTGCTAAAAACGAAGCCAGCGTGTGAATTCTTGTCTACGAAGAAAGTGCGTATCAGCAGTAACTGCGGTCAGTGAACTCAGGACTCTTGACTCTGGACGTGGCCTGTCCTGAGTCAGCTCGTAGGCCTTGGGAGCTGAAATCAGAAGGGGGATGGGCAGCAGCTTCCTTCCTGCTTTCCTGCATGTATAATGCGATTTAGCTTGGGGGAGAAGGGATTCCATTGAGAAGAACTACAGGTTACATGAGCATATGTGCTTTGTGGGGCATCTCTGGTTCTTTATCAGGAACTCCCTCAATGATCCCTCTTATTGTAAGCAATGAGGAGTGGAAGTGGGGGTGACCATGCTAGAATAGAGGCATAGCCCTCTTGGCTGTTTAAACTCGTTCTCAGGACAAACAAGAGACTGTGTAAATAGTACAATAACTAAGCGCCCCATCAGAGGGAAGATTCTCATTCCCGATTTCGGAAAACATATTCTTTGCATCTGAATCACTGTTGTGGCAGCAAGTCAGAATCATTTCTGTGATCTCTACGTAGCAATGACCACTTTCAAAGCACTGGTTTCACCCCACTAAGCATAATTCTGCTCGAATGACTCTTCCCTGGTCGGAAAGAGAGAGCAAGGACTGAGAGCTTGCGACTGTCCTTTGTTTTCAAATGTCTTTAATGTTTGGACAGCTGCTCCTGGAAAAGTCATTTCCTTCGAATTCTTTGTCAAGGATGCTCAGTCGCTGTTTGCAGCCTGATTCTTGACATGTACTGACCTTGACAAGCCCCACGAGAGTTCATGAATTCCACTGAACACGAATTAATTTAGACATTAGCACAAACAAAATTATCTTGTTGGAAATGTGTGTCATTATGTTGTATTATGGTGTCGTTTCCCTTCCTGAACATGACGTCCATCAGTTAGTCCTGGGGCTGGACAGACTCGCGCATCCCCATGTGTGGGTTTTGCCCTGTAAGCCCTTGGGGTGCCGTTCCCATGGGAACTGTATGATTGGCGCTGTGTACATTTGTCCTGTATGGCGCTGTGTACATTTGTCCTGTATGGAGCTGTGTACATTTGTCCTGCTATGGAGCTGTCTGTCGTGGGGTGTTCTGTGTGTATTAATAAATAGAGCTTGCCTGAAGATCAGTGCAAAGCGGCCTCTCTAGTCAGCGATAGAAGCCAGGCAGCGGGGGCACACACCTTTAATCCCAGCACAAGAGAGGAGGATAAAATGGGAGGAAACAGCGCTCAGTCTCAGTCTCGTTCTGAGGATTCCTGGAGACAGGCTCGCCATTTAGGTTCGAGGCAAAGTTAAGAGCCGGTGGCTGGCTGCTTTGCTTTTCTGATCTTCCAATTGAATCCCGGTATCCGTCTCTGGGTTTTTATTAGTCATGCCCTAGCTGTCAATCTACACATTTTCTCTCTGGCTGCTGTTTACTGTGAGGTTCTGAGTGCTTTTAATATTCATTCACATTTATTGTAACTACTGTATAATACGGTGCTTTCTTCCTTATGAGGATCACACTTAAGGAACTTCCACAGTTTCGCAAAGGTTCAGATGCACCCGTGAGTCTCCTTGTGGACCTGATTTGTTTTTTTTGTTTTTGTACACGGAAGCACAATAGAGAAGCTTAAAGACCTAAAGGAGGTCAGACGAGGGCATTCCAGTTGCTGTCCAGCTGCATCTTAACCTCGCGTGAATTTGACAAGCAAACAGAATTTGATTTCTATCCCTACAATCGAAGAAAACGAGACTCTTTGCTGAAACTCCCAAGACATTCAGTCCTCTCTTCGAGTCTAGTAAAATGTCCTGATAAGAAAAAAAAAACCTCAAAGAACAGACCTTCGTCTCCTGAATAAACAAAGGCTCTGAATTTATTTAAGGACATGAAAATAAAATCACCTTCATAAATAATCCAGGTATACTTGGATGAGAACAGTGACTCACTGTTTGTCTTTCAAATGGAAGAAAAGCCTTCACGTCCTTGGCGTGGGACTGTCCACCATCAGGAGGCCTTTTTTGGCTCTGTGCCTTCACCTTGCCTGCGCGCACCCGCCCTGAGTTCCAGCTCCGAGGGGACTCTCCCCCGCCCACCCCCAGTGCAGCATGGGGACTCTCAGGATGGTTCCCTCATAGGGGCATCCTTGCCCTCCCAGTTCAGCCCCCCAGCTGCTTGGTGTCACTCAAACCTCCACAAGCACCTCCCTTGCATTCCTGGGAAGCTGCCAGACCGCCAACACTACACTCCCCCTCAGGAAAAATAACTGTGGCTCACACAGTGTCCTCCCCGAGTTCTGCTGAGTCACTCCTCTGTCCAGGGTTTGTACCCTTGAGAACGCTGAGTCAGCTCCTTCGGGGCAGGCCTGAAGGTGAGCATGCAGAGATGAACTTCAGCCCAGGGAAAACCTATGTCCAGAGGCCCGGAGGTGGGCTCCAGACCACGTGACTAACTCGCAACCAGGAGGGTAAAACCCTTGTTCTGTGAGAAGCCTAGTAACAACCTCTTTCAAGATGTCCATCATCCCAGTTTGACACAGCCATGTCAAACCTGTCCTCAGCATCCACCAACTCAAAGCCCGCATCTCTGGGAATCCAGCTGTTTCTGCACTTTCCGGAACTTTCCTTCTTTCAGGCCTCCCCCCAGACCTCCCCACTGCATTCTGTATTTTGTAGACTATAAACAGCTCCCTTACACCCTGTACTGGTAATCTGGTCTTAAGGTTTTGCAGCCGACCCAAAAACCAGCTTCCATTTTCTTTTCCTCTCTGTGGCTGCCTCTTGCCTGCTGCCCCTGAGACTGTTCATGGGGTCACTGCACAGTCTTCCCCGAGTGAGTGATCATGAGTGTTCTGCCTCCCTGCCCCATCTCCCCTGCTGTGCGCAGAGCACCTGGGTAAGCAGACTGTAACTTATAAGGATTTCCTTGGTGACCGTTGTTCTTAGTTTATAAGTCTAATGTTCATACTGCCTTTTTCGTATTACAGGCGGAGGAATGAGGGATATGCACGATATGTTTGTTGAATTGACTTACGTGGATATAAACCTCTAACAATATAAGGAATTGCCCTGGCAGAATGAGATTTTTAGAAGCTGTTGTCATTGGTTGCTCATAAGAGGGTTGAGAAG
>NW_004949106.1:3345135-3356523 GCF_000317375.1 Microtus ochrogaster | reverse complement strand
GCATAAATACACGAAGATGGTTAGAGGAGATGCAACCTTTCCTAGAGTTTCCTTAGGCTCCAAACTGGTCATCCTCCCTGCACATCGAGAATTAACCCTTTCATCTCAATGTCATCACTTTCATCCAGTCAAGGATGGCCGGACCAGAACTGAGCCCCCAGCCGTCTGGTTCTGGGAGATTTGATCTAGCCTGACAAGGTTTTCCACCTGCTACCTGACCCTTTCCAACCCAGCCTGTGACAAAGCAGACCAGTTTTCCCACTGGAAAAGCTGCACTGTGGGATCAGATGAAGCCCCTCAGCTCGGAGGCGTGCAAACGCAGAGAGTAGGTGCCCTGTTCAGAGGGGCCGGCAGGGCTTGCTCTTCACGGTCAAGTAGGCAATCATGCTTTAGACGCAAAGGGGTCTGGTGTAGCTGAACATAGAGAGTAAGTTAATACTTGTTAGAGGAGAGGGAAATGATGCCGTTGGCTGGTGCTGTCACCCGAGATTCCCGTGTTGTAGTCCCATTTCCAAGTGTCTCAGATCGTAACTGGTTTTTAGGACCCATAAAGAGGTAGTTAAGTTGCCCTGAGGTCATAAAGTGGGCCCCCAAATATAGTGTGTCCTTCTAAGGAGTGATCTGGACATGATGGCCCCTGGAATACTTGCAGGCAGTGCGTGGAGAGACCAGGTGACATTTGTAGGTGAAGGAGGGAGGTTCAGGCATCCTGATGCAGGACTTACTTCAAGTCCTCAGAATTGTGAGACGGTGCTTTCTTTGATGCTGTCTAAACCATCCTATCCATGACCCTTTGCTATGGCAACATTTGTACATTAAGATGATGATCCAGGAGGAGAAGGGACAAAGACAAGATTAATTTTATCAATATAAACCATCAGGACAAAAATTAAAACCCCATCATTTTATCTGGATCTTTGGATAAAAAAAAAAAAGTAAGTTAACTTGAATGCGTTGTTACCTGAAGGAGGATGCTTCAGCATACGACCTGATTTCAACATGAGCAGACAGGACGGCAGAGCCTTTAGAATGACCCCAAGTGCTCGTCTTCTTCTTGTAACTTACACTGTGGGCTCCTGTGTCCTTCAAGGTATGCCAGTTATTACCTCACCCAGTGTTGACGTTGCCAGCTAGCATGGGGGCCAGTCCTTAGTAATATTCGTCAAAAGGTTTATCCTGCAAAAATGCCCCAGTAACAGGCAAGGGACAGCGTATCAGTTATAAACAGGCCAAGTCTTGAAGGATCCAACCATTCTGGGCTGGAATTGAGAAGTTGGAAAATGAGATTGGAGGTGGGTGCAGTAGCCCTGAAAACTCCAGGCTGAGCAGAAGATGCACTAAGTGTCGAGTACTTTATTTTCCCCCTTCAATGAAGGCTGCGGAGCCTTGCTTGGGAATGACCCTGTGCTAACTGCTGGGACGCAACTGTTACAGCGAGAACAGAAGCAGCTACCGTGCGTGTGTGCAGTGGCTTTTGTTCTTGTGGGAGACGCCAGCTGTCAGAGTGAAGCAAGGTTGGCTATCGAAAGAGGCTGAGATGAAAACGATGTGGCTTCATTCACAATATCGCTGGATGCCGGCGCCAGCGCCCTCTCTGCTGTCCCACAGAAATGCTAGCCGCGAGCGCCTAGTAAAATGTGCAGTACATCATTAAAATTAAACGAAACTCTCATTCTGTCCCCCAGTGGTCCGAGTGGCATTGTGAGTGCCCAGTTATAAACGCCCTTGGCATCGCTACTGTGCGCTGGCCTTGTTCTCGCCCTTGGTGTATAAACCTGGGTTGCTAACCTTCATTTTGTGCTACTAACAAATGACCAAACATGGAACCATTTTCTGAGCTGACTGGTGGATGAGAAAACTGGTTTTAACTAATATTGGGGGGAAAAGTTGCTCACGCGCGCGTGGACAGTTTCAGGGTTCTCTAAGATTGCTTTCCACCTGAAATCTGTGAACGGCGTGTTCACTTAAAAGGGCAGTATTGACTTCTGTAGGTTAGTGGCCTATCAGTGTGTTTGATGACTTTGGAAGCTATCAGAATTTATTTGCAGCTCTAAACTGGAGCAGAATGAACCGAATGGCTTCCCAAGGATGCTTCTCACCCCTGGAGTGTAAATGCTGTGCTGACAGATGCACTCTTTCTACTCAAGCCCAAAGCAGGGGTGCCCCCTGCTGGACGATGTGAGAATTTCCCACTGTACAGCGCTAGCCGGGCATTGGAGCGTAGCAAATCTCCACTTTTAACTTTGGGTAGACCGATGTAGACGCAAATAAACGTGACTCATATTTTTAGGTCTTGATTAGATTTTCCACTAGACACAAATACGGGTCTCTGAAATAAGGAGAAAACAAACGTTAGGATACCGGGATACGTCAAGCTCGAGAAATAACATTCAAGCTTGTCTCTATTCCGTTTCACACATTTTTGCCTTTTTCCTTCCGCAGTTCATTGTTTAGTTACTCATTGTTCAGCTTAACTGAATCTATACGTGCGTTTCTTATACATATAAAAAGCACCTAGAAATGAATTTGGCCCATCCAGCGCTCTTCCTCTCCATCTTCACCCACGCCCAAACTCCTTAACTCGCGCTGCATCCTCCTCCTTACCGTTTTCTCCCCCGACACTCCATTAAATCATTCTCTCCAAGGTCACCAGAACCTCCTGGTGAAAATACCGTGAAGACCTCGCGGCTTTTCTCTTGACTCTCGGGAGCATCAACCTTGTTCTCATGGCGTTCCCGGCGCCTGTCTCCTTAGCGCACCGCATCTCTGGCTCTTCTCCCAGAAGCCTTTGCAGGTCTCCGTCACTCTTGCCTCCCGTTACAGGCTGGTGTTTCTCTGGGTTGGAGGTGGGTTCTCGACCCCCTCTTTGCTCTCTCTCTCTCTCTCTGGACGGTAACCGTCTGTACAGATGGCTTTGATTCCGCTCTGTGCGGTCGGCTCACGTGCTTCTGTTGCTGTGGTGTCTCTGCTTATCTTTGGATGTTCTGTACTCGCACCCACACACTTCATAATCCCCCACCCAATAAACTCAAGCCAGCCAATTTCGCACTCCCCCCTCGTGAGATTCCTACCTGGATGAACAGACAAACCCTGAATTATCCCGGGCGGGAAACTGGGATTTCTTGAGGGAGATCTTTTCTGATCCAGGTTCAACATGTTGGACCAGCCTCCTGGCCATCCCTGTAAGACCTGACTCTTTCTTTTAGCTCCCACCATTGTGGGTTGTCTTTCTTTATCATGTGTTTGCTAACCCTCCTCTTTCTTATATGCTCCTGCCTCTTTTATAGCATGGCACATGGGCCAACTTTTCTAGACATCAAGATGGCCATGACCACTGACTCTCCCAGCCCTCCCTACAGATCCTAGAGTTTTCCTGTACAAGCCTGTGGCCCTCCTTCCCCCATCCCTTCCAGTTCCTTCCCTTGGCATCTCTTCCAGGTTCTACCCTAGCTGCACGGAACCCTGATCCTGTTTGTCCAGGCCATGGGACTGTGATCTGGCTGTCCGCAGAGCCTCAAGAGTGTGTCTTGGAGCTGGGGAGATGGCTCAGCCAGGAAAGCGCATGAGATCTGTAAAAAAGCCAGGCCCAGCTGTGGGTACTGATAATCCCAGCACGGGGGAGACTAGAGAATCCTTAGGGCTCCCTGGGTGCCAGTTTAACCAGATACTTGAGAGACACTCCTGCACAGCGCGCACACGCGCAAGTATTTATACCCCCGAGAAGCCCACCCTGTCCTCCACCCTCCTCCCCTCAGTTCGGTCCCAGCTCAAGGCCAGTTTGTGTTGTCAACTTTTTTTTTTAATTAAAACGGAATTACATGATTTTTCCCCTTTCTTCCCCCCCCCAGTGCCTCCCATGTTAACCCACATATCCCCTTTCAAATTCATGACCTCTTATTCTTTATCATTTTTGCATATAGATTCAGATGTCCGTGCAGCTAAATTTATAAATACAACCTGCTGTGTCTGCTTAGTATTGTTGACTCGAGTTTGGATTAGTCCCACTATTTAGGGGACTCAGCTCCGGAGAAGACTAATACTCCCTCTCTCAGCAGGTTTTTTTTTTTTTTTTTTTTTTTTTTTTTTTGGTTTTTCGAGACAGGGTTTCTCTGTGGCTTTGGAGTCTGTCCTGGTACTAGCTCTGTAGACCAGGCTGGTCTCGAACTCACAGAGATCGGCCTGCCTCTGCCTCCCGAGTGCTGGGATTAAAGGCGTGCGCCACCACCGCCCGGCCCGGCTCTCAGCAGTTCTTAATGGAGGGCAGCTCTTCATCTAGGGGTGGGGCATCCTACCCTGGGACGTCAACGGCTGTTGCAATTGTTTAGGTCTTGTTTAGGCCGCCGTAGGGCTGAGAAGTCACGAGCTTCGCTCCCCTGCCAAATTCAGAAGACACAGTCTCGTAGCAAACGTTCCGGCTCTCTGCCTCTTACGGTCTTTCCGCCCCCATTCCTCCGTGTTCCCCCAGCCTCCAGGGTTGGCGATACGTTGTAGATGTTTCCATTGGAGTCGGCTACTCCAGTCAGCGCTTCTCTGCATTTCGACTAGCTGTGACTTTTAGTAATGGCCTCTGTCTGCTGAGAAAAGAGTGTGTTCATTGACGAGGGCTAGGAGGGGCCCTTAACTGTGGGTAGTATTTAGAACACAGTTCAGCCTTATACTGGGTTAGGAAAGCCTCCATAGTAGGTTCTCTTTTGAAATCTGAGTGACCTCTGTGACCTTCCCAGCCAAGGGTGGTTGGCTAGATTTGAAGCCAGACCTGATTTCCCTCCTATTTGAGGAGGCCTCAGGCCCAATTAAACAGTTGTTGGTCACTGCCAAGATAACAGTACCTGGCTACTGCCCTTGCTGTGCTGATGGTTGTGATTCACAGGCACCACAGCTGGGTAGGGCTGTGAGATTCTTTTCCCCCTTGGCAGCTCACAGCACTTTTTAAGCCTGAGAAGGCTAGTCCTCACGGAGGGACTTTCTATCGCTTTCAGCTTACTTCCTCTGAATCCTGTGTCGAAACTCTGGGGTTTCTTCAGCAACAGGGTCTTCTGGGAGGCGCCAAGAGCAACAGCTACAGCTGATATTGCTTTGGGAGTTTCTTGACCTCCCTGGGCAAACACTCGAACAGAGGATTCTCGTGTTCAGTACTGGAGTTTTATTAGAGGGTCTGTGGCTTTTGAGGGGAGCCCCATGCCCCAAGTGACATAACTTCATTTAAACTATAAGCATATATATTTGCATATATATAAACTATATATGTAAGCACTTATGCATATTATATGTAGCTTTAGGTAAATATAAGATTGTACGGCTTCATATGGCCTTTTCAAACATCCTTAGCATCGGGGCTCACAAGCATGCCGAAGCGGCGGAAGAGGAGGTCAGGGTTGCCTTGTTGATTGTTGACCTATGGCTACAGGAAATATCATCAGGTTTCATCAGAAACAGCTCCCAATTTTCAGCAGGGGTCACTGAAAGCTTCTCTGATTTTTTGCTTTGTTTTCTTAGTTCATATGTCCAAATTCTACAGAGTATCAGCTGCTGCCATATTAAAGAGTAGAGTGTGAGCATCCTTCCCTGGTGCTTGCTGCTAGCTCCGTTTTCACAGTCGTCTATTCTGGGAAGAAATCCGAGGCCCAGATAGAAAGAAGGATTAGGGAGGCGTTGGCACGACACGAAACTGAGTAGGTTTTATGAATGCATGGTGGGTTTTTTTCCCTCCAGGCATATATATTTATAAAGTTAATTTAAAAATAAAAACAGGTAAGAATGACGGTATTTGACATTTGGGAGAAATGTTTTGACACCTACACACGAGCTAGCAGTAGCGTTCCAGAGAGTCAGCAGGAGCGAGGCCAGGGAGATGTAGGTCCCCTCAGAGAGAGGGCTCAGCTGTGACCTTGCTGTTTCCCATGACTGTGTCTGTCCCTTCTGCTTTTGCCAAGTCCACAGGATGAAGACATTCCCTTCGAAGGTGTCAGTAATATGTGAACTTTGATTTGGGCTCTGGGTTTAAAAATAACAGCATGAAAGTCCTTGTTTAGGCCAGTTCAGTGGATGCTGTAGAGCAGATGCCGGCACTGGATGAATATAGAGATCTACTCCTTGGTACGAATTAGGAAAACGTTGTCAGGGTTTCTGTCCTGCCTGGTTCCCGCAGTTGTGAAGTCCCAAAGAAATCACACAGAGGTCTACATTAATCATAAACTGATTGGCCCGTTAGCTCACGCTTCTTATTAACTCTTATAACTTCCTGCCTAGCTACTGGCCAGTCAGCATTTATTTAAAACGTAATTGACAAAATGCATAATTGTCCCACACCAGTAAAAATACCGCGTTTGTGTAGAGAAACGCAGAGTGGTATAAACACGTGGCGGGATAGAGGAGTTATCAAACCAGCATGACCCCGAATGAGCAACTGGAAAGGAAATTTCCTGGACTTCCCACGTTTGGATGGGGTTGGGTAGGGTTGAACACATCCAACATACACAGACATGTGATACCAGTTTGTGTCGAGCGCGGTTGCTGGATGAAGCATCTCTGAGGACCCTTGAGCTATGCATCAATCTATGGGCACAGCAGAATGCCCTCAGCCACCATTACATTGACGTTTTCCCCTCTAGTCTCGTTTGGTTCTATCCTAGCTCTCTGGGTCATCCAGCCGGGTACTCCAGGCAGAGAGACACAGGTGGACTTACTCTCCTGGCATGGGTTTTAGGCTAGATTGGTTGGGCACTCCCCTAATCTCTAGGCCACCCTTACTCCAGCACATCCCATAGGTAGGACATGCTGTATGTATGTGAAAGGTTCTGTGCCTGGGCTGGCTTTCCGCTCCCTCCACTTGAGGTTTTCGTCGTCAGAAGATGGCTACTTCAGGCTACATATCCACTGTTGCTAGGAGTCTTAGCTGGGATCATCCTTGCAGATTCCTGGGGGATTCCCTAGCCCTAGGTTTTCACCTGACCCTAAAATGTCCCCCCATTTCCAGTCTCGTCGGTTTTCTCCTCCCCCCTCCCCCCAAAGCCTTTTCGTTGAAGTTCCCATCCCCGCCTGCCCTCAGTCCACTCACGAAATCTCTTCTATCTCCCCTCCCCAGGGAGACCCACGTGTGGCCCTAGGAATCCTTCTTGTTACCTAGTCTCTCTGGGTCTTTGCTCTGTGCACAATTATCCCTTATTGTGCAGTTAATATTCACTTATGACTGAGTTACCTCACTCAGGAGAGATTTTCTACTTCCATCCATTTGCCTTCAGATTTCTGGGTGTCCTTGTTTTTAACAGCTGAGTAACGCTCCCTCGTGTAAATGGACCACATTTTCTTTATCCATTCTTCAGTTGAGGGGCATCTGGGTTGTTTCCAGGCTCTGGCTATGACAAGTAAAGCTGCTGTGCACATAGCTGAGCAAGCGTCCTTGTGGTATGATTGAGCATCCTTTGGGTATATGACCAAGAGCAGTATAGTTTGGTCTTGAGGTAGACTGAGTCCTAGTTTTCTGAGAAACTCCCACGCTGACTGTACAAATTTGCACTCCCACCAGCAATGGAGGAGTGTCCTCCTTGCTCCACATCCTCTCCAGCGATGGAGGAGTGTCCTCCTTGCTCCACATCCTCTCCAGCATGAGCTGTCACTTGTGATTTTTATCTTAGCCATTCTACTAGGTATGCGATGGAATCTCTGCTTCCAGTTGTCATGTCCAATGGTCCCTTTGTCAAAATGGTGGCAAGGATTCTCCGGACACGGATCCTTGGGGGCCCCGACACCCCTTAAGGCTTTTTCAGAGTCGCAGTTTTCAAGTTCCGCTCAGGGTTTTCCATTATTCAGCTCACTGGTGTTGAAGCAATTTTGTTGACGTTTTCTGTCAGTGGATTAGGCTTGCAGTCATTGCCCGTGGCAGACAGATGGCCTTTCAAATGCTGCGCCCTCGAAGGAGCCCATGGCAGGAAATCTACAGAAGGATAACAGTTCTGTCACAGACAACGAAGCTCGCCATCGACTTCTTTTGTGGACAGACGGCTTGGGTTCATTTTTACTTTCTCCCCTGTTTTAAAAGAAACGGCCACTTCAAAATGTTTATTCCATGAACAAGCAACCCTTCCGTGTGTTGCACAATTCTACAGCCCTGAAGTGACAAGACAATTGGCTCTCGGGGGTGGGGGAGGGTGCCTCATCCTGTGGGATCCGAGGAAAGCGTCCACATTAGCGCAGGTGCGTCTTAAAACAGTATGCGTCTTTTCCAAGATAAAGAAGCGTTGTTGAAATCCTGGCTTCACTTTTGGGAACATCTCATTCTCAGTCCTCCACAAATCCTGTGTGTCGCTGCCAAACTGCTCTCAAGTTTCAAGGTTCATCATTCCTGGGGTTCTGGTTTCTCTCAAATTATGTTAGCTGCCATCTTTGGCAATCCGCTCGCACGGGCGGGAGGAGGTAATTTGGGCTCCTGGCTGCTGCAAGGAGAAATCACGTCTGATAAATAGCGATGAGCCCTCGCCTTAGCAGCAATCCCTGAGTCTTTAGCTAGCGTCAATCAGTACTCTAGGGTCCGAGGAAGAACAATTGGGAGATTGAGGCTATCCTGGACTATACAGCAAACCCAAGGACACGCTGGGCTTTGTACCAAGACCCTGTCTCAACACATTGATAAATGCTTCCAAACTCCATGCCTATATTGGAGAGAAAGGCCAGAATTCAAAAGTATCAGCATAAAGACTGTGCTGTGTGTGTCATGGGCAAACCACATTTATCGAGAAGCAGCAGGAATGTTAGAAGTGATATAATGACATAATGCCCTGATATGCCCATAATTTCCTCACATTTTAGGGAGTCGGTGGCACGCTTATGGTTGACGAAGAAGCATTGCATCACTTGCCAAAGCAATGAAGCCGACATAGTAGGGAGACCTCAAAGCAGCGGGCTACTAATCAATAACCCAGTGGTGCCAGTTGTGGGATTCCCCCATGGGAGGTTTGATCAGGGAGACTTCAGAGGCCATAATGACATAATGCCCTGATATGCCCATAATTTCAGGCATATCATAGTACAGGCTCCTGTCAATCTTCTTGTTGTCAGCAGGAGCTAGAGGACAGACCTCATTGCTAATGACACCATACAGCTCAGTTTGCAAGATACAGAGGGAGCAGACTGGCCCGGAGCTGGAAATGTCCTCTCTTGATGTGGGCTTCCCCTCCGTATGCCGTGAATACCATTGGTTAATAAAGAAGCTGTCTTGAGCCTATAGCAGAGCAGGGCAGAACAGAGCTAGGCAGGGAAAACCAAACTGAATGCTGGGAGAAGAAGGCGGAGTCAGAAGGAGCCATGGAGCTGCCGCTAGAGACAAACATGTTGGAACCTTGTCGATAGGCCATGAGCCTTGTGGTAAAATATAAAATACTGGAAATGGGTTAGTACTAGATGTAAGAGCTAGCTAGAAATACACTTAAGTGATTGGCCAAGCAGTGATTTAAATAATGTAGTTTCTATGTGATTATTTTGGGAGTCTGGTCAGCTGGAGAAACAAGCAAGCAGCCTCCCCTTCCTGCTATACTCTCTTCTAGTTAACTTTCAAAGTCCGAGAAGATTCGATAATGGCAGGTGGAAGAGAAAAGGCATTAATGGTCTCACCCAGCTGCAAACCCTGTGAATTATAAAACTCACCTTCTGGGCATGATGTGCTTATATAGAATAAAGTAGCGCAAGCTCTGAGACCCAACCTGCAGACAAAATCCCACGAGGAGTACAGAAACCTGCAAACGCAGTCAACAGCCCATGCATGAGGAGGCCATAGGCCTGAGCAGGGAGCTTGCTAATGTTGCTTAACAAAATTGACAGAGCACACAATTTTCCCTAATTGTCTGTGTTTACACCCATAGATAAAAGCTGCTCTCAGCCCTAACCAGTGAGTCTTCCTTTTCCATGAATGGTAGTAAATGTAGAGACTGTCGCTATCCAAGACACTGAGAATAAAGGGTTGTTGAGGACTCAGCCCTAAATATGATCTGCTAAGGTTCAGAGGACACTGGGAAATATTGGGTAGAAGGAATATGAGAGCTAGGATATATGGAGATAATAATTTCAAAATGCTGTCATCCAGGCACAACACGACCATTGCAATCGCAAACCCACACAGCGTAGAGATAGCTTCATTGTTTCCGTGTGTGGCTGTGTACGTGGAAGGGTCTTTCCATTCCCAGAGTTCTCGTTGGCTGCTTTACATATTTGTGGTGCACTCTGGGACAGAGTTTCCTTCCCATGTGGCAGAGGCACTGGACACCCCATCTTCCTTTGCGCTCGTGAACTGGCACCACAAGGGAGGTGCAGTTCATGGGAAAGGTGGGCGTGGGCGAGCCATGCATGCCTTTGGATAGCGACTCTGCCAGATTGCAGCTGAAGCTATCTCAAACACTAGAGTAG
Organism: Microtus ochrogaster; assembly: GCF_000317375.1. Lineage (NCBI taxonomy): Eukaryota > Metazoa > Chordata > Mammalia > Rodentia > Cricetidae > Microtus > Microtus ochrogaster. The sequence continues at coordinate 3,346,128 of NW_004949106.1, read as the reverse complement.
ACTGATTTTTGCTAAGAGAGGTAGGAAAAACAAAATTCCTAAGTATCCTCTGAAAGATTACAAAACACAGACTGAGGATTTATATTTAGAATTCCGGTTACCTTGATGCATGCAGTATCATGAGATTTAAGACACGTGACATCATGCTTAGTATACTCAGTTTTCAAGTCATATTGGCTACCATGTCCTGATAGAATTTTACTGACACTCATCCGCTTGTGAATCCCAAGCTTATATTAGTGAATGAGAGAGCAGGAAGGCATCCTAAGGACTAACATTGTTACAGTGACTCAAAGTGGAAAAGCTATGATACAGTAGCCACCTCTACAGTCCAAATCCTGCTGGGTATTTCCTTATTTTTAGGCAATGTACTTTAATTGCAATTAGTATAGTTAAAGGTACTTAACCAGGAATGTCTAATTTTGTTTTTTGATATGCATTACCTGCCATTAGTTTTTAGCTTTAACTTCTTATAATGATCTGTTATGATTGCCCGTGTTTCCAATGGTCACTTTCTCAGGATGTTGGACTTGCTATGCAGCCTTATATTCAGAAGCCAAATAGGCATGAAGATGAGCGGGGCGAGCCTCTCACAGCTGTTCTCTGTGTCCCGTCAGCATCAGCATGCCCGAGTACCCCATGCTGCTCTCACGCTCCTTTGGACTAAAGTGGCTTCCTTTCCCCCTCTGAGCTGTGACTTCTCACCAGCTTTCTGATGGAAGAGGAAGGGCTGCTTGACATTTCTCTCAAGTTGAGCATTCTGGGGTCAAACGGTGCCTTAATTTTGCATTCTATGCCGTGACAATCCCAGATCATTTTAGTGTAACAGGAAGCATTTCGATTTATAAGCCACTAAGAAAATAAATTCTCTAGACTTCACTTTCTCTTCTTCCTCCAAAAGCCCTGTCTGAAGAGGATAGAATCAAAACATTCTTTGAAATGCCTCATTGGTTGTGCCTTAACTATATATTCTACACGACTCTTTTGCCTGAG
>NW_004949106.1:3330907-3344672 GCF_000317375.1 Microtus ochrogaster | reverse complement strand
TGGAAGGAAGGAGATCTGGTCTGAGCTGGTTGTTGTTTGTGATGGGGTGGAGAAAGGGGCAGCCAGCTGGTTAGGGGAAATGGCTGAGCCCCAAATGGGAGAAATCACCTAAGAGACTTGCCTGAATGGGGGTCCTTAGCAGGACACATCAGCTCTGTACAGTTTTCTAGAATAAGAAACTGAATTTCTCTTCTGCCTCTGGTGTCTCACATGGGAAGATCCAAAGGGAAAAAGTCAGTGTGTGCTTCCTTGAGCCACAGAACAGAAACCCTAATCCTAGCTTCTTGAAACAATGAAACCCAAGCTTCCTATGTAAGATCTTCATAGACTTTCATTTCCCCCCTTCATTAGCTAGTCATTTAATAATTGTTTGTTTTCTTCTGCCAGTGCCTGTCATCGCCTGGGCTGTCGGGAGATGATGTGGGTCTGTCCTTGTCCACTGGTACAAACTGTTTTCTCCGACTGGCCATTGTTTTCTAGAGAGACTGGCTTCTGTTCACCAGAGCTGGCACAGGCTGGCCTTCAGGCTTGGATGCCACTTCCCAGAACCGGTGCCCTGGCAGTGGGCTGATTAAAATGCGTGTCACAACCCGCTGTGGGAATGGGCATGAGAGCGTGTTTGGCATTCGCACCACCGAGACCGATAGCTGTGTATGCTTCATTTTTTCTCTTACGTGACAGCAAAGTGTGCCAGCTTGCTTTAAAAATGTCTGATGATCGTTTCGAGTCTGAGCCTAAAGGGCTGTGAGCAGAACCGGAAATAATCTCACATGTACTCACATCGTTAATAAAGCGTGTTTATAAAGGGATTTCTCCAGTTTTAGAAACCGCTATCCATGTACACAGCCTTGCAAAACAGTCGCTTGCAGGTGCATTTTAAGTATGCCCCTCAAGTCTCTATTGCGAGATAGTTGCGAGTTATTTATGGTGGCCGTAGGGGAGCCTGACTGCTTTTGAGATCATTTTATAGCCGTTTATTGGTGATCATTAAATCGCAAACAGCTTTTCAACCTGGGTTCTTCAATCTTCGAGCTGCCAGGAAGGCCCCAGGTCATTCTCAGTTCCTTCGCCGGACATAAAAGCCCACAGTGCATTTGGTGGGAGGCTCTCTGACTGGGCCCCCACCTGGGTCTTCTCACTGTTTCCTGCATCCCTGGCCCCTCGTCCCCTCTGTAGATTCTGTTAGTGTCCCGTGGACGGTCTGCATCCCTGGCCCCTCGTCCCCCCCTGTAGATTCTGTTAGTGTCCCGTGGGTGGTCATGTTCTTCTGTCTCCGTTGTGGCGTGGATAGCAGTTGAACAGGTGGCTTCACTGTGTGATTGTGTAAATGGAAGAGTGTATGATTTGTGCTCGAAAGAGGCCGTACCTTGTAGTGGCGATGACCACAGACCTTTGAACAAGCTGTAGATCCACCACCGAGGGGCTGTGTGACTCTGGAAAAGGTGGTCCCTCTGGCGCTGTTCTATAATAGGTAATCTGGAGTTCATGAAAATATCTGTCACCTGGAGTGTGTGACAACTGAATGATTCTGCCCAGAATAGAATATTCCCTGCACAGAGTAGGCCCTTTGTGTGTTCTGTTCTCTTTACTTAATAATTGCATTTTACCGGTTTTATAAGTGGCTTCAATATTCAGGGTCTTGGGGGGCAGGGGTGCTTTGTCCAGCATTCTGTTAAGAGAATTATCCAGTTCCAGGAATGTTGTGAATATGTTCCCCTCAGGGAATGAGTCTCTGACTGTGTGGGAAGGGGCACGGGGCCTGGAGGGAAAGACAAGACTTTGGGTGGCTGTGACCTTGTGCCCGAATGGAAGCTCACCACGCTCAGACTCCCTTCTCCTCACACGGAGGTTTTTTTCTCCACAGCCTCCGAGTTTGCTTCTAAAACCCTAGGCCATGGTTTGGGCAACTGAAGGCAGTCCATTTTAACACAAACAGTACTCACAGGGCAGCCGGTTCACATGAGAGGTTGAGGGGGAACTTAACTGTCTCTCCAACAGGTTAGGATCAGCAACTAATTTTATGGATTTTGAGAAAATAAACATTCTAAGGCATTTTCTTAGCAGGTAGTCTATACACTTTAAGAAGATGACGTTCATAAAATTAAAGAAAGGTTGCATTCCATCGCGGATTGCTTGCTCTAATAGGCTATTATCCTTCTCTGAGTGAGCCCGAGCTGGATAGAATGTTCCAGCAGTCATTACTGCCCCCACACTCTCCCATATCATCCCTCACCATTCCGGGGTCGCGCTTGCCTGCGCTGCTGTGGGAAAGGGAGGAGAAGGGGGAGGTTACTTCCTCTTTGATCTGTGCACCACAGAAACACACTCCCTCTTCTGCACACCTCTGTAGCCCTTCAGGCCCTGAGCCGATAGGGGGCATCCACTTAAACACTGTAATAATAAACTCATTTCAAAAAATAAAACCGTAGGTCCTGCTTTCTTCTGACACATTGACGCAAATGGCAGCCAGCGTGTCCCAGAAACCTCTCTGGGCTTTTTATTTTGATGGACGTGCTGTGCCTTGAGAAACGTCTGTCCCTTACCAGACGGGAACATTGTCCTCAGTATGCAGAAGCGCACAGAAGGGATGTGTGTAGGACACAAGACACCAACAGGAGCTGGCAGCTATAACCCGATCGGTTAAAAGCCAGCCCAGCAGGCACGAGACTGCGTGCGTGCATGCCTGCATGCGTGCGTGCGTGCGTGCGTTCCATCGCGGGATGCTTCGCTTTGTGCTGTTTAATCTGACAAGCCAGTTTGCTTCTCAGTTTTATGGAAGAACATCTCTCCTCATCTTCTCCTAGAAATCTTGGCCTGAGTAGGCAGGAACTTTAAAGGTGAGCAAAGTCTCCGACTACGGTTGGAAGGTTCAAGGGCCCTCTGCGTCCACAGGAAGTCTCCCCTACAGGAGTCCCAAGGAGCAGCCGATGCAGGGAGCTGGGGGGCGGAGGGCGGGTTAGGTTTGAGATTCTAGAACCCAAGAGCCAATCCCTCCAATCACGGTGGAAACTAAACTCGGATATAACCCTGGAGAAAGAAGCGCAAAGGTCTGGGTCTCTTGCATCCTTCGCCAGCATCCCGACAAGAAGGGGAGCAGCGTTGCTGCGCTAGCCCGGTCCCTAACCTTCTTCTTTTCTGTGTCCACCCGTCTGCAGGGACAAGGAGACCTGCTGAAGAATGCCAAGAACGAGGCTATAGAGAACATGAAGCAGATCCAGCTGGCCTGTTTGTCCTGTGGCCTGAGTAAAGGCCCTGGCGCTGGCCCCGAGGCCAAGGGCAAGCGCAGCCTGGAAGCCATAGAGGAGAAGGAGGGCGGCGAGGAGAACGGGAAGCTGTGACCGAGGCCGGGCGCATGCGCACCACAAGGACTCCGCTCTCTCATTTTTGCCTTTTCGTTTTGTTTTTACATTCTTCAGATGTTCACAGAGATGATGCCCTCCGTGGGGTGCTGTACATAAACATATATTTTCACAGTGCCAGCATTTTTCTGTAGTTAATTTATCTAAGCTAAAATTGTTCGTAGCGGTGTTGTAAACGCTGAGCTGTGTGAGTAGACCCGTGTGTGCGGCTGCCTGTGTGCACGTGGGTGTGTGCGTGTGTGTGTGCGCACACGTGAGTGCGTGCTTACGTGCGTGTGTGTGAGTATATCTATGTGTGACTGTCTGCGCATGTGCACATGCGTGCATGCGTGTTTGTGCCTATGTGTGGCTGCCTGTGCACATGTGCACGTGTGTGTGTACCTATGTGTGGCTGCCTTGCACACGTCCGTGTGTGCTTGCGTAAGAGAGAGAGAGAGAGAGAGAGAGGGAAGTTCTGTTAAAATATATTCTCTGTCACAGTATTGGTTTTAGTAAGTTATTCTTTATGATCATCTGGAGACAGTTGATAATCTAAAATAATAGTGAGCACTTAGTGTAACCCATCGCTCTGGTTAGCTTTAGCTCTGTCTTTGAGATTTAATTAATTTGGGGATTTTTAGCACAGCTTATTACTGAAGAAAGCCAAACGTATCAAAGCAAGGATGTTTTTATAGATTTTAAATATAGATTTAAAAATGGCAGTAGAAATTAAAGCGGATAAATCAATTTTCAAATCAGAATTCTGGGCAGACAAATTCACTTCTTCGTTCAGCAAAGTCTTTAAAATATTTATTAAATGAAATCGAATTTAGGATTTAGTCTCTGTAGATGTTTACTAAGCATGTGGCTTTGGTTGAAAAGCTGACCACAGCGAATCGGTAGCCACTAGGCGGGACTCTGAAACGCGGTGATGGGACCGTTGAAGGGACAGTAATGGAGTCAGGTGTGATATTTCCAGGTTTGCCGGGCAGGAGCGCGGCGTTCATTCGCTGTGACTGGAAGCGGGCAGATGCGCGTGTTTGGCCAGGATTGGATTGAGTATCGGGTACTAAATTTAAATATAAAGACATTGTGCAAACAGTATCCTTTTGTCATGTTGAGCGGACATAAATTCTGTAAGTCAGACATCATCTTTATGACGATGTGATAGCTAATTCGATGGCATGCGTGGGATAATCGTAACGCACACAGTAAAACTCATAAAGAAGGAAGTGGCTGATGAGGGTACCTTTATAACTATATCTAGATAATTTCACCCTAATGTCTTCATAAACCTCTTAAATGTAATGTTCATTCATCACCACCAACAGAACTAGATGTTCTATGGTTATGAAAGAATATATTTATTTAAAACATTGCTTTTATTTTGAAAAGCTTCTTAATTAATTTGATTGACAAATATGCTAATTTGGGGGAGCCTAGAGAAGATAATTGTTGAAATTTTGCAAATATGAACATCCTCTATAGCTACTGTGTTATTTCTGACTTCTTAATACTACTATGTTCTTGTCGCACATTGCCGAAAGAGTAAAGATATCAAAACATGGATTTTTTTTTTTTGTTCTCCTTTCTTGTGAATTTATTGAAAACGCGAAGTTCTCGTTACGTGAAAATGTTAGCAGGTATACTGTTTCCACAGACCAGTCATCATAAAATCTCTCACTGGGCTGAAACCAGGCACTTGGGGAGGTGGCTGGGTTCATCTGAGGACCAATGTCTAAGAGTGCTGTGGCCGCCTGAAAGAATCTCTCTGGTGTCTGTTACACTTGGCCTGCCATGAGAGGGATAAGAGGGAGAGCCGTGTGATTCTGTACGATGAAAGATAAATACTACCGACAGAGACGGGATCAGCCAGCTGGACCTTTCTCGGCGTCTCCAATCCTGTTTGGATCAATCCATGCCTTGCAGGTAATAAAGTTGGGTGGCAAAAACATAGACTATTTATATTTTCTTTGCTTTGCTTTGGGGGATCAAACCTAGTTCATCCCGTTCACCCCTAAGCTCCATTCATACGTAGCATCTGTCTCCGTCTTCCTGAGAACATGCTGGCGATTCCGTGCCTGTGATATTCTTTGAGCTGTTGTCAACACCTTTTTATTCTTTCCCTGGGGACCTCTGCTAAGTGAGGAAGTAGGGCACAGTTCAGGAAGGAACGGTCTAGCTGCCAAGAGGATGATGCCCTTGTGGCAGTATTGCCTTTGAGTAAACCGAAATGCACCGGGGCTTTGTGGGTATTCACGCGGCACGTTTTCTACTGCGTACAAATGTCTGTCTCCATCATAGCCTTGAACCGCCATACAGAAAACCACTTTTACCTTGGTATCTCATACTAACCTGTAGTATTAGGACAATTATTTAGAATGCAGCTCCAGGATTATATTGGGGCAGTAACATGGCAGTTGAAGGTTCTCCTTCCAGATCTGTGACGTCACTAGCCCTACCTGGGTATTTAGCCGGGTTTCCAGGACCAGGCATGGTTTCCCTCATGTCGAATGGGTATTAAGCCCTGTCGAGAGCTGATGGCTGCTTCTAATCATGCTATGGTGGTCATTGTGGCTCATAGGCATCATAGCTGGTTAGGACTGATGGGTTAGCCCCTCCTGTGGAAGCTTGCATGGCTCCTTCTAGTCAATGAAAGCTAGTCCTCATAGAGGAAGGAGGTGTTTAGGTCTATCCAAGCTCAGGGGTATTGGGCCCTGGGTCTGACGTGCATGGTGTTTTCACCAATGGGTACTTACCTTCCACCTCTGCGGGGGCAACCGTGGCCAATAGAAACAGCTTGTGTTTTGGGGAATCTCTTGGGCAGCCCTGACCAACAAATCACAAGAGAGCTTCTTCTCGCGCCTGGTGTTGGGCTTTTGTTAGATGGTCTTTGGTTCTTGGATCATTGCCAGGCAAGATGGGAAAATTTCATTTCAACTATATATGTTTATATGGAAATGCATGTGTTGTTCTTATTTTTAGGCAGAGGGTAGATAGTATGATTCTGTATGACTTTTCCAGACGTCGTTACTGTTATTTTGTTCTGCTTCTTCCGTGTTTATCTCTGTTTCCCCTCCCCAATGAGAGCCTCCCGTTTCTCCACTTCCTCATTAGATGGATCATACCCTGCTCTTTCCCTCCCCGCCGCTCTCCAGCCTGCAACCGTGCCCTTTTCCGTCCTTGGTTTCGGGGTGTTCTCAAGAGAGGAAGAAATAAGTTACATTATTTGTAAATATCTCAGGAATTAAAGGAGAATTAGGATAAAAACAGAAGTTATTTTTGAGTGTAAGTTAAAATTAATTTAATTCAGAAATGGCTTCTAGTTTTCAGCCATGGAATTATCAGAAAGAAAAAGATGAAACCGGCGAAGGAAGGACAGCATTGAGTAGGACAAACCAGCGAAGCCTGAAGTTGGTTCTCTGGGAAAGACCAATAGAATTATAAGTGTTTTACCAGAGATGAGGGGAAAACGAGAAGGTGCAAATTACCAATGCTGAGCAAGAAAGAGGCATCATATTAGATTATACTAATATGAGGGGGATGATAAAGCTGGGTTATACTAATATGAGGGGGTTAATAAAGCTGGGTTATAAAGACTCAGTGCCAATAAATTCTACAGCTACAACAGGACAGAGCAAACTCCTTGAACGACACAGAATACCAAATCTGAAAGTAATTAAGAATCAAGAAACCAGAGTCGAATTACACATCGCAGGTCTTCTCCGTTTTCAGAAACGTGATGTAATGAAGAGTGACAGAAAACCAGTCAATCAATCAGTGGTTGCCCGGGAACAGCTAAGGGCAGCCAGGGAGCTGAGCTCAGCCCTAGGACGGCTGAGGGCTGATCAAGGCGTTTCTAACCTCTGCTTGGGGATAATTTTATATGCCATATTTACACGAAAGCTTCAACTGTATACTTCATACACGCAGAGTTTACTGCAGGGAGCTTTACGTCAGCACAGCTCTTTAAATGCATAGTAAAGCTATATGTTGCTAACACATTTCCATTCACGAGCAATCATTTCCCCTGCCTGTACCTTTGCAGTTTTCTTTAACGTTGGAGATGTTGCCTCTGTAGCGCTCAGGTTTTCTTTTATCTGGGAACCAGTGCATGTCGAGAGTTAGGCATTTAAAGTCTGCATAAGCTTTCTCTTTTGTATCGCGGCTTTGTTATTTTTGCGACTGCACACATTTGCGTGTGGAGACTCGTGTGCTCCTGCTCAGCTGTCCTGATCTTGGGAACAGCGGTCCACAGTCTCCTCAGCACCACACGGCACCGGACGTACCCTTTCCCCGTTCCCTCCTCTCCCCTGACGTTGTTCATCTTTCTCTGTGCCCTAGGAGAGTTTCTTATGCTCGTCTTTGAGACAGAAGTTCAATTAAATCTGTCGATTTTGATTTCAAATGTTTGGTCACGGTTTCATTTCATGGTGTTTCTTTTACACCTTGTGTTTTGCTGTTTTACTCTTGAAGTATTGCTGGCAGCATTTTGAACACGTAACTCTTTTGTGTGTCTTCTCCATAATCCGGCGCTGGACCGAATGCAAAATTGAATCACAAAACAGTCCCACAGAGTCACCTTCTTATCCTTATTTTATTTATTTATTTATTTATTTTGGATTTTTCGAGACAGGGTTTCTCTGTAGCTTTGGAGCCTGTCCTGGAACTAGCTCTTGTAGACCAGGCTGGTCTCAAACTCACAGAGATCCACCTGCCTCTGCCTCCCGAGTACTGGGATTAAAGGCGTGCGCCACCACAGCCTGGCTCCTTATCCTTATTTTAGAAGAGGGAACTGATCCTGAAAGAGCATTTGGGCTCAGGATTACTGTGTAACAAGCCTTCTCCAAGCCCCGAGCCCATTTATTTTATTCACAAGTATGCTGTAGAACTCCTACTTAGGTAGAAAATCAGCAGGGTTCTCAGTTGACTGTCCTGACATCGGGTGGAATTGTTTTAAGGTTAGAGACGGAAACCACCCAGAGGCTTCTATCTCAGCCACGGCTGGTGGTGGATTCCAGGAAACCGAAATCCCCTCTAATCTCTATCACGTTATAGCCACTGAAGCAGCCCCAGAATGGACTCCACTTCTTTCAATCCTGATGCAGAATGGGAAGGTTCTGGAACAGCTTTGGAAACCGGAAATAGCGCTGTTAGCCACTTTTGGAACCTACTGTGTTCAATAGGCAAAGTAAGCTGTTTTCCTGAGGTTGCTTACTTGAAGTGGAGTTTATTCATGAAAACAGGTTTTCTGTTTTATTGACTATAAACGAGATGCCATCTAATCGTTTCTTAAATTCGAATTTCGACTTTCCATTCCTTTAATGCTTCCTTGCGCTCGGGGGCGTGGCCTTGCATCCTGGCATATTCTTTCATATTACAATGTGTTTTCTCAAGATCCATTCTGCTTTGCGTCACTGTGATGTCTTGTCAAAACCTGCTTGATGCGGATGTATCCACCGGGACTCACACAGTTCAAATACGCACCATCCCATCGTGTTCTGCGACGTCTCCGTTCACTGGAAAGAGAAGCTTTTTGGATGAGAAGTGGTAAACACACTCGTCTGTGGGGTATCAGGATAAGATTTAGACTATAGTAAGGGATTATACTTGTCTAGCAATGTGGAGGTAGAAGATTCTTTTCCCCCTAAGGTCCATGACCCCACTAGCTCAGGGAAGCTGGCTAGGTTTCCAGGACTCAGCATGATTTTCCCCTTGTGGAGTTGGCCCTTTGTCTGATTAGGAAACTGTTGGGTACCGGTAACTTGTGAGTGCCATTTACGGCCCCTGTCTAGATATCTTGCCCTACTGGTCGCTGTTGTGGCTTATGGGAGTCACAGCTGGTAAGGACTAGTAACTGCTTCCTTCCCTTGGCAGCCTGCGGAGTGTTTTCTGGTATGGGGGGGGTGCAGGGGACTAGACCGCAGGAAAGAGGCTTTCAGGTCAGACCCAGATCCAAGTCCCACCTTCGGTCTCTGAGAGGCCACCAAGGGTTATGTCAGTAGCCTACGTTTTTTGGGACCACTTGGACTACTCTGACTAGCCATCTGAAAGATTTCTCATGACTGTCACTGGGGGTTTTTAGCTCTTGGGTCTTTGGAAGCATTGCCATCTCAAATGGTATAACTTCCTTTAACACACACACACGCTTGTGTGTGCTCTTGTGTGTGCTTGTGCACACTTGTGCGTGTGTGTGTGTGTGTGTGTGTGTGTGTGTGTGCCTCTGTCTGTCTATCTGTATAGATGTAATGGCATCTATAGCTCAGGGAACATCTCAGAACGGGGTGCAGGAAGGTGGAGAGCCAGAACCCCGGGCAATCTGTGCAAGCCTCTCCTAGAAATGTCTGTGTAAACGAGATCTGAACGATGTGGTATCAATAGGTGTGCCAACATGGAAGGGGAGGAATGCATGGGTCCCACTCCTAGACGAAGAATTCCAGGCAGCAAATGACTCCTGAGACAGGGAGAGTTAGTCTTTCCCAGGGCTGAGACCCGTTATCGGTTGTCCAGTACAGAGTGGTCAATGCTGAAACCGTATACTCGCAAACAACAGAAACAGACTCAAAGACTGTACTTACATATCTGTGCGTGTACATGCGCACACACTGGTGTGTGTGTAACAGTAATTAAAGAGTCTATTCATTTGAGAATGGGGCCATGAGAGAAGAAAGGGAAGGGGGAAATCAATGTAATTCTTTTTTTAATTAAAATGTACGAAAATAAAAATAATCACAACCTGTTGTTTCTCAAGCGATTCCGTGAGCTTATTCTTGCAAGCTTTTCCTCCTCCAGACTGAGCTTGGTGGGAGGTCGTTTTAAAATTTAGTTGAAGGAAGTAATTGCTCCTGGCTTCACTCTGATGTTACTCACTAGGTGATTATACCAACTCAGAGGGAGAAAGTCTCAAGGGATTCGGTTCCTACTAAAGAAACAACTATGTCCTAATAAGAGGGAATGGTTTATCTGCTCTTTTAGATTTCATTTCTGTAAAAGGGATTGCTTAGTGCTTTGTTTTGCAGCGTTACTATGCCATAAGGTGGATTTTACGACCTCCGACTCAGCTGTTGGGGAAATCAAGGCATATTTAGCTAACGGGTCCTAGAGGTTACACCTGTGAGATCTGAAACTGGCAAATGCTAGCAGTGCTCTGTCAACAGCATATGGGAACCAAAATAGTCATGGAAAGCAGGTTTCAGCCATAGTGGATGGAAGCTGAAATTTAAGGTGGTTTCAAAGATGTCCCACTGTGCCATCGTTTTAGCACAATGAGCCTGATTTTGTATCTTGCTGCAATTCAGTATGAACGGACTTCTAGGCACTAAATTTCTAAATTTTTTCAGAGGTCCTTGTTTGAAATAACATATTAATATTATACCTGTTGGAATAAATAGATAATAGATGCTGGAATGTATGGGGGAGATTGTGTTTATTGTCTGGTTTATTTGGTGTTGTCCCTCTGACACTCTGCACCTGCGTCTGTCTCTCCATTCAAACAACGACGTCCCCACTGTATAATTGCTTCATAAAGCAAAGTGCATAAATATTGAGATTTCCGGCTGCCAACGCAAACAAACACACAGCTTCCGGCACATAGCTGCTGCAAAGCCCCTTTTATCTGTCTTTTATATTTGCGACCACAAAATTTCTCAACAAGGCACTCACAATTACTCGGAGGGGTCGAAAACAAGCTACCAACATAGGAAAGCATAGCCATAGCTTTCGTGAGAACATTGGACGGCTCCTCTCATCGCTAAGGCACAGAATGAGACCCAGCTGAATGGAAAGGAGTGTTATTCAAATGCAGTCTCTGGGGAATTGGACCCACTCAGGAGTGAGATGTTTCCTCTGTAGCTAATATTAAAATCCTATATTCTCAGGGCTCTCTCTGTCTTTTTTCACAGAGATGATACAGCCACGACAAGTCAGATGTATAGTGGAAGTAATTGGATCTGGCAAGACAAATGGTCCAGATCTGAGATTGCCTACATAGTATCTTTCATCAGTATGTTCACATAAACTGAATTATCGGCCAAAATATAGAATCTTGTCAGACATGGGCAGGTGAGTATATCAATCATAGTGCATGGGTAAAAAGCCTGAGTAATGTGTTGAATTAGCAAGGATCTGGTTCCTTTCATTGTATCTCTTAATGCTGAAATGTTCATTGGCAGAGCATCTGGAGACACATGGTCAGAGATCCCGACCCAACTATAGTTACATCTTTAGATTTTTGTTTTCTTTTTACCTGGCAGTCTTCATACACGGGTCCCATGACCTGTTAGCTCGTTGATTTCTTCGAGTGCTCAAGTATTTCCAGCAAGATAAACACAGGAGTCCACTACAGTTAGAGATAAGTTGCCCACTACGCAGGAAGCCAGTGGTTTTATTCCAAGTACAACATAAGCCAGCCCGCTGGTGCGCAGTCACAATCCCGGAAGTCCTAAGGCCACCCTTGAACTAGGCCAAATAGTGAATTTGAGACCAGCTTGAGATACACAAGACCTCATCTAAACAAACAAATAATAAATAAATGCCAAGACCCCTGAAAAAGTATTAAACCTCGCTTATCAGCTACCATATATAGATGCTAACCTATGATCTTTCATTGCAGAGTCCGTGGCCTTGTACCGCTTATGTTGCATTTTGACTCTTAGGTAGCATTGTTATTCTATACCAGTGGTTCTCAATGTGTGGGTCGTGACCCCTCTGGGGGTCAGATGACCCTTTTTCCCAGGGGTGGGAAAGACGATCAGAAGACATAGATGTTTACATTATGATTCCCAACAGTAGCAAAATCACAGGTATAAAGTAGCAACAAAATCAATTTTAAGGTTGGGGTCACCACAGCATGAAGAACTGTATTGAAGGGTCCCAGCGTTAGGAGGGCCAGAGCCACTAAATTTAATGGGAAAATGATGCCGTCCATCTATTGATTTTTCTCCTTCTGCTTTTCTTCGCTTTCTGACAGACAGACTCTCTCCCCATGCCTGAATCACACAGCTCTTGCTCATTGCACTCCTCTGGAGGGTTCCCTTCCCCCGAGTCTTCGCAGGGAAACAGGAAAGATAAGGCTTCTGTCCACAAAGCATTCCGCTTAGCTGCGTGGTCACGGGAAATGTCACAGAATCTTTAGATTCATTCCCATGGCAACAGGCAGCTATCACCAGGGACACCAGCGACTCTTCTCTGGGCGAAGGGCTGCCACACTGTATGGGAGAATCCAAGCCATCTTCTTGGCTAATATTTATTTGGGGAATCCCTTGTGATGCGCTGTGTGCGATCGCAGAGCTGACCTTTGTGGCCTGCTCCAGAGACGGGAAGGAAGATCAGCCCCTCTTCACCAAGGAAACAAACTGTGGGTTAGGCTAAGGAAGTTTGCGAGGCTGCATCGTGGGAACCTTTTCTGTGGCTCGGACAGGAATAGCTCAGGCGACAGAGAAAGACAAATCGGGTATTGGGAAATAAGCGCACGCGCACAAACGTGTACACGCGCACAAACGTGTACACGCACACACACCGACAGAGAGGCACTCACAGCAACAACAAAGTAGAAGAGATGCAACAAGAAGCCTCTCTGGATGCTTGGCACCGAAGGCTTTGCACTCAGCCATGTTGAGGGTGAAATTCGCTGATGTTTGGCGCCGAAGTGGAAGGCTTTGCCCCTCCTCCTTCCTGATGCCCCTCCTCCTTTCCTTTCCATCTCCAGGGTTTTTTCTTCTCATTATCGCAGGTGTTTCATCATTTCCCCCTCCCTTAATGGCCCTTTTAAAAGCTTTTCCTGAATCCATTCCTTGGTTCCTTACCTCTATACACATCCCTGCACACACACACACGCACACACACACACACACACACACACACACACACACGTCTTGTGGAATGTTATTTTAACGAGGCAAAGATGTGTTACATTTATGCGGCAGAATATTTCTTAACAATGTAACGCTGTGTTCCACTAGCTTAGGCCGAATTTGTTTAATTAACTAAAGATATGTCGCTATTTCACCTTCCCCGCCTAAGGCACCTAATTGGTCTAATAAAAAGCGGAATGGCCAATAGTTAGGCAGCAGAGGGGCAGGCGGGGCTGGTGGGCAGAAAGAATAAGTAGGAGGAGAGAGAGAAAGAGCATGAGGAGAAGAAGAGAATGGGGGAGAAAAAGGGGGACATGCTGGGGCCAGAAGCCAGGAAACCTTCACCTAGCAAGACTTGAGAAGCAGTGACAGTAAGATATACAGAAAAAAAGAAAGGTGAACACACACACACACACACACACACACACACAAACACACACCAGGGTAAAACAGATAAAGAGAAACAGATGAAGAGCTCAGTGAATGCTGAGCACTCATAACTAGAAAGAAGTCTCTGCGTCATGATCTGGGAACTGGCTGGTGGCCCATAAGCAAGAGCCTCTCTCTCTCTCTCTC
>NW_004949106.1:3325799-3330366 GCF_000317375.1 Microtus ochrogaster | reverse complement strand
TGGTTTTTTGAGACAGGGTTTCTCTGTGGCTCTGGAGCCTGTCCTGGAACTAGCTCTGTAGACCAGGCTGGTCTAGAACTCACAGAGATCCGCCTGCCTCTGCCTCCCGAGTGCTGGGATTAAAGGCGTGCGCCACCACTGCCTGGCTTCACGTTTCTTTATAGATGAATAAATTTTTTTTCTGTGTGTGCAGTCACATTTTTCTCACTGACCAGTTAATGAACATCTGGGCTCGTTCCATCTTCTTGCTATGAATAGATGTGTGAAAATATTTCTACGACCGGATGTAGAGTCCTTTGGGCATGCGCCCAGGCATGCTATAGCTGGTTCATGATGCAGAGCTAGCTAGTAATAAGCCTGAGCCATCGGGCAAACATTTGTAATTAATATTAACCCTCAGGGTGGTTATTTTAAAAGTAGCCGTGGGAGTGGGCAGGACAAAAAGCCTCCATTTACAGATTAGAAGAAAAAGAGACCAAGAATCATGAGGTGCTACAGGAGGAGAGAGGCTGCGTACGTGTTGTTGGGTAGGGGATGGCAGATGGATAGGTTGGAGAGGGTAAAGGGAAGGCAGATCACGCTGCAGGGCTAAAGACCCCAGGGAGGCTGGGGTGGAGACAATGGAGAGCCCAAAAAACCAAAGGCCCATTGTGCCAGTTTTTACCACGCTGTCCATTGCCGGCACTGTTTATGCTTGTTCTCAGACGGTCATACATGAATCTTCTGTAAGTATTCCTTCTTCATTCAAAACACGGCACTTTGTTTACAAGGGTCGACAGTTTGGGAAACTCCATGAACTTGATTGATTGTATTTTTTTCCCATGCCCTGCAAATACTTTTAGTGGGAAAACAAAGCATCCTTGCCCCATGAAGGAAAGCATCTGTGCATGATTCCTACAAATGGAGTTGGGAGTCGCTCTCTCCTAGTCTGGATCCTATAGTGTCTGCACCTTTGCTCTTGATATTTGAGGAGATCACACTGCTGCTGCCACCGTTCCCTGAGAGTCTCCTGTTAATCACAGCTTTGACAGCCCACGCTCCTCCTGCTGTGTCTGCCAATAGCTAGCACAAGCTCCTAGCACCTTAAATAGGATCCTGGCCCCATGCTGGCTCTTTTTCTGCAGTCAATTTCATCCTACATTACACCTATCTGGTTTCCTACAACCAGACAGGAACATCTGTCACTGATGCACAATCCTTGGCCTCCTCTTCCTGGGTACAGTATGCAGTTTCTTCCTGGTGGGTCCAGCATGCGGTTTTATATTTGCTTTATTTCTTTCTTTAAAAAATGTTTTAGCTAGCTCTGAAACTTATCACCTAAGCTCACCTAAGGAGGTGAAAGGGCTTGCGATAACTTGGGCAGTACATAAAAGGCACAGAAGAGAAATAGATCTGCTTTTAATTGGGGAACTCAATTATACTTTGCATTTCTCACCTAGAAAGTAACCGAGAGACCATATTTACAGTTAGCGTCCTGATTGTTTTGGTCTGTGAATTTTAATGACCAATGAGCACATTCATGTAAGTGTTTCATGCAAGAGAGTGACTCTCATTTCTATTTTTTTGTATTGACCAAAAATTAGTTAAAGATCTGTGCTCTTCTGCTTTTTCCTTTGTTCTAAAGTCTTGGCTCCTGCCAGTTTTTTTTTTGTTTTTTTTTTTGGGGGGGGAGGCACAGAATTGAAAGGACTTTTTAGAAAGAACCTGTGACCCATGCACCATGGGAGCGTGTGTTGGGTTGAGACATATGACCTGAGCCCTCCTGGGTTTACTCTTGGGTCTCATATTATAGGTTATAATCTTGGTGTTTCGTCTATCCAAAGGCTGTTGGGTTCTGTTGCTGCCCAGCCTGGCACAGGTGTGCTCCTACTGACACACCCTTGGGGTAAGCAGGTTCCTGTCGCCTGGCTTGCTTCTTGATTGATTGATTTATATTCAGGGTGTGAGACTCTGTTTTCAGGTACACATTTAAATATGTTTGCTATTTGGAATGGCTTGGGCACCCCCTGAAATCTTGACAAATTTGGCCCACTCCATATAGAGCTAGAATGATGTAGAAAATATGGCAATTCTTTCTCTGGTGTAAGAGGAGCAGACCCTGGGCTCTGTCTCCCTGGGTGATTACAGGTTACACCTCTTCCTTCTCCCGCTGTCCAGTTGAGGGCTACATGTAATAGACACCGTATAGCACGGAGGTCAGAGTGATGGCCATTCTGCCATAACATTGTTCTAACCTCTTCAGGTCAGAGCATAAGATGGGTCTGAGTTAAGAAGCAACATTGTCACAAGCATTGCAGTGACATGAGACCCAGTGAAGAAAAGTTAACTTACAGGTTGCATAAGAACATCCGTGCATTAGTTCCGTAGGGCAGGTAGAAGAGAGAACCTTCGCCTGGGGGATTCCACAGACACTTTCCCACAATCTAGAGATCAGAAGTCACAGATGAAAATGCCAATGCCCGGTTTCTGAGGCAGCTCTCTTTGGCTCAGAGATAGCCATCTTCCTTTTGGGTGCTCTGTGGAATGTTTTTCGGTGTATATCGATCTTTCTATCTTGTAAAGATACCAATCAGACTAGATTAGGGGCTGCGCTAATGGCCTCATCTTAATCGCTGCTGTGAAGGATTTGTCTCTAAGTGGCCACGTTCAAAGGCGCTGGGTTAGAGTTTTAATATATGAACTTTAGAGAGGTGCAGTTTAGTCTCCAGCCAGAACAGTGACCATTGTGATTTTTGTCAGAGAGGCACAGGGGAAGTCATATTTTTCTCCTCATTTTGTGTTATAGTTGAAAATATTTTAGCACCGAAGTGTTACAAGTAGAAAGATAGAGGGACTTCTGCTAAATGGGGAGAAATTCCACTCAACCCCCCCCTCTCTCTGTCATTCCTCATTGTCAGTGGCATGCTCAGCACACGCTCACCACTGTCACCTTTGCTATTCTAGGTGCATGGGTTACGAGCAATCTGCTTGTCTCAACGTCTGTTGTTGGATTTTCTTTTACTGCAGCCCCACGCTGGAATGCCAAAATGTTGTTGTTGGTTCTTGTGGCTTCTTTGCTCTAGTTCTTTGCCTCTTTTGGCTTTTTCTCTTTTGGGGGCCACCAGCCACCCAGCTCCCAAGTAATCGCATACACAGTAGAGGCTTATTATTACTTAAAAATGCCCAGTCTTGTCTTGTTTCTACCCAATGTTTCTTTAACTTAAATTATCCCGACTTCTTTTTGCCTCTGGGCCTTTCCCTTTTCTTACTTCTGTATATCTTACTTTCATTCTTAGTCTGTGACTGGCTGGGTGACTGGGTGGCCCCCGATGTCCTCCTCTCCCTGTTCTCTCTTGCTCCTTCTTTTTTCTAGATTTCTCCTCCCATTTAGTCTCTCCGCCTGCCAGCCCCGCCTCTCCTTGCTCCTGCCTCGCTATCGGCCGTTCATCTCTTTATTAGACCATCAGGTGTTTTAGACAGGCAAAGAACCACAGCTTCACAGAGTTAAACAAATGCAGCAGAAACAAAAGCAACACATCTTTGCATCATCAGACAAATGCTCCACCGCATAAACAGAAGTGACACACCTTAAAATAATATTCTACGGCACACATCTTCACCCACTGCAAGCAAGATGAGATCTCACAGCAACAGTGAGGGTGGCTGGGTGCGTAGAGTATGGAAAAGGAAACAGACATATTCTTCCATGCCTTTTCCATCTAAACTCTCAGGAGAGATGGAGATTGGGGGATGTATCGCTATGAGCTAAAAAAAAATCCAGGGACCACTTAACATGACCAAAGTTCTAATTGAGATTCTGTGCTAAGCCTACTGGAGACTGTCTGGAGAGGAACACTTCTCAAAGAGCAGCCCTGAATACATGCTACAGGGACATAAAAGACAAAGAACACACACACAGAGAAAGAAAAAGAAAAAAAAATCTACAGCCTGGTTGGCAGTTGCAGAGGAAGCAAGCAAGCAGTTTAACAAGAGCCAAGAACAAGCCGTTAGCGGGGGCATTTCGACCCCGTGTTTCTAGAACAGGGTGAACAGGGTAGGGTGCTTCCCCACGGAACTTTTCAGGGCAGGGGTAGAAACCAAAGATGGCTTCAGCTGAGACAAGATGGAAATGCCTTTATCCTGTTATATTACCCCCAGGATAGGAGCAAGAACGCAACAGGCACTTTCCTCATCTCTGTTGTTAGAAATACTGCGTTCTGGGGTCTATTAACTATCCTGCTACAAGCCGAAACACTCTTTGTTTCTCGCGGAGGCTGGGCCATAAATAAGGAAAATCATCTGTGAACTTTTTACCTTCGGATCTTTCCTCAATATTCTTAAGTTCAAGGGATGGTTTAATGGACTGTGGCCAGTCATAATGATTTTCTTCTTTGCGGGCTAGAATTCTAAATTACCCTTTTCTCAAATGCCATGTGCAGCGGGGTCTGGGAAAGGCAAATGGAAGCTATTCTTCTCTCCCTTGTTCTGGCTCCTTTTGCACGGCCCTGCAGCCCAGGAGCGAGAGACTTGGAAACATCCTAGGTGCTGAGCTGTGTGGTCCCTTGCCTCCCTCTCCTCATCAGTCAGC
>NW_004949106.1:3298230-3325193 GCF_000317375.1 Microtus ochrogaster | reverse complement strand
ATGAGCTAGCTGGACTGTCCCAATGGTACGATTTGGGGGTTAAATAAGGTAGAAAGAGAGAGATGTTAAGCCATTTCAGGGAACAAAGGGATGTTAGACCGAAGGCCTCCATCTGTGGTGGTACCCTGATCCCCTGGCTCATGACCACTTGAGAAGGGTTGGTCTGCTGATGGCCGTGGCAGGGGATGCCAGGCCCTGAAGCTAAGGCTCCGAGGCAGTAGTGCCTCCCTCTGGCTAACCTTGATGTTGAGGAGGAGAGATTAGCTCTCAGAGCTTGAGGAACAGTCATGGGCTGGGCACGGCATAGCAGCATTGGGCAGCAAGAGAAGAACAAGCAATAATGAAGCTGCCATGGCCAGCCTCATCCCTGTGTTGTTGACAGGGCAGCCACCACATTTTCATTGTCTGCACCCACCCTAAGGAAACTTCCACTTCACACTGTGTTAACTCTGCTGGGAATGATCCAGAGGCTAGAACTAATGGGCCAAGCAGTGTTTAAAAGAATACAGTTTCTGTGTCATTATTTCGGGTAAAGCTAGGCGAGTGGCGGGAAGCGGCCCGTCACCCCACTCAACAGAGTGGCAGGAAGCGCCCCGCCGCTCATATCACAGCAAGGCATAACATATATGCAGAGGACCTGGTGCAGATCCATGCAGGCCCTGAACACGCTGCTTCAGTTTCTCTGAGTTCATATGGTATTCACAGCATACAGAGGGGAAGCCCACATCAATCATGGGTGCACCTTCCTTATTACTTGTTTGTTTGTTTTTGTTTTTTAAAATAAAGAACACTTCTGAAATTTGTATGTCTTCTCTGCACAGGGGCCGTGTTCATCATCCTTGTCTTGTTCCAATTTTAGTATATGTATTGCTGAAGTGAGGATTTCCCTGTCATTTCTAGGAGACATAATCTCACAGCATGCTTCCTGGTCCTTTGGGCTCTTTAGTCTTTCTGTTCCCTCTTCCACCATATTCCCTAAGTGTTGGGTGTAGGCGTTGTCTGTAGATGGATCTGTTGGGCCTGGGCATCACACAAGCAACTGCTCTCTGCATTTTGACGAGTTGTGGTTTTCTGGGATCTCCATCTGTTGCAGCGAAAAGCTTTAATTCTGGGTGAGAGCCACTCTATGGGTAAGTTGTAGGGTGAGTCTGGAATTATCCTAGCCTTGTAAGTTAGTGGGAAGAGGTTCTCCTCTGAGATCTATGACTTCACTAGCTCTGGGAACTTGGCTAGGGTTACATAGTCCCAGACATGTTTTACCTCCTGTTGAATATTGAATAGGTCTTAAGTTCAATTAGACAGCTGTTGGCTATCCCCGAGTTAAAAGTATCCACTGTGTCAGGCCTGTGTCGATACATAGTTAGTGTCTTGTATTCAGTTCGTATTAATGTAAAGCAAGTGTCTAAGGAAGAGGAACGGCTTTTCATAGAGGCTCCAGTTGTGGCTGCACCCACCTCCAGTGAGACGTCTCTCCGCACCTCTTACTCACTTTCCAAAAGGAACATTTAGCATTTTCCTGTTGAGTTTTGGTCAGAACATGTTTTGAAATTGTCATTATGCTCCTCTCTGTTTTCTCAAGAAATCTCTCGTTTGCTGACTACCAAATACAATCTTGGGAGATCCAGATTTGTTTTTTTTTTCTTCTAGAATGCAGAGGATTTTCTTATCATGTCTACATTATTAATCAAATAAAAATGCTGAGTTTTTTGTTTTTAAAAATATATAATAGGAACTTGATAAACAAAACATCGGTATAGGCATCTCTATACCTCCACCATGTTTATCTCAAGGCCATTTGATTCTCATTCACTTAAAAAATAATGCTGGTGGATTGCCACCTACAACGGGATTGCAAGAATTTGGGGCCATACTCACCCACAGACTTCAGGAAGTTGCGTCCCAATTCCTTACAACAGGATGGAGAAAGTGCGTTCTCTAAAACCTGCCCAGATGGACCGAGCCTTCTTCCAGCTGCCTCGGGCCCCATCAGTCAGCTTTGGGGGTGCAAACACAGACTACCCTTTCCAAAGAAAAGTTCAAGGAGGCCGGCGAATGAAAGAGAAGAAGGAATGCAGCTGCTTAGAGCGCCAACAGCCAAGCGTCTTCGAGTTTGGAATTCTCGAAGTTTTGGAACAATTCCTTCTGGAAGAATCGCTGAGTTCAGTGCTTTGATCTCAAGTGAGGACCTTCGTTGGAAACCGCGCAGTCCCTAATGACTCCCAGATCCGCAGGCGCTCTTCCAGTCCTGCGCTGTCTCTTCCTTCTTGTCTTCCTCCTGTTTACACAAGACTGGCTCAGAGACGGAACATTACCCTCCAGAGCTAAAAAGAAGGGCCTAGCAGAGAGGCGAGATCCGAGTTTAGAAATATTTGCCCCCTTGGGAGGAGAAAAGCTGTATTCTCCATTCCGACAGACAGTGGCCCTTGCAATGCCCACAGAGGTTAATCTGAGCAGTCTGGCCGCTCCATCACTGCTTCTGCCTGACAAAGCTCTAAAGGCAAGGGGAGCTGTTGACCAGCAGGTCCAGGGATGGATCCAGCTGGGCACACCCCAGGAAGGCAGGGAGAGGGACAAAAATCCGTCAGAAAAAGGCGGGATCACACAGCGTGGAAGGACACACACAGACAAGTGATTACGTTTTCTTTCGGCTTCAGCAATTGTCTGTGTCTTGCGGATTCTTGTCCTTCGTTCATTTCACACTTTGTTCATTGCTGTATTGAGGCTTTCCAAAAATGCCCTAGTATTTATGAGAAATATTATGAGAAAAGTCATAAATGCTAACTTACATACCCCATGTATAACTAGTTAAAAATTGTAATCCTTTGACAGGTAAACATCCAAAATGCTGGCAATATGAATAATAGTAATTGAACAATAAGCCTGATATAAAGTTATTTTGTGGCCAGAAATCATGAGAACATCAGAGATGTTCTGGCTATTAGAGCTGACATCAAGGTACTCTAAGACCTGTAGATATACAGGCAAGGGATAGAACTTACTAATTTTGCTTTTATCATAGCAAGCACATTTGTTTTATTATGATAAGGAAACTTCATAATACTAAACGTAAAGAATCCGGAATAAGGATATGCTTGCTGGTGCAAGCTTGTAATCCCTTAATCCCTACATATGGGATCAGTAAAAGGATTGCTGTGGCTTAGAATCCAGAAAACTCCAGGCCAGCCCTCTAGACTACATCAGGAAATTAAAATTAGCCACAACCGTATTCCATGTAAACAACTTGAACGTGTTATCATCATAAATGTGAATTAAACTGAATATGGGAAATAAATTTATTTGCATGTATTTTGTCAAAATCTTCTGTCCAAGGCATGTAAAATGTGTATGTTTACATAAATGTCACTTTTCAAGCTTTGTGTAAACCCAGAGTTACCGTGTCCTTCAAGGCTCTGGGCTCAGCATGTGGTGGTTTCTAAAATGGAGGGGCAGAGAAACAAGGCCTCCTTCTTGCTCTGGGTCTTCATTCATAACTGCGCAGAACACTAACGAGGACACTCACAGGGAATTACACTGGAGCTTGCGAATGAGGGGCTCTGCTGGGCCTCAAATTTGCATAACCTTGGCCCTCTATGGGATTTCCAGTCATCAGTGTGTGGGCATCTTCTCCTTTGAGGATCTTGCACGCTAAAAGCAGGCTCTCCAGGGCACACACGCACGCACGCACACACGCGCACCTGCGCAGCATGCACACGCACGCATACACAAATGCCACTCACTGTGCACCCCACCACCCATGCACTCCAGCCCCCTCCCCCCGGTACTAGGATTCTGGATCAGAGCAGAGACCCCACACCCTTCCTGCATCTGGCCATACAGATAAACCCACCCCAGTGTTCACCATCAGCTTCCTTCAGAGCAAAGCTCTTCAGGGGTGGAGCAGAGACCTGGGATTTCAGTGACTCTATGCACAGGCTTCTGCATAGGGCAAAGGTCTCTTCTCCATACTTCCTAAGGGAGTCGAAGGTCTTGGTTCGCACAGGTGCAGGTGGACAGCATCGGCTTGCTGCCTTTGCAAACCCCCTCCTGCTTGCTGCTTTTCTGTGCTGTGTTAATTTGATCATCACTTGCCCGTCTGCTCTGTCTTTGGAATCTTGTTCCCATCGATATTTCACTGTGACCTTCTAGTCCCTGACCTTGCTTGTCTTTTGCTCCTCTTCAAGTCACCTTTATTTTACAACTTAATCAAATTTTAGAAAGGAGATTAAATCACCACGTTAGTGTCTTTCGGAATTTTTAACCCTCTGCGGAGTCAAAGCCAGTTACAAGTGACAGCCATGAGCAAAAGAAGCAAATAGTACTCGCTCGCGGCAATAGAATTTTCTGGAAGGTATCGAGAGTTCCAGACGGAAATAGAACTTACCCAGAATGCTCAGCAAATATGAATGAAAGGAATGCTTCTAGAGGCACACTCAGGACTAAAGGGATCAACGGAGATTGTATGGCAATCAGTCCTGCAAGGGTTGAGGGGGCGTTACTGTCTCTAAGATTGAACGGAGACAGGTGATAACATTACCAGCACCTACAGGAGGGACACCTGGCTGGAACTCTTGCCATGGAGAAGGGTGGATACTGTTGGAGGCAACAAAATATGGAAGGGAAGTGGGAGGAGAAGCCTTATTTCTGGGCCAACATTTCCCAGAGATACTTGCATTTCCTTGTTTATGGTAGCGATGTTCACAGCAACTGGGTTTGGAGCCAAATGGTGCCTGTTGTCAACAGAAGAATAATGGGCAGAAATTTTCTGGTCCTAAAGGAAGAGGACTAGCCTTGGCAGGAAGAGAGAAGCGGCTGAAGACGGGAGTGTTCAGAGACGTAAGCCAGTGTCAGAGAGACAACTATCAGCTCTTCTCTCGTTTGTGCTTCCTAGATTTTTATGATCCATAAAGATGCATAGGTTTATATGAAATGAAGGTAGAATGTAAGCGCCTTGAGGAGGAAAGGGGAGTTGCCAAAAAATGGGGATGGTTGACAAAGAGCGGGCAGTGGCTATGGCACTCCGTGCATGATGTGTCTAAAGCCAATCTCCTCATGGCCAAAGAGCAACTATGCAAAGGTTTGAAACGAGGCTCTGTCGTGTCTGGTGTTACTTGCCTTGGTATAAAGACTTATGGAATCTTTTTTTATAAATTATAAAAGTCGAAATAACCTCAGGAGCTCAGAGTCTGCTTTAAAGTAAAAGCCAAGACTGTCACTCACACAGGTAAGTCGTCATCACTGCAACTGATTGGTCTGAAAACTGATTTCCCGTCGAAGGATTAAACAATTCTGTTTATAATTCGGTGCTATTTGAGAATCTTTTATTCTAAGGAGAACATGCTACTTTCTGTGCTGTAATCTATAAGCCCCAGAGGGTTAGCAGTTATTAAATGAAGCACCCAGCTTGTGACATGATTCAAGAGACACCAAAACACTGGGGTGCCCACTGTGACGCCAAGTGTTACCAAGTCATCTGTGACTGAACTCGAGTGGCAGAAGAAGAGAGAGTCACATCTCGAAATCATCGTGAGGAGCCACGGTGCTCCTTTCCTACTTGAATTGGTCTCTGCACGTCATTCTCTGCCATTATGTGGCACGTCCTTGGAATCAGAGCAACGACACACCAAGTGAAGCACCTGCGAGGGATCTGGAAGGCGGTCACAGTTGCCACATCTTCAGCAGAGGAACATCTGCCTTCCTTCCTTCCTACCATGTGCACCGCTGTCTTGTGTGTTCTCCATACAGCAGTGGCTAATCACATGCTTCTCGAAGCACACCATAGTTGCTCATACACACACACACACACACACACACACACACACACACGTGTCAGTGTGGCACACGCGTGCACCTGGTAAATATTTACTAAAGGAGCGCCATCCGTGTCTGGTAGCAAGTGTTTTTTTTGTTGCTGTTGTTTTTGGAACCTGATAGTTCTTCCTGATAATACTATCACACATTGTCATGTTAGTACATGATGATTGTGTGATTTTCCTCAAGTTCTTAAAGATTTTTCATGTGTAATAATTTAGGTTCCTACTTTAGTCCTAAGATTAGAACAGATTATTCCCAGGGAAGGGGCAGAAGCCCATCTGAAAGACTCCCTTGAGGCATGGAACCGATAAATACAGAGTGTAGATACACAAGTTTTCCATTCTCCAGTTCATTGTTTAATGAGTTAAATACATAGCCAGAGCAAGGCTGTTGGAATATTCTTTCTCTTTCTAGACTACTAAGAGACAATTTTCTGCCTTTCCGGGTGTAGTCTTAGCAAATGAGAGCAGACTTTCTTTTCAAGGTATAGCTAGTGGCAGGATGAAGGTTGAAAATTATCAAAGTCTGGCTGTGTTCAGGTACATTACCCTGGGCTCTGTGGCTTCAGCAAGATGGAGTAATGTATTCCTTCTCAGTGGAGGCTTCTTTCACTGGCTTCCAGGTCCTTTTAACTAATCCAAGTAGTCCAGGCCTGGACCAGGCACCGTAACAAGAATGTGTAATCTTTACAAAATGATGTGGTTGTATTCGTTTTCTAAGTCTTGCATTAAGTTCTGTTCCCCCTCCTTATATGTCACTAGCTGGAAGAGGAGCCGCTAAACCCACCTTGTAAGGTCAGGGGCACCGTGACTGTCCTAAACAGTCATGGGTATGTACTTTCTGCGGCCAGAACATTGGACACACTTTCTTAAGGTTCCCAAGATTCCCGAGTCTGTTCCATATAAGCTAAAGTAAAAGGAGATAATAAATGGAGAAAGTGCACCACAGTTTAGTTAAGAGTATAAAGTAAAACAAAAATAAACGGAGCATAATTCAAGGGCTCCTTTGCGCTGCCCACAAGTCAGTCCTGCACAGAGCAGTTTGGTATAAACAGAGCGCCACCATGCCTGGTGATACGATAGATTACGTTTCTTGAGAATTTTGTATATAGTTGGAGATACCACTGAGTGTTTATTTTTAAGCCCCTTTATTATTTACATCAAATTTACTGACCATGAAACATATTAGATACCGCAGTGTTGTTTTTAGCGAAGAAAGAGAAAACTAAGCAGAAGTGTCCTCTGCTTCAAAGATCCACGTTGCTCTTTGGGTCCTGACAAGTCACGTCCTGGGACTCCTTTTTGAGACAAGACAATTTGTTTGATAGTTTGGGTCAGGTATGAAAACGTAAATGAATTTATCATGGGGTCATTAGCAGCTTAGAATCACGGGTGAAGGCTATCGGTAAGCTTTGGGGTCAAAAGGCCACCAAAAAGCTACTTAATGGGGGCAGAAGTGGGGAACCAAGCTATGGGGAACCAAACTATGCTGCCACTGCCAGAAAGCCAGGGTGACTAGGAAGTCCATAAAACAGCACAGTCCTCTGGAGACTAGCCTGGAGTCGGAGATGTCAAGGAGGCGGCAGAATGCGACTGTTTAGCTTCCAAGAGAACGCAGTAACACAGCCTGTTTCCCTCATGGGTTTCAGTAGCATGGATACAAAGAGCGCCCATTTTCTGGCACTATAAATCCGCCACACAAATTCTCCTGGGCTGTGTAATGTCTTCTCTGGGTGACAAGCCCAAGAGTGAGATTTTGCATACTGAGGGCATACCTTTTTGGATTAAATATTATCAGAATATTATTCTCCGGAACGTCTCCATTGGCCTAAGATAAAAAAACCATTTTATGTATATGTATACTATCATAAAATATAAACAGGTTACTTCTGTTTTTAAGGCAGAGCTAACACTTAAAAAGCACATAGTATATTTAATTTTTTCTAACCATTCTTTTCTAACTATAATAAAGGAGTATATTAAATAAGATAAACCAGTAGGCTAATAGTACTCGACTAAAATTATTTTCTTTTATAAAAGTGGGCGGTAATGGGGACTGTAGAGAGAGCACAGGTTTCTAGGGGCTGGGGGCATCTATAATAGGAATTTGTTTAAGCAGTAGAATTTTACAAGATGAAAAATGTCTGGAGATTGGTGGCTAATGACGTAAGTGCTCCCCATGGCACTACCGAATGCTTAAGATGCTAACTTTCTGTTACGTGCTATGTTTTAGTCATAATTAAACTTAAAAAAAAATCATGACTCAGAGGCATTATCTATTTTTGTCATATTTTAGGGTTGGCAAAGAAGTTAGCCTGAATTCCAGATCGTCCCCATGTTGATTCAGTTCCTGAATCTTTATGGCTCATAAAGATTCTTCTCTTTTTCATCCCCATGTTATGACAGGTGTTGATTTTATGAGGAAATCCAGTGAGGCGCCGTTGCAAAATCAACTGCTGGCATCTTGTATAGAAGCTATTTCATGGCCAGGTTTCTTTATTAATCTGTCCAAAATCAAACAAATCGTTCAGGTAGCCTGCAAAACCCACTGTAATTGGGTTTGCGGCGCACAATGCAATTTCTTTCCTGAAATCTGCGCGGAGAGGAGCCAGCCTGATGCTGTTCAGTGATGCTTTCCCATCGTCAAATCGCTGGCTGGAGCCAACCTTTGCCTCGCTCACGGCCTCATAAACCTTAATAGCAACTGTCCCATTATTGGGCGACAGGCGGAGAATGACGGATGTTGGGACTAATTGAGTCCTGGCTTTCAGCTGCTCTATCCTGCTAGAACCTTCTAATTGAAGTTACTAGAAGCTGTGCCTAGCTTAGAGGATCAGAGGATGGGATTATCACCTGTTGGCCATTCACTGCAGTGTATTTAAGTCTCCATGGTGCTATTAAACAGGGCTTTCTGGTACCAGTGTTGGAAGGTCTGTGTGTTGGTCTGTTTCTGCCTGTGTATTCTCAACCTCCAGCCCCTTGCCCAAAGCTCGCAAACTGGGTTCTAGCGCATACACAGAGCGCAGGCGGGTTGGTGTGTATGCGCGGCAATAGAGGGCAATGAGATTGCTTTAGCTTTCAAGGTTCCCTTATTTCAGTGTGTCTTAGACACACAGAGCGAGAGGAGCCTGGAAGTCACGGGCTTTCAACCCTTTCCTGGCTGAGGCCTCTTTAAAGGCCATCCCAGACAGCGAGGAAAGAGGCATCCTCTTGCCTCTCCCACCCCTGACAGTTCTTGCCGCCAGGACCTCAGAGTGAGTCCCGTGTTGTCTGCTGCCCCTCTGACCCCTCTGACCTCCCCTGTCACCCTTTCTGCTTGCATCATTAGTGAAGGTGAGAACCAGCATCTTCTTTCTTCTCTGGGGCGTTAATGGACGTGAAAACGATGGTCCCGTTTCTCAGCATCTTTGCTGGCCCGCTCTCTTCTAACTTACCTCATAAATTTCATTTGCCAAGTCCCCTAATTATCTTTCCAAGGCTTCTCTGGTTCTCCACGACGCGTGGCTCCATTTCTAAATCATTTATAGGTTAATAGGCGAATGACTCATCTTTTATACAGTATGCATCTTAAGATACTATTAAGTCGCTTCCTGAATCTTCACGGTCTTGCTGAAAGAAAGGGAAACCGGCACTCTCGCGAATTCTGCAAAGCTCTTAGCTTCCAGCGTGGGAGGTGGGCTATTCTGCAGCTCTTCAAGCAGGCTGGCCTTGAACTTACAGCTATCCACCTGCCTCTGCCCACTGGGTGCTGGAATTCAAGGTGTGTGTCACCACAGCCAGCCTTTATTTATTTCATTTTTAAAGAGATACATTATAAATGCTCATCATCGCATTACTTTTAAGTATCAGGATTTAACCATTTAGTGGCCATACATTCATGGATATTCTAATATTTGCTTTCATGTGCTTCAATGTCATCATATCATTGTTATTATTTGCCATATTTTAAGTACTGTTCTGTATATACTCGTACCTTCAATTACTGTCATTCTTGCCACCAGAAAGTAATGTATCTATCCTATGGACAATTAAATATCTATCTTATGAACAATTAAATATAAATTTAATGACTTGCAACTGCTGTGAAAATTTTTCTAAAGCCTTTTGTGCTCCTTGCTTTTCTCACAAAGAGGTCTTTATAGAAATTTATCTCAGGAAGATTCGTGGCTTTGACTAACTAGTTTTCACGGATATGCAATGGAATGGATTTTGCTCCATGTGTGGCTGTAGCATTCTTAGATTCTGTATCAAATGATACCTTGAAAATGAGGCCCCTGCTGTTGCTGAGTCAACAGAAGTATGGACAGAATATGAAGCTGTGTTCACAAAACCAAAAATCAATGAATCACACCGACGTCAATGTAAAGGAGAACTAAAAAGTTAAAGCAGGAAGCGATCAATTAGAAAATAGAATACAAAGGAATATTAAAAAAAAATGAAGCCTAGAACCTGGTTCTATGATGAAAAATCAACAAGACAGACAAAACGCTGACCAAACCTGTGAACAGATCAAAGAATGTGCTCAGCTCCATGGTTCACGATCAGGAACTTTGGGAGAGAAGAACCGCTCAAAAATGAAAGAATTTGTTTAACTGCCCATAAATAAACTTGTAAGGGAAAACCTAAATAGACCATTTAAAAAGTAAAAAAAGTAAAGTAATAGAAAAGTCAGAATTCTCCACTATGAGGTCCAGGAGAGGCCTAGAGTTATTAATACTTTAAAGATTAATTAATTCGGATTATCTTAAAGCAAAGTTTAAAAACCTTTCCAAGTTCTCTATATTTATTAAAATCAGGCAAAATTTGCTTTAAAGAATAAAATTCCCAGCAAATCTCTATCTGAGCCTGTAGACCCAAGTTTCTGTCCCACCTGGTCCCTCAACCACTAAGTTCCAAAGAAACACATAGCAGTTTTGGCCTATTAGCTCAGGCTTACTATTAACTAGCTCTTAGAATTTAAATTAACTCATAATTCTTGTCTATGTTAGCCATGTGGCTTGGTACTTTTTATTAGTGAGTCATTCTCATCTTGCTTCCTCTGCATCTGGCTGGTGACTGACTCTGCCTTTCCTCTTCCCAGAATTCTCTTAGTCTGGTCACCCTGCCTATACTTCCTGTCTGGCTACTGGCCAATCAGCATTTTATTTAAACCAATATGAGTGACAAATCTTTACAGTGTACGAGAGCATTTCCCACAGTATTAGCCTGTTTGACCCATGATAAAAAAAAAATCACACCTTAGTATATGTATTTCATAGGGAACAAAATGTCTTCCCCTATGCTTGTGGACAGAAGGTCCAAGATGAAGGTGGCACATGTTTGGTATCTGGAGAGGGTACCTTCTTGCTTTGTCCCCACATTGTGGCTGGGCAAGCAGACAACTTGGAGCTTCTTTTGTCAGGTACCATGGCCCTGCATGAAGTCTTTGTCCTTGGGACATAATCGTCTTTCAAAGGGCTCATCCCTTAACAACACACCTTTGGGTTAGGGTCCAACCCTTTACTCTGAGGCGATGTCTGTCTTTGAGGTTGGAGTGTGTTTCTTGTATTCAGCAGAAAGATGGATTTTGCTTTCATATCAATATGTTAGCCTGTGTCTTTTTACAGGTGAGTTGAGTCCATTTATATTACAGGATATTAATGACCAGTGATTGCTATCTCCTGTTATTTTAGTTATCATTGCTGGTGATGTTAATTTGTGTGTTTTTCCCTTTTTTGGGGATTTGCCGCTGTGAAATCATCTATTTTTGTGTGTTTTTGTTGATGTAGCTAACTTCCTTGGGTTGGAGTTTTCCTTCTAGTACTTTGTATATGGCTGGGTTTGTGGCTAGGTGTTGGTTGAATCTGGTTCTGTTGTGGAGTATCTTGTTTTGTCCATGTATGGTGATTGAAAGTTTTGCTGAGCATAGTAGTCTTGGCTGGCATCCATGGTCTCTTAATGACTGCATAACTTTTGACCAGGACCTTCTGGCTTTCATGGTTTCCATGGAGACGTCAGGTGTGATTCTGATAGGTCTGCCTTTATATGTTACTTGGCCTTTTTCCTTTGCAGCTCTAAATATTCATTCTTTATTCTGTATGTTTACTGTTTTGATTATTATGTGGTAAGGAACTTTTTTTTTGATCCAGTCTATTTGGTGTTCTGTAAGCTCCTTGAATCTTCATAGGCATATCTTTCTTTAGGTTGGGAAAGTTTTCTTCTATGATTTTGTTAAAATATTTTCTGTGCTTTTGAGTTGGACCTTTTCTTCATCTATACCTATTATTCTTAGATTTGGTCTTTTCATGGTGTCCCATATTTCCTGGATTTTTTGTGTTAAACTTTCGTTAGATTTAATGGTTTTCTTTGATGAGTCTATTTCCTCTTCTGTATCTTCAGCATTTGAGATTCTCTCTTCCATCTCTTGTATTCTGCTATTTATACAGAGAGGTCCCTGGGACTCCATGTTCCTCTAGACCAGACTAATGGAGAGCCCCAGATCCCAGGGAAAGATCCTGTCTCATCAAGGCAAACTTCACTCTTGCTCAAGAGAGTGTGCTTGGGGGAGTGAGCCCTGGGAGACAGGTCATCGTCTTGACTGTTGGTCTCACTGAGGAAGAAGCTGTGTGTTTTCCCCATCGGCTGGGGTCTGACCTCACGGTCTTATTCATTTAGCTAGAATGAAAAGAATGGCTGCACAGGAAGTGAAGGAGGAAGGGGAAAGAGGTCAAAGGTCACTGGTCCAGGGCATCACACCCCTAGACTAGAACCAGCAGTCTTTGTGTGGACAAAAGTTTTACTGGATAAAGAGAATCAAAACATTCCCACAGAAGATCTAGAAGGTGGGGAAATAGAGCGACTTTAATTCTTTGTCCTAATCACAAGTTTTATAGTATTTGATAGGAAAGACTCATAATTGGTATTTCTTTATAAGGAGGACTTTTTCCGGGGACATAGTGTGGAAGAGGTCAAGAAGGGACACCTCTATGGGAAACCGGCGGAAGCATTTCCTGGGCCAGCAGACGTGTGTAAGCCTACAGCTCACTCACTGTGTTTGGCTTACCGAGTGTAGGGTTCCTGGCTGAAATAGACCATGCTTTGTAAACGGGGCTGGCCCTACACCCAGATGCTTCTTCTCTCAGTTTGGAAGGTAGAGGTAGTACGTTTCCACAGGCATGGCTTCCGGTACCGCTTCTCCCATCCCCACCCCCCGCCCCCACACCCACACCTCTGGCACAGGATATGGAAGAGTGTTTGACTTTGGAGTGACATTGGCTTGCGTGGAACCCACTACGTCCCCCATTTAGGAGGACTAATGTCTGCAAAATAGCCTGTGGCCAAAGTCCCTATAATCCCTGAGCTGTCGGGCTGGATGTGGCGTTATTTTGGCTGACAGGAAACTGAGATTTAACAATTTTAGGGAATTGATTGAGGTCACCAGCCCCGTGACATACGCTCTGACCCACCCTACCCTCCTGTGCTGGTCGCTCCTGCCCTGCCTTAACCTCCCCATGCGAACTGGCTGGTGCTGGTTAATTCTGGTGCTTTGGAGGAGAAGGTCTACAAACACCCTTCTTTAGCTTGGTCCTGCTTCTCCGGCTCCCCCTCCTTCTAACCCTAATCGGGTACTTCTCGCTCCAACTAAGTCCTTCACCTCTGATGGCTATACGGTTCACTGATTTATCTCTATAATTTAATACCTTCCTAAGTAAAACATCATGGCTAATATCCCTTCACTGCTTTCTGAATAAATTATCGTGAGCTACCTCTCCGCTGCTGCAGAAGCGACTCAGCAGGAGCTCCAGGACTGGCTTATGATTGAAGATAAGAGGTCACTTGCTGCCACCCGAGAGAGCGTTAAGACTGGCAGTTAATCATTTCCCGATTCCTCACCTGCGTTAGAGTCCGGGCGTGGGGAGGAGGGGTGCCTTGCTGGCCCACAGATTCCTATGGCTGTGAGGGGTAGGACCTGCAGACTTTTCTCAGGCATCCCTGATGAAATAGGAAGAGGCTGACCTTTCATGTGACCTTGAACCAAGCCTACTGTGATGTTCTTGTAGGTGGTTTTGTCAGAAAATACAGTCAGGATTGGTTGTTTTTTTCCCAGAAACAGATGTGAAAGAGGCCCGAGCAATAGCCATGCTTTTAATTTTATTGTGGTGCTTGCGCGCGCGAGCGCACACATAGACACAGACACAGACACACACACACAGACACACACACACACACACCCCATCACTATCATCCCCGACAAAAACCACACATGTCTGCTTTTCCAACATAAACTCATGAACATATATTCTTTTCTTGCCATGTGATCCTAGCATTCACCGCAAGAGTCCCGTTCCTTCCCAGCCTGTTGAACAAGGACCAGGCCTGAATCCGCTCCTGCTGGGAATGGGCCCTGCACCTGCGCATGCGTTTTAGCTGACAGAACAGCACGGAGGTATCATAGGGCAAGCTGCGGATGTTGCTTCACGGGTGCGGGGAAGGGAGCTCTCCACGCGTCCCGGGGCTAAGTGTTCTCTGAGCAGGTGGCCTGCCTCAGTGCTGTCTGGCAGGTGTGGAGTTTTAAAAAGGCTCCTGCTGCCAAGAGCGAGTCCTGCTGGTGACGAGGACAGAAGCAGGAAACTCCCGCCCTGCTGTGCTTTTCCTCCACCTTAAAAATCGGTCCATGGCCAAATGTTCAGTCCCTGCTGTTTCAAATGAGAAAGTTGAAAACTACACACAAAATCAGTGTCATGACAGCCGGGGAGCAAACACTGGCTGACTTCAAAACACAGCGCCATTTCCACAAGGCAGCTTTTCCAAATAGATAAAATTGCCCCTTTAGTGACTTCTGCTGTAGAACTTTTGTCGTTTTCCGTAATTTTCATGTTCCTCTCTTTTTAACCCTCCTGAGCTCCTGGGTAAACGTTTCAATAAAACACCTCAAGGCAGAAGAAGATACAATTCCTTCTTTGCCTGCCAATGGAAATCTATTGCTTCAAGGCAAACACGTGGTGGGGGCGAGCAGGCGGGTTACTGCAGGCTTGTGCTAAAGCTTTTCCAGGCGCAGCTTGCGGGGAAAGCCTGCTTTGTGTTTTCTGGCTGATGAGCTGTTCAGAGCGTAGTCTCCATGCCCCAAGCCAGTGCATGGAACTGGTGGTTTCTTATTCAGAATGCCAGCACAAGGGTTTATGGGACTATACAGTGGTCCTCAAAGACAGTGTTTGCTTTTGTCCTTGTAGCTAAGGGTACCACTCACTCGTAATAAATGATACAGAGGCAGCTCAGGAGAGAGCTGAATTTACTAGATCTTGCTCCAAAAACTACTTTTGCAGCCTTTAGGCGTTGGTTTTTAGTTGCTTTACAGAGAATATCCATAGTTCCATAATTCTATAGGAGTGGTTTGAAGACCTCATCTTTTGGCTGATGCAGTCCAGAAGGAAACTCAGACATGGGGAGCAAAGGGAGTCACTGTTGGATATAAAATTCTGAGTCTGTTGTTCCAGAATCTCAAAGTCTACTTGTGAATGATGATTTAACGAGAGAAAGATGCGGCCCTGCTTCCCATTTCTGTGGGAAGGGAATTCACTTTTCCCGCAGCCAAATTCCAGGTCGAGCATTGGATGTTATAGGGACATAAAGACCTAACAGAAGGAGCCAGAAGGATGAAGCACTACAAGTTGGAGGTTTTAGTATCTAAGCAACGCTCGCCCGGGGCTCCTTTAATAAGAACTGTGAACTCGAAGCTGAAGTCTGCGGGGAGCTGGAGCAGCGAGGTGCACTGTCTGATTGGAGAGTCTGATGTTGGCGAACAGGTGACAGCTGCCTCTTTGATAGCACTCAGAAAGCCCGGTGACACAAACTGCCTTCCCGGCAGCGCCAGCTCCACCTTCTCCGTGTCCCGAAAGGCCAGAGAAGAAGTCCCAGAAGACATTTCGTAAAAACACAAAAGTCTGAGCTTTAGAAACGGACAGGGAATGCTCCCTCTCTTCCCTACTTCCCTGGAGGAGAACGGAAAGTTCCGTTCTGATTCTATCAAGAGTGATGGACTGCTTTGATCCCCGGCTCGTTTTTTAGAATTCCTGCCGCCCTATCCGTCATTCCTGCAACCAGCACTAAAATTAGTTACGACTCGCTAATGTTCCCCAGTCACACGGTGGAAATTAACGTCTCTTACTCGTTGCTGGCGTAAGTCAAGCGGATAAGAGAGATGCGGATGTCTCACTCGGAGGGATTCTTCGTTTTTCACAGCATTTCAGTTTTCTGAGATGAGGCGGAAATGAAATACACAGAGCACGAGTATGCTTGGCCACAGCTGTCACTGATGAGCCCCGAGAAGGATTATCTGTGAGGTTGTAGGATACATAGGCGTTATTACACATTCTAACTGTGGTTGTGACGCACACAGGATTTAAGTATGAAGCTGTTTCTTAAGTGACACCGCACCCCTTAGGAAATGTCTTGCCTTTGGGGTGACTTCTGAGAAATGAAACAGCTCTCTTACTTTTACTATAAAAGGGGCTGGACCAATGTGACTCTTTAGACTTTGGGAAACAATTACTTTCACAGCAATGTATTCCGTTTCACAAGACCGACAGCGCTAGAATACTGTGAAGAAATCAATCCAGCGGAAGGTCTGACTCCTTGGTTTTCCCAGAATTTGTTTCTTGGCTCTCTCCTGGGCAGTGTGTGTGTGTGTGTGTGTGTGTGTGTGTGTGTGTGTGTGGCAGGGTGCTGGCCATGATGCCATCAGGAATGTTTGGATTCCCTTCGACAGTGAGAACAGACTGGGCCATTTTCTAAGCAGGAGCAACCCTAGAGCAGGATAGAGCTTCCTAACTCGTGAGCTGCAGGCTGAGACCATGATGGAAAGAAATTAAAACAAGGTGGAAGCATATCAGCAGGAGATGTTTTTCCGTATTCTGGTGATAAAGTCCATTTGGAACTTTCTGGAAATTCCACATTCTCCTCTTCTAAATAGTGAAGAGGACTGGTTGGCGTAGATTAAGTCACAAGAGGAAACGGCGTTGGGTAACTCCCCCACCATCCGACTTTGGTACCTCACCGGTTCTTACACACCAGCTCCTATGACCGTCCAGCCCGTTCCCATGGGTGCTGTTTCCTGCCACCAGGCCGTTCTGTGTGCTGTCCCTTTTATTAAAGTGCTCCCTGACCCAGGCAGTTTACTGCAAAGTGAAGGATTCTTCAGTTCTTTTAAAAACGCCTTTCAAGGCAGGCAGATCTCTGGGAGTTTGAGACCAGCCTGGTCTACAAGAGCTAGTTCCGGGACAGGCACCAAAGCTACAGAGAAACCCTGTCTCGAAAAACAAAACAAAACAAAACAAAAACAAACAAACAAACAAAAAAACCAAAAACCCTTTCAAGCTTCCTAAGTGATCTTGGATCATAGATGCATTTCCTATTTGGAACAATAGTATCTAAATCTCTTTTTGACTATATGCAACACAATAGGTAGAATCGATGTTTGTTTTGACTCCCCCTGGTATCTCTGACATTGTATTTAAAGTCATCCCCCCCCCCCACAGAAAGGAGAAGGAAGTGGTTAACTTTACCTGCAAGCCAACAGAGCCTAACCCACCAGCATAACCATTAAACCTGGGAGAAGCAAGTGTGCCAGCCGAGACAGGTGTTCCAATCCTTGGAACTCTACACAGAAAGGAATAAAAGCAAGTAGGAGATGAATCCAGAAATCTGACTGGATGCAGAGGAGGAACCCGGGGTGGCAGTGGACTTACAAAGGCAGAGTGGGGGCCACATTGCCTCCAATTTGGGGTCTGAGAAGGAGTTTGAACATTTTATTCTAGGCAGTGAGGAGCCTTTGGAAGACTATCAGGCGGCAGCTGGGTACCAATCCCGTCTGTGTCTCAGATTTGACTTTGGCAGCAGTGAAACTAAACACAGGGATGCGAGCAACGTGTTCATGACTTTCCCCTACTTACACGCTAGCCCATTTTTTTTTTTTTTTGGTCTTGACACACATCTTTTTCGTGTGAGAAAATCCGTAAGCCTAAAGCAGCAGCTCTTTCTCCTGTCTTGATGTCTGAATGGGAATTTTGCTACCGTAGAAAAGGGGGAAGGGTCCACCACATTATGCCACATTCCAATGAGTGTTACCGTCATCATCGTGAGATTATGTAAAAGAAGTAATTGATTATAGACATGGCACTGGACAGTTCGGACATTCTTAGAAAAAGCTTTACAAACCCGGGCAGCTAAGCAGTGTAGAAAATCCAGGTTAGAAACAAGCAAGCAGCAAAGTCACAAGTCAGCAGGTCAAGTCAGCTCATTCGGGGAAAATGACCATCAAATTCTTGGAAATACCAAGTGTGGACACCTATAATCTAACTTGAGACAATTAGGCACCTTGTAATTGATATCCTCTACAGATCCACGGCATGGTGATATGTATGAAGGCCCTCCTGTGTGCCAGATGTGATTGTAACATGGGTAGCTTGTATGATGCTCATAGCTTTATGGGCTCCCGTCTTCCACTCTATTTTACATATGAAAGTGGACGTCTAAGGAGAGAGGCTTCCCTAGTTCCGTAAGGAACAGTGCAAGGGATGAAGCCAAGCTAGGCAGTCTAGCTCCAAAAACACTTACCAATTATTTCTCTTCTCACCACACAGAGCTATCTTCTGCTTGGAAAATCCTCTTTTACATCATCGTGTTGTAAGGCCCGAGCCTGGAAGCCAGAGAGAAGGGATGCGGGTAAAGAAAATGTGGATACCACAGGAAAATGTGTAGTACTTTACTTATGGAAGGGAAAAGCACTTGTGTGGTCTCTCAAGAACACATTTATACAAAAGTCACACAGAAGCAGCATTTTTGTCATGAGTGGCTAATAATGGATTATATCATAGTCATATTTTCGGCTAATTCATCGTTCCCCAGGAGTTCTTGAAGGCCATCTTTCGCCTGCTCAGTCTTTGTTATATAAACCATTATTTGACTCTTAAAGCTGTCTATTCCGTCCTAATACAAGTCTTATCTGTTATTCTTTTTAGCGAAAGAGAAAAGATCAATGAAATCAGGTTATTATTTGACTGCCACCCCCCCCCCAAAAAAATTGCACAGGATTTGGCTTAGTAGAGAATTCTTTAAACCACGGTTCTGATGGTGATAATTTTAGATGCTGGCTTGGCATTGCTATGACCCAAGTGGTCCAGAACAGAGGAAGTGCAGGTCCTTCCCATTCCTAACTCAACCTGTCTGGAGGGGCTGCATGTAGCACGGAGCTCTGTGCTACGCCAGGTGTTGTCTTAGAGTTGATGACGTCAGCCCTGAAACTGTACTTTTGCTGGGAAAGGGGTGTTTGGGGTTCTGTTTCCTGGTGCCCCATCCCTAGAATGTGTGCCTTTCAGGAAACAGAGAGGCGAGTCTGCTTCCAGACGCCATACTTTCAGCTCCTCCCCTACAGTAACAGACATGGGATATGTCTGAACTGGGTTTTAGATAATGTTCTTTCCTGACTCTGGTTCTAAAAGTCTATTCTTGTAAAGATCCTGCCAGCTCCCGATGGGTTTGCCGTGGTGATGCTCAGTTATTGTAATAAAATAAGAGAAACATGAATGCCAAGAAGCACAAACTCTTCTGAGAAAGCCCCTAAGAGCTCAAGGATGAGAATCTTTGAAAACACTCACATAGTAACAGTATCGTCAAAAGATTTGTCTCTTTATGGTGACAGCCGAATTTGGTGCCTGACTTCATTGACTGGGGAGACTGGATGTCATCGAAAGGAACCAACCGAGTCTGTCTGGGTACACTTTATTTTTAAGTGATTGGCTTCAAAGACCTCAGACATATTGCTCAGACATAGTGTCCTTCCCTTCTTCTCCCCTCTGCCCACCTCCACACAACAGGAACATGGCCACAGAGACCACTGTGGGCTTAGACTGATATTAATGAGTAGCTAGGGCCTTTCTCTCTCTCTCTTTTTTTTTCTCTTTGGAGCCATTCGCAACCCTGATATGTTTTATTTTTCTGCTTTCAGCAGAGATTAGGGTTTAGGAAACCCTTGGTCTACTGTGAGGAAAACCACGGTGCAGTTGACAGAAGTCTCATCTGGCAGTTCCGGGACACGGGCTCCACACTGCCCTCTGCTGGCACACTTCCTTTCACCCAAGCCAATTTAATTCTTAGTGCGATGATCCTTACTCATTTCTGTGCTTGGAGCCATAAGGAATAGGAAATACAGTTAAGTTAGGTTAACTTGTGGTTACAAAGAAGTTTTTTTTCCTCTTTGGTTGCTTTTGACTCTGTCTGTTATATTTACTCTTTTTTTTTTGCTTGAAATGTTTTATTACATTTATTACATTTTCATTCGTTCCAAGGTATTTTTTTTTTTTTTTTCTTAAAAATTTCCACCTCCTCCCCTCCTTCCATTTCCCTCCCCTCCCTCTCCCTATCTCCTTCCCTCTCCAGTCCAAAGAGCAGTCAGGAAGTCCAAGGTCCTCCCCCCTCCATCCAGGTCTAGGAAGGTGAGCATCCAAACAGGCTAGGCTCCCACAAAGCCAGTACATGGAGTAAAATCAAAACCCAGTGCCATTGTCCTTGGCTTCTCAGTCAGCCCTCCTTGTCCGAAACATTCAGAGAGTCCAGTTTGATCACAAGCTCCATCAGTCCCAGTCCAGCTGGCCTTGGTGAGCTCCCATTAGATCAGTTCCACTGTCTCAGTGGGTGGGTGCACCCCTCGCGGTCCTGACTTCCTTGCTCATGTTCTCCCTCCTTCTGCTCCTCATTTGGACCTTGGGAGCTCAGTCCGGTGCTCCAATGTGGGTCTCTGTCTCTATCTTCATCCATCGCCAGATGAAGGTTCTATGGTGATATGCAAGATATTCATCAGTATGGCTATAGTGATTAATATATTTCAGGCTCCCTCTCCTCAGCTTCTCAAGGATCTAGCTGGAGACATCTCCATGGACACCTGGGGACACCTCTAGGGTCGAGCGAAGTTCCAGCCAAG
The DNA here is from genome assembly GCF_000317375.1 of Microtus ochrogaster. Taxonomy (NCBI): domain Eukaryota; kingdom Metazoa; phylum Chordata; class Mammalia; order Rodentia; family Cricetidae; genus Microtus; species Microtus ochrogaster. The sequence goes on along the minus strand of NW_004949106.1, from coordinate 3,304,430 downwards.
GCTATGGAAGTGCCAATATAATCATAACATCATCCCCTTGGAAGCTGGAAAACAATTACTGGGTGTAAAACGTGTGGACGCTAGGGGGCGCCCGCCACTCCCACCCTTCCTTCTCCAAGGCCTAGGTAGGTTGCAGTTGAGGGATCTTTGACCAGAGGCCGGGCTTTCTTCTTTCCCTGGTACAGGTTCTGACACAGACCGGTGTGCCTGTGAGACACAGTACTAGCTCTGATCCATAAGAAACTGCCATTCATTCTTCTCACTGTTTATTAGTGGTTGAGGAGCCGTGGTAGGAGCGAGAGGTCCAAAGATGAACGAGAGTATGCACACAGTTCACAGTTGGAGGCAAAATATGGCTGGGTGGCGATTGTGAAGACCCTGAGCGTTTCCGCTGGACCGTGATGCGCTCCTACTCTGAGTACAAAAGTTTAACAGCGGCCTCTTCGGGACTCAGCTGGAGAACTCCATGGCTCATCTATCTCTGTAGTTGAAAACAGAAAGATCAAAGGACGGTAGGAAGCTGTGCCCAGGCATGGGGAGATTTATTTCAGACACGGTAGGCATTGCAGAGTGAAGCAGGCTTGACCCGGCTCTGGGCATGATCACTGATGGCGATGAACAGGGGCCAAGAAAGTATCTGCTTTCCTCGGGGTTTTAAGATTACCCAGGCTCAGCCTCTTTCTTTGGCTCCCACATACCACTCAAACACAAAGAAGAGCTGAAAAGAGCCAGGGAACAGATTTTGCATCACGCCGGTGACTGGATAATCATTAATATGCATTAGCAGGACAGCGATAAATACGCTGTAGGCTGGGTGGTCCGGGTTGCCCTAGAACAAGAGGAACCAGGGCTCCGTTCATTACTCTGAAGGCTGGCAATTCAAAGGAAGAGAGGACACATTCATCTTCCCTCTGCTATAAACTGGTTTCCAGGAGAACGGAGTAGCATTTGGCAGATGAGGGAGAGCTACCAAATGCAACAGAAAATAGAGACCAGGAGAAGAGGGTAGTGGCCAGGTGCCAGGGAAGTATTCAGTGCAGGTGAGGTGCCGTTGACCAATAGGTGGCCAGACCGCTGGGTAAAACACTCGTGGGGAGCTGAACTCTGTGACAGAAAGGGGAGAAAAGGCAGGGAGGGGTGCTTCCTTCTGACAGGACACGCAGGATGTGCACAGTGCCACCTAGGAAGCGTTTTTGTAAAATTATCAGTGAGCCTACCGCAGGGTCCATTGCTAAGCCAGGAAAATTAGCATTTCGACACAAAGCGAGGTGTTCTTGAATGAGGGGCTCTGCCAATGAAGAAAGCAGCCATTTCCGAGGAAAGCTGAAATTACCATTTTAATAATTTCCTTCCCAAAGAGTACTACAAAGTACAACCCTTACCAAGGACACCCAGTTTTGTTTTCTGCATTATCTTTAACAGGCTCCGTGTTTGGAAGGTTGTAAATCTTTTGCGTGTCTGATGTTAAGTATTTTTTTTTTTTGGTTTTTTCGAGTTAAGTATTTTAGGAAGACACAATAGCGCTTTTTTACATACATAAGATTTTCCATGAGTAGCATCCATTTTGCCGACTTTACGGTCAATGGTTTGGTTGGCGATGCTTCGAGTGGTTTATTAAGAACTGTGCTGGGACCCCACTGACTTCACCATTTTTTTCCTGTTCCCCAGCATCTACAGCTCCTTAGACCAGAATAATAACGTCTGCAAATAGGCTTTTTAAAAACGATACACTTTTTAGTATCATCGTCATACTTCTATTTGAAGAACCACAGTTGGGGTTGGCAGGCAAGCCGTGGACTGTTCTGCCACCCCCTTGGGTCTCTCTGTGATGGAGGAAGGTCATTGGTTGATTTAATAAAGAAGCTGCTTGACCTGATAGGTTAGAACGTAGGTGGGAGGAGCAGAATGCTGGGCGGAAGAGGAAGTGAGCTCAGAGACTCAACAGCTCTCCTCTCGGGGGCAGACTCCTCAGAGAGACACGATGCTCCACTCTTGCGGGCAGAGGCGAGAGCTCTGCTCTCTGAGGCACACATGATGAAGCTCCGACCCAGGATGGACGTAGGCTAGAATCTTCCCGGTAAGCGCACCTTGGGGTGCTATACACAGATGATTAGAAATGGGCTAAAATAATATGTGAGAATTAGCCTAGAAGAGAATGGGCCAAGCAGTGCTTAAAAGAATACAGTGTCCGTGTAATTATTTCGGGGCATAAGCTAGCTGGAGGTGGCCGGGGTGCGGCCGGGGTGCGGCCGGGGTGCTGGGGACGCAGCCCCACCGCACCAATTACAACATCTCTGCTCAGCTGTCGGTAGAAGAGGGGGCCCTACCGAGGACAAGTTGAGTGGTGGTATGCTCTTTGATCTTCTTTGTGATGTCTTTCCTTGAACACTGTTGGCACTATGATCCTTTGGTGCTTCTTGCCTCGTGGATGTTCGTGGGAATGGAAACTGCTAATAAGCACAGACATTTCTTTCATTAATTAATTAATATAGTTTTAAAAAACTATCTTTTCTCATTTTTACATACCAATCCCAGTTCTCGCTCCCTCCCCTCCTCCTGCTCCCTCTACCTTCCCCCTCACCCACTCCCCATCCACTCCTCAGAGAGGGTAAGGCTTCCCATGGAAAGTCAACAAAGTCTAGCACATTGCTTTGAGGCAGGACCAAGCCCTCCCCACTATATCAAGACTAAGCAAGGGATCCCTCCAAAGAGAATGGGTTCCAAGAAGCCAGAATAAGCAGTAGGGATAAATCCTGCCACTGCCAGTGGCCCCGCAGTCTGCCCCAGCCAAAACTGTCACTCCCATTCAGAGGGTCTAGTTTGGTCCTATGCTGGTTCCCCCACCACTGTTAGGTCTGAGTCAGTGAGCTCCCATTAGCTCAGGTAGACTGTTTCAGTGGGTATCCCCATCATGGTCTTGACCCCTTTGCTCAAATTCTTGTTCCTCACTCTCTTCAACTGGACTTTGGGAGCTCAGTCGCGTGGTCCGCTGTGGATCTCTGCATCTGCTTCCATCAGTTTCTGGGTGAAGGTTCTATGGTGACATTTAAGACAGTCATCAATCTGACTGCAGGGCAAGGCCAGTTCAGGCCCCCTCTCCACAGTTGCTTAGGGGTCTTAGCTGGGGTCAGCCTCGTGAATTCCTGGGAATTTCTCTAGTGCTGGATTTCTTGCTAGCACCATAATGGTTCCCTCAATCAAGATATCTGTTTCTTTGCTCTTCCTCTCTGTCTCTCCCCCATCCTGACCATCCCATTCCCTCAAGTTCTCCTCCCCACTTCTCCCCTCCTCTTCCCCTTCCACGCTCCTTTCTCCCCCTATCCCCAGGCTCCCAATTGTCTCATGAGATCTTGTCTATTTCCCCTTCCCAGGGGGATCCATGTATGTTTCTCTTAGGGTTCTCCTTGTTACCTAGCTTCTCTGGGGTCATGGACTCTAGGCTCATTATCCTTTGCTTTTTGCGCTCGTTGCTCTAACTCTACTGAAATCCACAGGGTAATTCAGCTATTGCTATCCTACTCATCTGACAGGTTCCCAGTGCTGGAGTGGGATACCACACAGCAGAAGTGGGGTGTCCAGGGAAGCTGCTCAATACAGTGCCAGCGCCTTTCTTAGCATCCTTCCCCCTCCCCCAAACTAAATTCAATCTCAAAGATCAAATGAAATGGAATTTACCTTAATTCTCTATAATGACCTAATTCTCTAATATCTGACTTAATCTCTATTTCGTTTTCGGTACAGACATCCATTCTTCTCTTGGGTAGATGTTTTCTTTTTTTTCCTATCGGTTTAATTTAAAATACCAGTTTGAGTCACCAGCCACTTGGAAGAGGATTTTTGCCCTGCTGAGATACCTGCCCATCATGGGGAGAGCTCCAGGGTGACAGTTCATGAGTCATGCTGCAGGTGGGTTTGGACTGTCCAGCGAGGCAGCTGCCTTTGAATCCATATTTATGCAATATTAATAATTAATAATCCATATCAATGCAATATTAATAATAATCCATATTAATCCAATAAATTCATCAGTCCACCAAATTAGACTTGAGTGTGCTACTTGGCCTTGTTGTTGGTTTCCCTCTTGAGGTGAATAGATATTTGGTCATATTTCCTCAGGAAATATAATGCCTTTGTGTGTGTGTGTGTGTTGTGTGTGTGTGTGTGTAGGGGCGGGGGCTTCTGTCACTATGTGTGTGGGGGTGGGCGGGGCTTCTGTCACTCTGGCATCCACTGACTGTGAAAGTCGTCCTTTGGTTGGTGACCCCCACTGGGACCCAGTATCTTAGCCTGGACTTGTGGCATGGTTTGAATAAGAAATGCCCCTCGTAGGATCACAGACTTGAATGCTTAGGGAGTCGCAGTAGGAGATGTGTCCTTGTTGGAGGAAATGCATCACTGGTGGTGGCCTTGGAGGTTTCCAATGCTCAAGCCAGGCCCGGTGTCTCTCCCTCCTCCTGCTGCCTGCCTGTCTGGATGTAGAACCCTGTTACCTCTCCAGCACCATGTCTGTGCGCCTGCTTGCACGCCACCACGCTTCCTTCCCGCTATGATGGTAATGGACTAAACCTCTGGGGTTGTAAGCCAGACTCAGTTCCATGTTTTCTAAGTGTTTCTGTGGTTACAGTGTCTCTTCACAGCCATAGAACATGGACAAATCCAGCTTGATGTGAGTCCAATTCCTCATGAAATTTCTACCGTGACTTGTCACTAGGGTTTGAGACCTCTTACCAGAAACGCAAGACCCATCCCTGCCTCCTGCCACCCACATCGCTCATCTTTGCCAAGAGACACACAGGTTTTCCTCCTGAGACTTCACCAGCAACGAACCCTTTCCTTGGAGCTTACCAAGATCCCAGCACGTCACGTAGTACAGATCTGTCTCCCGTGCGAGGCAGTGTTAAGAATTCTGGGGCTCACTTTTTGCAAGGCATTTTGTTTGGAGGTCTTACAGATGTAGGGACCCGCTCTCTTTAAAGCATGTAATTCCCAGGATCCCACAGGTAAGGCTCTGGGCAGCATCCTCACAGGTGTTTAAAGGGCACCTCGTCCTGCTGGCCTCCGCTGCGGCAGGGCAGGACATGACCACTAAGTTATTCCTTGTCCATCTGAGAGTCCCGCTCCTGACATGGGGAGGCTGTATCTGTGGAGACAAGCTGCTCCGGCTTTTCTCTAACTCCCCTCCAACCTCCTGTCATGGTTGGGACTCAGGTCTAACATCCCTTACTGCTTAGCCTGTGAAGTTCCAACACACTGAGCTCCTAAGTCACAGGTGCTGGCTTGCCTGATCATTGTCTTCCCTTTCAAGAGGAGCAACCACACCGGGAAGGGGGAAAGGATTGAAACACAGGAGGCAGGGACCACAGTGAGCTCTTGGGCAGCTGGTTGAGGGCTTGTAGACCCCAAACCACGATAAACTGAATGCATATGACACTCTAGGTGGTCACTTACATAAATGAAGAGGTCAGTCCATCAAGTGTATTAATGAAGTTGTCAAATCAAGGAGTAGATGGAAATCTAGAAGAAAGATTGTCAATCGGCTGCCAGCTGGCCTGCCCCATTCTGAGCGGAGTTCCGGGCCGGCTGAGGAGACACAGCCCTGCCGGTGTTGATGGAGGCACCACGATACAGAGCCACTGAGTCTTCCTAAAAGGATTCCTGTGGGAGGGAATGTGGCCAAATCCGGTTCCTGGGAAAACATTTCATTACTATAATCTCCAGGATCCGTAGAATGTCTGGATTGTCAGGGAGGCCGAAAGCCAAGCCACTGAGAGAGTTCTCGCATGGAGAAAGGGGTCACTTCAGGCTGCCCCTACCTCATCTGTTGTAATGTTTGACAAAGTTCCTGACCCAAAACCGAGTGTCCGTTTCCATTTCCTCCATGTGTTTCCAAAACCCTTGGAGGTGAAAGTGGACATTGTTTTAATGGAGCGTACCTGAAAATGATAAATACTGGGGAATGAATTATATAATAGTTACGAGATGTTCTTAAAATGCAACTTGATCTTGATCAATGAGGGACTTGAAATGAAATGGGCAAAGGGACACTCAATAGGGAAGCTCCTATAGGAAGAAGAGAAAACACCGTATTCCGCTGGGTACAATCAAGAACCAGAGCCGGGCGGTGGTGGCCCACGCCTTTAATCCCAGCACTTGGGAGGCAGAGGCAGGCGGATCTCTGTGAGTTCGAGACCAGCCTGGTC
>NW_004949106.1:3284492-3298063 GCF_000317375.1 Microtus ochrogaster | reverse complement strand
ATGACAGCAGCTATATAGCCACACTGATGGAAATATCACAGCAAACACAACCTTAGGAAGCTCATTTCAGCATTTCCGTGGAATGCTAAAGGGTTGGTGTGAAGCCAGAATAGCAGATCTTGGGAATCACGTGGCCCCCAAACAACCCACAGTGATGAACTGAAGAGTCTCTGGCCCAGAAGGAAGTCAGAAGAAAGACAAGGAGTGGGGGGGGTTGGTGGAATATCCTTGGGCTGGTCTTTAACAGCGCACCAAACTGCCTCACAGAAGGACTTCTTCAGCCTCCGGCTCTGTCATTGGGAACACCTTCTGCCCTCTGTCTCAAACCTTGAGTTTGAGCTGGATGATCAGTATCAGGTGGCATGTGATCGTTCTCAGTCCTTGAAGAATTGGCCTGATTTCTCTCCCACATCCTTCCCTGGCCGTGAGCCTCAGGTATGCTGACCCAGATTAATCACCAGGGTGACGTGTGACATCTTGCAGCACTAGAAAAGACCCATATGGACTCTCTTTTATTGTTTTTAAGCTACATCTATAAATCTGTGCCTCTTAACACAAGTTTGGAATCAGAAACCGTCTCCCTCTTAATCCCAGCCTGCCAGTTTTCCTGTTTCTCAGTCACCCCGTGTCTGTGGCCACGGGTGACATCGGGTGACGTGGAATACCCATCTTCAGACTTCCTTGTTCGTCCCCTCACTCCCCCTCCAGTTCTGGATAGTTCAGCGGTACCTGCTTAGTATCCTGAAAGGTGTATTTTCAACTTTATAAAAAGGGCCATCTGCAGTTGTTGGTTGGGATGAACTTTTTCCATATGGTGGCCATATCAACCTATAATTTTGGGCACCACTGTAATTTATTCATTTTCTGTCCTGCATAACACTTCCCTGGCTCACTATTTCATAGTGCGTTTATTTTCTCTCCTCTTGATGGATCCTTGAGATAGTCTTTCACTGACCCTGAAGCTCACAGATAAGCTACGCTGACTGCCCGGTGAGCCTTGTGTCTGCCTTCCCTACACTGGGTTTATTGGGCTTACGGGTGTGTGCCACCGTGCCCCCAGCCTTTTATGTGGGTGCTGGAGACTTGATTTCAGAACTTGATGCTTGTCCAGTAAGCAGTTGACATGACTGAGTAATCTCCCTAGGAGTCTGCCTGTCTGTTTCAATCACTGGGGTCAGTTCATTTATTGTAACTTCTAAAGACTGGTCCATTCCAGCTCCGTTGGCAGCGCAGCCCTGCTTCCCGAAAGCTGCAAAGACCCTTAAGTGGCCATGGGTTACAAGACCATTGATCTCATCCCCTCACTTTCTCCCCACAATGTAAAAACAAAAACTCCATCGTGTCACTGTCAGCCGAGAGCTCTTAGTGACGTACCATGGTGCTCAGAGTGGATTCACCTGCTCTCTCTGGCTCCTTGGGTCCTTCGTGCTGTGTCTCCTGGCTACTGGTGTAGTTCTGGCCCAGGGCACCCAACTGTTTTCCATGCCACCGCAGGGGCATCACTTCTCAGCTTTACGGTTTCAGTGAACCCTTCCCTGACTCGGTCTCGGTACATAGAATATTCTCAGCCACCTCGGTTTGAATAACACTTCTGGAATGTGGTACCAGTTGTCGAAGGGGAGGATAGAAGTCAAGCATTGTTTTTTTTTAGTTCCAGAGAAATATGTTTTACTTATTGAATTGGAAAATACAGGCCAGAAAAGAAAGGAAGGAGGGAAGGGAAGAAGGAAGGAGACACTTTTACTCCAACGACCCATATGTAATACAATGAATAATACAGCATGTATTTCCAGTCTTTTTATGTGTAGGCTAAGTATCAGTTTCTTAGCTGGCTCAAAGCCCTGGAATTGGAAGGAAACACCTATTCTGTAAATTTTACATATAATTCACGCTAAAACTGTTTCTCCACATTGGGAAACTTCCACCCCAGGCATCCCTGGGACTCTTGGGGACCCGGCCAAATGGTTTTCCTGGCCACACCCTTCCCTCAATCCCCTACTTCCTCTGCTGTCATTCCTTCCTTGCATGGCACTCAGACTCAGGGGTGGGTAGAGGCTGGGGACAGACTGAGCAGCGTGTAGAAGAGCCTGGCCTTAAGATAGCACCATTCTCGCATCCTTTATCTCCTGCATCCCGAGGATGCTTCACCTTCCGTGGTCCCTCAGCTGATGCTTGTGCCGTTCAGTCCTCCCATAGCCTGAACCTTACAACGTTCGTGCTAGGAAACAGGCCATGGCCTGCCTCGGGTATTGTGTCTCCTCCTCGATCCTAATCTCACATCTGCGGGAGATCCTGACCTCACGTTCAAGTCCATCTTTCTGAAAGGATGGGGGGAGGTGATGCTCTTCCTCCCGTGTGCAGAAATGGATCAGACCAGCTATGGCTTCAGAGTAGCTGGCCCCTTCATAATGCACAAAATGCCTTTTTTTTTTTTTCTGTTCAGATGGTATCGAGGAACAGAACATTGGTTAGGAACCTGACTTGTTTAGCTAACACTCTACAATAACGCCCTCTTTCTTCCAGAGTATACACTTTGAGGGAAGTCCATCACTTTAATAGACTTTAGAGGTCAGTGTGCCCTGAAAGATTAACAGCAATGCGGTTTGGTCCCCAAAATATTCACTTGGGAATAAAAATTTGAGGCACAGATTTTGTACTATTTTAACAAAAAAAAACTAATTATTTTTTTGGGGAAAATATCTACAAAAGACAGTTCCTGATATTTATACAGCTATTTAGTCTTCTACTTGGGTTTCACATTGCAATTTCATAAGAAGTTTGGAATAGACATTTAGTGGTTTCAAACATTAATAGAGAATCACTTCTTGGCTTGCCAGGTATTTAGGATAAAATTCCTTGCCAATATTTTCTGCCACACTTTATTTAAGGGAGCCTTTTCTGCCTCCTCATTCTGAAGCTAGTCACTCCAGTCCGAGTCTTTGAAGAAGAATTACCATTTGCTCACAGAGAGTGGAGCTCCAGGTCAAGCTAGAAGTTGTTATGGGATTTAAATTAGGTTCCCAAGGAAACACAATAAAAATGAAATCGCACTTCTGCCTGCTGCGTTTCTAAACATGGTGGTGAATGAAATCCTTCTCCTAGCTAACTGAGCCGAAGTTAACTTTCCAGCGCGACTCCCAGCTTGCTCTATTTTAGAACTCTCAGAAACTGTCAATTTAGTGACTTATTTGTTAGATTAGAGCAGCTATGTAGAAATATCCGCTTCTCAAGCCCACAGACTAAAAAACCATCCAGCGCTCTTTCCTGCTCCCAGGTGCAGGGTCTCAGCCTCGCAGCTGGCAAAGATATTAAGAGGATGTGTGCTTTCAATTAGAGGCAAAACTTTCCTGAGGAGCCGGCCAAGGTTGCGCCTTGGCCCGCAGAGGATCTCAGGGGACCGACCGTTCCCCCTTTGCGCTTTCAATTTCTGCTGCTGCGGCTCAGACAGTTTGTGGAACTTTGGCTACCGAACAAGATACAAACATTTCTGAAAGTGAATTCATTAGGGAGCAGCAAGCACCCATGTGGACAAGGCGCAGGCAACATTTCAAGTTTGTTTCCTTGGCGATCACTTTCTGAGGTCAGAGAGTTAAAAAGCAGAAATACATTCTTTTGCAAATGGAAGCTATTTTTGTTCGTGCACGGGTGTGGGGGGGGGATTGTTTAATGATAGTCCTTTCAGAGCAGAGTAGAGCAGAATGAAGTAACACACTGAAATATCCCGCCAAGTTGTGCACTCGTGGATTTTCATGAGCCCTGGAGTTGATAGAAGTGGAAGAGAAGCGGAGGCGTGGCCTCGGTGGTCCGCTCTTCATCTGCAACTTGAAGCCTGTGACTCCGGATGGAGTCATCTGCCTGGAGAGGCGCTCCAGCGCCAAGCGCAGGCACCGCCATAAGGGAGGCGTTTTTATACCTTGCAACCAGTCTGTCAAACATACTCTTGAAAAATAAATTCTCGGGGGCTGGAGAGATGGCTCAGCGGTTAAGAGCACTGCCTGCTCTTTCAAAGGTCCTGAGTTCAATTCCCAGCAACCATATGGTACCTTACAACCATCTGTAATGGGGTCTGGTGCCCTCTTCTGGCCTGCAGGTGTACACACAGGAAGAATATTGTATACATAACAAATAAATATTAAAAAAAAAGAAAAATAAATTCTCTGTGTTTTTATGACATTTGACACCATAGCCAGAAGGCCAGACCCAGGGCTTGCAATGAAGGCTGCTCTTACCTCCTTACGATATCCAGAAGTGGTCTGTACGGCGGGGCATCCCTAATCCATAACGCAAAAGTCTTCCAAAGACTGTTTTGAGTGGCAATCAATATGATGTCAGAAGGGAACAATCAAACCCTTACTTTCACTGGGCACTAAACCACGGAGTAAAGTTGCCCTCCCCCACCCCACCTAGGTATACAAGCTTCATAGGAAATGTAAGCTAATTTAATCTTTAGATATGGGGCTCATCCCTGAGATACCCCGTTTCAAACATAGGAGTATTCCAAAATCCAAGAATACTCCCAAGCCCAAGCTCGTTCTGTTCCAAGACCTTTTCAAAGACAGTTTCTAAAATCACAACTTAGACTATGGAAATCAAAGCACATTTCTTCAAGTCAGAGTTGTGTCTTGAAAAAGCGCATTTCTGAATATTCAGGCAAAAAGAACTTCTTTTCATCTCGTTCATTAACATAGTGGGCATGGGAGGGGGTGGGGGCTCAACCAGGTAGCCGAGGCTAGCCCCAAACCACCCATTACACCAGAATACCAATCATTTTAAAAACGGTACTAATTACAACTGATTTTTTTTTCTGGGTGAACACACTATACAGGTAAAAAAAGGAAGTGCATCTACTTGCTCAAAAAATACACGGGGTAAAATTTAGAGCCCGACAGATCATGATATATTTTGAAATGAAAAGTACTTGGCCATCAGAAATGTCTTAATGTGTAGCTTATCGTTCAATCAAGCTTAGGATTTCGGGAGCCTGCAGTTTTACACACTTTCTTTGTGACTCCAAAGTCTTAGCCACACGCAGCAGCTGGAAATCTGCTCTAATTCTCCGTGTGGACAGCAGGACAAGCCTATATATTTTGAGAGTGCTGCCTACATCACAGACTCCACAAACCCCCCACCCCCCCCAAACAACCCTGGCTTGCCTCCGTTTCCCCTGCTTGCTTCTTGTTCAATAATCTGAGTCAATGCAGAATTCATTAGGAGAAGGGTATTTTTCCTCCATTGGTTTGGGGAAGGGGAAATGACACTCAGTCGCGTTGTCATGACAGGGGGTGTGAAAATGGCCTCATCAGAGCAAGGGAGGCTGCCGACCCGCGCCCCCTCTGCTCGCCTCTCTCCTTGGCTGTGACTCAGGTCTTCTCGCTGATCGCTGATCGATCTGCTTCCATGGCTGAGCTTCCTCCAGCTGAGCATTTACACCTCAGGATGATGGGGATTTATTTTTGAAAGTGATTGGCATTTTTACTAATATATGTATCACTGTATGCATGCATATATATAATATTTACCATCAAATTTGCATCTCATTACCATAAAATTGACATCTCACTCCCTTAGGGCTCTACTTCCGTAGGCTGAGTGTGTTCATCTTCTCCACAGAATGTGGGAGCTACGGGAACAGGGCATCATTCCGCCTTAAGAAAGGAAGGAGATTCTAAGCCACGCTGAACACGGTCAACCCTGTACCCATTCGGCGGTTACTCTCCATGTCTTCCTTTGCGATAGCCTGGGTAACCACGACTGTACATTTTATCACAGAATCTGACAACGTCAGGCGTGAGAAGGATCAGACACTCTCTGCCTGGCTTATTTCTTACCTGCGATCTTCAGCCCTCCCTCATGTTTCACGCATGTGGCTTAGGTTATCTCTCGCGGCGAAAAAGCAGGAAGACCAAAACCGACTTGGGGTGGAAAGGGTTTATGTTGCTTACTCTTCCGTATCCCAATCTGTCGTTAAAGGAAGTCAAAGCAGAGACCTGGAAGCAGAAGCTGATGCTGAGGCCGTGGAGGGTGCTGCTGGCTGATGTGTTGCCCGTGGCTTGCTCAGCCTGCTTTCTTGCAGCTGCCAGGACCACCTGTCCAGGGCTGCGCCGCCGGTAACGGACTGGAGCGACCTACATGGGTCACTAACTAGGAAGTTGCACTACAGACGTGTTGGGAGCAGTGAGACCCCAGATCCTGAATTTCTTGTTTTCCCCTGATCTGAGTGCCTACAGCTGCTCTGAGCACGAGACCTTCAGGCGTTCCTGATGGCAGGAGAGTGGTTTCTGGTGGGTTTGGCTGGGGCGTGGCTCTCTCTATATAATCTGCCCCTGAACACAATAAAGGGGGCATTCTTGGGGAATTCAAGGATGACCCGTGTCGCTGTCTCTCTGTCTCTGTGTGTGTCTTTGTATTTTAACCTCCAGCCCCCTTGCCAGAAGCTCGCGGACTGGGTAATAGCGCACCTAGCGCAGACCCCGGGGCGCGGTGTACGGCACAGACATGTTGACAACTGTATTTTATGGAGGCCTTTTCTCAGCTGAGAGTTCCTCTTCCCAAATAGCTCTAGCCTGTGTCGAGTTGACATAACACTCACCAGCACATTGGGTTGTAAAACTCCTTCCTTTGGATGACCAAATCACTCCCTGTTCATGTATTGACTACCTCGTGTCTTTTTGCTCGACCACTGATGAGCATTGCATTGCTTTCCGCTTCTGGTTTTGGTAAGTGATGCCGCTGTGCCATTGGGGTTCTGCTGGCACCCCTGTGTGAGTCTATACCCAGGCGACTCGCTGGCTCATACGAAAATTTTAGTTTGAATATTTTGAGAAGCCCCGTTTTCCGTAGCAGCTGCACCGTTTTACGTGCCTGCCGGTAGCACACAGGAATTTCTTTCAGAACTTCCGTTTCCTCTCCAACACGTGTTACGTCTCCTTTCTCCCCCACCCCAATAATAGCCATTCTACAGGGAGAGAACAGTGGTAGTTTGAAAACATGAATTAAACTATGTGTCATCGTGCCTAAACCTCCCACAGCAGCTTCTCGAGGTACCTCCCGGTAGCCAACTGTTCTCCGTACCTCGGCCCTCTCCTTATTCATCTGCCTTGTCCCTTGCATAATCAAATGGATGGCGCAGTCCCACTGATGCCCTCGGCCTCCCAAAGTCACCCTGTACCTAGTCACTTTCCAATACGTTTCCTGTTCAGATGTTCCTGGGCTGGGATTGCCCAGCTCAAGGGTGCCTTCTACCGTTTCGGTCTCTCCCAGGTGGTCCCGGGAGCTATAAGAAAGCAGGCCGGTTGTAGGAGGCCGCTTGTTCATTCCCTAGCCACCCCGACTCCCGAAATAACCACACAGAGACTATTAATAAAATCACTGCTTGGCCAATCGCTCTAACACATTCCTAGCAAGCTCTTATTTATTAAATTAACCCATTTCTAGTATTTTATATTTTACCACGAGTGTTGTGGCCTACCAGCAAGGTTCCAATTGGTGGCTTGCGACTTTCTTCTCTGGCAGTTCCATGGCATCTCTCTGACTCTGCCTTCTTTCTCCCAGCATTCAGTTTAGTTTTTCCTGCCTCGTTCTACTCTACCCTATCACAGCCCAAGGCAGTTTCTTTATTCATTAACCAATAAAAACAACACGCAGACAGAAGAACTTCCCATACCAGAAAACATAATCAGTTTCTCTGATTTATATTTTAAAAAGCTCCTGGAAACTATGCTTGCTGTCTAAAACCATGTAGCAATGTCTTTTGGTGTGTGTGTGTTTAACATTAACTAAGCAACACAGTTTAATATTTATAATGCCAGGCTCAAAACTGCTAAACACATTATAGCAAGACTGACTTGTTTCTAACAACTAGTAATTAAAAGAAAAAGTCTGCTTGGTACAATTAAAATGTAACACGGAACAAATTCTAGAGTAAGCAATTTTGCTGCATTAGAAAATACTAAGTTATTATTAAAAAAAAATGTCTTGTGGGCTGGTCAGATGACTCAGAGGGTGAAGGTGCTTGATGAGCAAGCCTGGTGACATGAAGTTGGTCCTTGGCACCCACATGAAGGTGGAAAGGGGGGAACTGCCTCCCAAAGTTGTCCTCTGGTTCCACGTGTGTGCCAAGACACATGTGCACGTACGTACCGACCCTGAAATAAAACCACAATTCTCATCTTAAAGGGAGTAAGAGATAGTTTATTCTGGGGGTCATTTTGAGTGCCCATGGCCCAGGAATCCAGATTTAGGTGACCTCAAGTTGCAAGTTCCAATATGAAAACAGTCTCATAGTTTTTTTTTTTATAGAACAAAGAAAGGCATACATCAAGGCTAGTTTGAAATGTAGGGGTGGGTGCTTCAGAGGGGAGGTTGCAGCAAGATGGGAAAAACCTCTCTATCGGCCTCAGGTGCTGTCTAATGAGATCCTTAGGTTTGGGGTGGGTGGAAGGTAGTGTGGTCTGCTAAGTTAACATATACCATGTGGTCTTTGTCAGTCTGTCAGAAGATTTGGGTTCTAACACAGAGGTAGGCAAGGAAGGACCGTTCTGAGGACTGGCACCAGACAAGCCCAGATGAAGCAATGGGTCTCTGGACCTGAAATGTTCCTGTCTCTCCAATAGACAGAAATTCTAGTCAGTCAATCGGTCTCTGCTGATAGCTTCTTTCGGGAGTTTCATTCATGAGACACATGGATAATAAATAAAATTTAAAAATTCTTTAGTGTTCCATACCTGCAAAGGCTTGCCAACACCTTTTGTAAAGCTGTACCACTGCCTTGGTTATTATCCCTCAGAATCTTGCCTGTTTATAATATATATATAGTAATGGTATATATATTTTATAATATTATATAGTGTACTGGAGTATGTCGTATATAAATGTATTTGTGCACACACTAATATATATTATTAATGGACACATATACATATATATTATGTGTTGGTTTGTCTCGGCAATTGCCATAGATTTCCTCTGAATTTGTGTACAATGGTTTTGCCCTGCTGGCTTCTCCCTAGAACAAATCCCATTCGTTCCCATGACATTGAACGCTATATTTTGATTGGCATATTTCTGTGTTTGCTTTCTTCGTATGAAGCAGACAGATGCCACTTGCTTGATTTATGCCTATTATTCCAGCAGGTGTTTCTCCCCGAATCAGAAGGAAGCACACTGGCGACAGAACTGAAGGACAATGGAGCATCTTCAGATCCAATAATATCGACTTAGCGGCTGATGAAGTGTGATTGAGACTTAGTGTAATCAGATTCTGTCATAGAAGCACTAGCCGGGGGGGGGGGGTGCTACACAGCAGCTAGCTCCCCACAACACGGTTGGTAGCTGCTGGAGGGGTCCAGCCTTGTGAGAGAAGGGATCTATGTAGATATTGTTCTCCTTAGAGACAATGACATATGTAAGCGAAAGTCATTTGTTATATTCATAGCTGAGTGTGAACAACACTAGTGCTGTTACTAGCTAGGGAGAGATTAGCTGACCAAGACTCTTCTACTTATTTCTACAAAGGGAGTTGGATAGATGAATTATAAAGTGATTGGCATTGGGTAACCGAGGAGTGAACCAGGGCAATGAGGCATCGGTGCAGTTACGGCACAGACTGTAGGAAGGAGAGGCTGCCTCTGCAGCAGGAGAGCAGAGAAGCATCTGGGGGTGCAGCCAAGAGCACGGCCCCACCGAAGGGGTGTCCTGCTTGTCTGGGCTGTTAGCAGGTTCACAGAGCTCTCTGAGAGCCTCTGCCTGGCGTGTTTCCTGCCACACCCCTCAGGATTAACCGCCGCCCTGAGTTTATTCCCACACATTCCTTTGGGGCTTTGTCACACACGTATGCAATCAATCCTATATTGTTCGGCACATCCTGTTTTGAACTACTGAGAAGAGTTTCGAGTCAGGCCTAGCGGTGCGGGCCTGTGATTCCCAACTACTTCGGAAGACAGGACAGGAGGGTCGCAGGACTCCAGCCTATCTGACTGTCGAGTGAGTTCAAGGCTGACCTTGGTTACTTGTGAGACCCTGTTTCCTTGAGGGAAGAAAGAAGAGGGCCGGGAATGGAACATGGTGGTGGGATCTTGTTTAGTAGACTGGACATCTGTCTGTAGCCATGGGAACTGGATGCCATAAAGTCAAGACCAAGCCGCCTGCCTCCCAATGACAGAAGGACAGCCTGCATTGGCGTGGGGTTATGGTTGGCGTCCCAGTGTTCTCAGTTGTATTTCTGCGGGGTACTTTCTTGTGTCTACTCTTCATGCCATCTTGGCTAAGTCCTGATAATGAGAAGTCTGGTCAGATTGTATTCCTAATATTCTTGTGTTTTTAAAATCTCATTATTTAAATCATTAAAGTCTGAGAGGGGAGATTTAGAAAAGTTCGGGGACAGTAATTTGAAGCACACTGCCCTTCATCTAACCGGGAAGGAAAAGACACATCAATGTCGAGCCAGGTTCTTATCTTGCTTGGAAGCTCCACTCATATGTGAGTGAGAGAGAAGCTTTTAAACAGCGGTCGCAGAGGAAGGCTGAATGTGAGTGGTGGGCTTCAAAAGTATCGGCTGGGAAACGGGCTCCAAACCAGATTACAGTCTCAAAAAAGAAAATAATAGAAAGGATCAATGGATGGTGATAGTGTATCTTTTGAATCTGCTACAATATCCTCTCGTGGTATAATTCTTCATAAGGATATCTTGAGATGACAAAATCTTGAAAGATGGCAAATTGGCAATATTTTAACCGTTTGACTGTAGTCATCGAAAGACATAAAATATCTAGGTACGTTATAACATTTAACAAGACCGGAATATAGAGTTTTCTTTAATTATATTCAGAAATAGATTTATTCCACGGAGAGAAACCCTACACGTTCCTGTAGAAAGAAAATAATTAATTCTCCTCCCATCATCGCTCTTTTTTAATGAACCATGCCCCAGTTAGATAGGACTTTGGGCATTTTACATGCGCTGTTTCTGATAAGTCTCCTAGGCTCCGGGAACTCAGTGGGTTCCTAGGCTTCCTGGCCGTGTTTGTCAACCTGCATGGATTAAGGCCTGAGGACTTTCAGGAAGACTGGAGGCTACCGAGAACTCATCAAAGGAAGCCCAGGGATGTGTTCCTCTTCCAAGATAAAAGTGACTCCTTAGAAGAGACCAGGGGTGGAGGGATCTTTCCAAATGACAGAAACACCATCAACTGGGACCAGGCCGACAGAAGTGGGTCACAGCGAGGGGCAATGTCTTTTCTCTCTTCTCCCTGTTGTTTCCTCTCTTCTCTTGTACCTGTACCTCCGTCTCTCTCTTCAGCTGTAGTTTGTTACCACTGATAAAAGAGAAAACGAAGTGGCAAGTTGATTCCACCAAATGCAACTCAAATTTTGTTGCGAATGTAGTTGATCTAAAATATTGAGGCACGCTTCCGACTTTTGTTTGGGCACGCATGTTTCCTTCATGGCCCATTTGGACTCATCGCATTTTCTGAGCTTTGGCAGTCATGCGGCTTTTAGTTCTGTGTTATACACTGTGCTTTTGAAGGAAGATGCGTGGTATTCAAATCATGAGGTTGACGGCCATTTGCGGAGAAGGGCTCACAAGGCTGTGATAGGAGTCACCAGCTTCTGCCTTGTTTGCCATTACATAGATGCTCTGTTAATTCGTACAGCAGCAAAATATGTTCTGACCCGACTCATGTTGTAGCTGGACTTACGACATCCCATAGTGTGTAGGAGACACTCAACCAGGTCTGGGAAGACCTGGGCAGACCGTCACGGTGAGAATGTCATGGTGGGTGACAGGAAGCATGATGTAGAAGGTGATAAAAGCAGTTGCTCGGGTAGCCTCCCCACTATGTATCCTGTGACCCCAAATAGGGATTGGGGCCACCTGCTTTTAGAATCTCTCCAAGCCAATTAGGTAATCAAGACAATCCCAAACAGGCTCGGGCAGGGGTGAGCCTAATCTAGATAGTCCGTTATAAGCGCCCAAAGGATTGTATCTCCTCTTTGGTCCTAGATCCTGTCAGCTTAATAATCAGATCATGATTCATCGTTTCTGTGTTTGATGCAGAGATATTTTTAAGTGAATAAGTAAGGGACACAGCTAGGCAGGAACCACCATAAAGATAAAACGTTGACTAGAAACATATCCGTCGAAGTTTCTAGGAGGGTTAAAAACCAGGACAACCCAGGGTCTTTTATTTACAATGATTACACTATACATCCGAACATCTGTAGAATCGTTGGTGTGTTCTTACCCAGATATCGCTGACTGGCTATATTAGTTATGTTTGATCTCTGTTACAAATCCCCGAGAGGAAGTTCTTCAGGGCAAGAGAATTTCTCTTGGCTCCCTTGAGAGTGGGTTCCCTTGAGAGAGGGCTCGGTGGGTCAGAGCAATTCTCTCCGTGGCAGCGAGGAGACAGAGACAAGGCAATGCCCACACTCAACCGAGGTTCTCCTCCCTCCCATCTTTTCCTATTTGACTCAACCAGTCCATGGGGCGGCACCCACCCCTACACTGAGAACGGGGTCTTCCCTCAGAAATCCTCTCTGGAGATGCCCTCACAGACATCGCCAGAGCCTGTGCCGTTCCCGTCTCCTAGGTGACTCTAAGAATTGTCATGTTGGCAAAGAAGTTTAGCTGAAACCTGGGACAAGATGTGGTCCTGTTTTGCCCATGCACTGTCAAGTACAGTGTGGCTAATTCCAATGGGCATCTCTCCTCCATCCCCTTGGCATAACTATGTCTTCTGGGAACACACGTCCCTAGGAGCATGACCCTGACATAGCCTCCCCTGTTTTACCCGATTTGAATCGTCTTTTGTGTGAGTTAACTTTGTGTTAATTTTATATGCAGGTTCAGGCCTCTTCCCCCTTTTCTATGCCTTTGAGACTGTAACCTTTCTTTAAGGTTGATATTTTATACACAAACTACTGTAAGCCTTTTGTGAATCTATTACAGAGACAGAACAAAGGGCATACTCAACACAATCCCAGGAACGTTGATATGGGGGTGAGGCCTTTCTAAAAGGGTGGGTGTGGGGACTTCAAAGCCTCCTGGGCTGGTGCAGTAGTGAGAAACATTGTTAGTGTCCCCCTGACTGCTGCAGGACCCCGGGGGAAATAGAGAGCTGGCAGTTCACACCCGTATCAGAATGGGGAGCAGGCTGTTTGGGGAACGTTTTGCGGTGGATTCATGCCGCCATCTAGTGGCCACATTGCAGCATAACCCCTCCTCTAGTTTTGAATCTCTTTTGAATCATGTGATTAAATCTGAGAACACCAGGGGCCAGGAAAAAAGAAGGCAGAAGCTCCCAGATCAACAAGTTTCTGGATTTATGCTTAAGATTAACCTGCTATATGTTGAATTATGTTTTATCAAGCACAAAATGGAGTCCTGCGTTCAAAGAGTCTTGCTGGCTGTGGCAAGTACGGTGGTTAGATATGGCAGGGTCTTTGATTCAGGAGAACTTTTAGGGTCTGGGAGAACGGAACTGTATGCATGAGCTACATGCCTGCAGCGTCACAGCTAAAAACACAAGTCCGGGGAGATCTGGAGAGAGGTAGCGATTGTCTCAGATCCC
>NW_004949106.1:3279375-3284067 GCF_000317375.1 Microtus ochrogaster | reverse complement strand
CAGAAATTTTGACCTTAATTCGCAGACAAGTATTTGAGAGACAGTCCTCTGTATCTATCCTGGAGGAGGCAGATGAAGGGGTTATTCATAGGGAGTTAGGGAAGAGGCCCAGGAGTGTCATGCGGTTTGGCCAGTTCTGCTACGCAGTCTGCTCCTTGAGTATCCACAGCCGAGGTAAGAGAAAACATGCAAGGCCTCTCTACTAAAGGCTACTAAAGGTTTACTGTTGAACCAAAAGTAAAAAGAAAAGAGCGATGTCTTAGTCTGTGGGCTGCTGGTGAGAGCTGTCAGATTCTCTCCTTTGTGAGCTCATCCTGCTCAGAATTTCATAAAGTGAACAGAAGGGTGGGCTTCTGGTGGCTGACCTGAAGGTTATGGTCACTTCTGAGGCCAGCCCAAGCTCCCTGCTTCCTGACCTGAGGTGTGACACCCTGGGGTAAGAGGAGGCTTCTTGTTTCATTCCCGGCTGCTTAGCCCTGAAATAATCACACAAAAACTGTATTAATGACATCACGACTTGACCCATTAGCACTAAGCTTCTTATTGGCTAACTCTTACATATTAATTTAACCAATCTTCATTAATCTATGTATCACCGTGAGGTCACGGCCTACCAGGTAAAGTTCCAGCATCTGTCTCCGGCAGGGCTCCGTGGCTTCTCCCTGACTGTCTTCTTTCTCCCAGCATTCAGTTTAGTTTTTCCCACCTAACTAAGTTTTGCCCTGCTATAGGTTCAAAGCACTCTCTTTATTCATTAATGGTAATCACACCACACAGAGGGAAATCCCACATCACTCTGTTATACATGGAGCTACCCCACACACCACTGATTTCTGCCATGATGGACTCATAGTACTGAGACCATGCACCAAGAATTTCCCTTGGTTGCTTTCATAAGCTGTTTGTCTCAGGGGTAAGAAAAGTAGCCAGGACAATGTCCTTGGTGTTCATAAGAATGGAATAGATCCGTGCCATGACCACGCTCTTGATGAGTCCCATGGCCTTCTGAAAGCAAAACAAAAACAGAATCTGTCTCTGGTTTTCTACTCACAAGTAAGGATTTGATGTCATGGGAATGTCTCTCTTACAATCTTCCAAATGCCTAATTTATCTATTACTTAAAAATTACCGAGAGGGACATATCCTTCATTTTGTTTTTCTGATTTACGTTAAATATTTCCTTGTTCCTGAGTCTGCCTTCCTAAGATTGGTCTCATTAATCTCACTACACCCAACAAGTGAGGGGAAGTGGCTTTAATTCAGCAGAAGACACAAGAATTGGACCGTAAAGACTCAGCACCCTTGGGTGGGAAGGGGCTGACTAGGTTGGTCAGGATTGTCAGACCTGGACACTGATTAGTGATCGAATTCAGTTTAATCAATATTGTATTCAAGCCTTTCATGGTCCAGTCACATATATTGATTTTAGTGTTTGAGATTCTCTATCTTCCCTACAAATAAGGTTTCTTTTTATTACCTTCATGTAGTTGGGAACCTAATCATTATTCGATCATTGTAGTTTATTGATCTTGCTTAATAGAATCGTTAGAGACTAGTGTGTGTGTGTGACTTACCTAAAAATTTTAGATCCCAGGCCATAAGGAGGTCTGCCTGATTTATGAACTTTGAACCATCTTTCCACGACTTCATTTTGCGATACCCTGCTGAGTGCTCACTCTTGTTGGTTGTTTTCTGTGGCTTTCAGGGGCAATTCAAAGCAGATTTATAATGCAAGTCCAGGACACTGGCCAGTGTCTGCCCTAGGTAGAGTCCTTCTGTGTTTGTATTAGCTGAGCTCACTCCCAGCTTTGTTGTCTCTTCTTTCCTACTTAATTGAGCATGCATACACACAGGATACAGGACCAGGAGTCTGTCCTGGGTCCTCTGGAGGAGCAGGGGATGCTCCTAACTGCTGAGACATCTCTCTAGCTCTCGGTCATTGCAGAATACTGGCACCTTTGGTCTCTAAAGCACTCTTCCTGTGACTCCACATTGTTACCTTTTTCTAGAACCCACAGGGGACGCCCACCTCATCCTGGGAACCTTCCTTTGGTTCGTCAACCCTGAGCTCTCCACGGCAGAGGTTTCTGTCTCCAGCTGCCTGCCAGGGCAAGATGGGGAGCGAACTTTGCCTGTATTCCAGCTGATCCCCAGGAGCCCACTGCATTCACAAGACTTGAAGTTCCTGTTACAGTAAGCTCCAGTATTCTAAAACTGCAGTCAGCATCAACAGTCTCCCGTCAGCAGGAGGAATATTTGATGGACCTGACAGGATGGACCCAGGCACGAGGGAGGCTGGAGGAAGGGCTGATGTTTTATAAACTCTCAGGCTGCTATTGGATATTAGATGTCACAATAATGTTTTGCTTTCTTAAGCCATCTGATGTCTGGATAACAAAGGATCCATTATATGAAATGAATCTGATGGACGGAATCTGAAAGCTTTCAAATGAACACATCCTCAAAGTATAGAAACTAGCCCAGCTGGTTCTTTGAAAGGGTTGGGCGGCCTCCTTTCCATCTTCTCGCTGAGACTGCCATGGCTGTGAACTTGGGAAGGTTCACAACTTTCCAAAATCTTTGTGGGCATGGGGGAAGGGGAAGGAGAGACTGGGAGGAAGGCCTGGTGTGGGAGAGAGGTGGTATACTCGTTAGTGTGTGTGCCTTTGAGCTTGTGATTTGCACAAACACATAGCTTGTGTGCTTGTGTTGGGTAAGGCTAGAAGTCAGCTTTGAACTTATTGGCCTCAATCTTTTACCTTTCTCTGGGAGACGAGGGCTCTCACTAAGTCTGAAACTCATGGATTTGGCTTGATTTTTCTGGAAAACGAGCCCCAGGGATCAACGGGTCTCTGTTGCCATCCTCAGCCCTCAGGTTACAGATGTGATCCAGTGAGGGTGTTGTGGGCGTGAACTCAGGCCTTCCTGACCGAGCCCTCTCTGGTGCTCACCATGTAGAAGGAAACTCAGTGTTTGCACCCCCTTGAAGACCACGACCCACCAAATCCGGAGGCTGCAGCGGGAGCGTCTGTTTGTTTGTGCCTTTTTGGTGTTGGAACAAGCCTGGTGACAGTTACTACGCAGAGAATCTAATTTGTCTCATCAAAAGGGAGTGGGGAGAGGTTCTCATGGCATGAAGTCATGGAAACAGGCTGCATTCATTAGCAGAAAGGCCAGTGGATGGGCATTCTTGCTTTTGCTTTTGAAAGCTGCGGTGGTGGACCCCACTGTAAGGATGCCTCCCTTGGCAGTGGGCTGGGAGCTTGGTTAATCCGCAGAGCTGCACCCCAGGCTGGAAGTTCCCTGACAGAACTAAGCCCCTGTTGAGAGAGCGGGTAATAAAGAGGTCCCCTGTGGTTCCCCCTTTGCCAAGCATCTCCAAACGCCACATCCCATTGGTTTTGCCCTAATTGCTACTTATTTGAGATATAAGAAAATGTAATCCGTATGCAGCCGATTCCATACATTTAACTAATAAAAATATTGTTTCCTCAGAGCCCTTTGAAGTCCAAGTAAACTTTGGAATCAGTTTTATGAGTCTTTAAAGACCTTTCTTCTTTGCAGCAGGAAGTTAAGTTTTGCCAAGAATAAATGAATTCAAATCGCAAAGGGAGATGCCAAACCCACAGTGTTTCGGTGGCTTCTTTATGGGGCCAAGTGCGTTTTCCCAGTCCTGAGAGCCGAGGCAGCTATCTAAAGTTACAGTCCAACCTGTTATTACTTATAAATAATTATTTTAAAATGCCAGTTGTTCTTAATACAAAAATGTTGGCTTCTTTTTTTGAACTACTTTGATTTTACAGGCAAAGACGGAAGAGATTATTGGTTTTACAAATCACTCCTTTATAAGGATTTGCTAGTTACCTGGGAAAAAAATGAATTAAATTTCCTCTTTGGTATTTCTTGAATGTTCTTACTTTCTTCCTTCATATTAATTTAAGTTCATGTAATTTTTTTTGAAAGACTTTGTGACCACATTCTGAAGTATTTCTCTAGGAGGGTTTCCTAAAAGAGGAATTATGGCGAGCAATATAATTAGGGTTGGCAGCCATGAAAAATCCATGGAAACTTCAAAGAGAGCATCATGGATGTCTTATGACGGCTTGTCATCCCAAAGAACTTTTCCTCAATAAAATTAATAGCGAGTTCTTTTACCATTTTAAGACAAGTTACTGGTTTGTATGCCCAGATATTTCACCTGCCGCCGGCTTTTTTCTCTTTCTGGTACTTCACTATCCTTTGGAGTAAAGCATTCCGGGCTCATTCACAGGTTCTTCTCTACGAATTTTTTCCTTTTTCCTGCTGCTACTGACCATTACCTTCCATTCCCTCCATGCTCGCCCTCTGTTTTTTAGCCACCATCATTATCCCAATCATCCCCGTCATCATCACCGTCATCACCATCATCACCATCATCACCATCCCCACATCACCGTCATCACCATCATCACCATCCCCACCATCCCCACATCACCGTCATCACCGTCATCACCATCATCATCACCATCATCATCACCATCCCCACCATCACTGTCATCACCGTCATCACCATCATCACCATCCCCACCATCCCCACATCACCGTCATCACCGTCATCACCATCCCCACATCACCGTCATCACCGTCATCACCATCATCACCATCCCCACCATCCCCGCATCACCGTCATCACCATCATCATCACCATCCCCA
>NW_004949106.1:3266214-3279045 GCF_000317375.1 Microtus ochrogaster | reverse complement strand
CATCACCGTCATCACCGTCATCACCATCATCCCCGCATCACCGTCATCACCATCATCACCGTCATCACTGTCATCACCATCTTCATTTTGTTTACTGCTCCCCAGGTTCTACACAGTTCAGGATCTTTCTCTTAATGCCAGTTCTGGTGGCCTCTGTCTTCCTGGACTCATGGGCCCATCAGCCCATACAGTTTGTTCTCTTTTATACCCATGTTTTTCCCCAGCTGTACACATTGCTCAAGCATTGCCTTCCTGAAAGAAGCAAGCATTGTCTCAAACAGCTATCAGACCACTAAGCCCAGGCTCCTTGACCAACACTCAACGAGAGCAAGACAGATCTTTGCTTCGGCTCCAGCTAGGGTGTGAAGAGGCACCTTGCCCACCTCAGCAGCTGCCTCCGGTCTCTAGCCTGAGTGGTGGCTTTTGCTTGGGCATCTGATGCTATTCCGATTCTGTCAGGCGGTCACACAGGGAAGAGCCACACGTGTGGAGCCAAGAAACTACGACAAAGATGGATAAAGTAGAGCTCATGACGATGTACTCATCGTCAGTGTAGAAAAACTTCATCAAGGAGACAAGGGATGATGCTCAAGGAGTGGGCGGAGCAGTCATCCCAGGGGCAAGGATGCCTATACAGAATTTGCATGAGAAGAATAAGGGAAAACAATTGAAATCTAGGGATGCTGGGGTAGCTGTTGGGTAGAAAGGGAGTAAGGAGGGAGCTGAGGAAATCTAAGCATGACTGGCCTTGCATATTGGCAGGTTCTGCCTTTCTGGACTCAAACAACTAAGGACAGGAGAAGTTCAAACTCATAGATTCAGTGCAAACAAAGTACTAGTCCCACCCACCACGAAGCTAGAGGAAGTCTGCCAAAAATCCATGTGGGAGCCCCCAAAGACCCAGTGTAGCCAGAGCAACCTTGAGGCAAAAGCTCAAAGCTGGATGTAGCACTGTACTTGACATCAGAAAGTACTGCCACGCTCTAGCAACCAAGACACGGTGGTACTGGAGTCCAAACAGAAATACAGACTAATGGAACTAGGCAGAGATCCCAGAAATGAGCCCATGTATCTGTAGCCACACCGAGAAAGATGCAAGCACTCACAATGGTTCAGATACCTAAACTGAAGACCTTAAAATAGGAAAGTTCTCAAAGAAGAGTTTCTTTAATAAGACACCAACATAGACAACAGAAACAAAACAAGAGAGATCACTGTGGATTTAACTAAGGAGCTTTAATAGAGGGAGGAAACAAGAACAGAATGGAGAAAATATTTCTTGATATTTTATCAGAAAAAAAATGTTAATATTCAGAATATGAAAGCAACTCAGAACACTTAGTAGTTAATCAAACAACCTTCATGATACCGGTAATTTAATTTTAAAAAGGGAGATGATCTGAACAGGCGTTTACCAAAGGAAGAAATACAAATATCAAATAGGTAAGTGACAAACCACAGAGCAAGCCATCGAGGGGATGCAAATCAGCATCACAAGGAGATGACACCCTCCCGGCTTAACTTAGCTCCTGTCAAAAGAGAAAAACGTTGCTGAAGATGTGGGGACACAGAGCTCACATCCTGTTGACGGGGATGTGAAGGAGGAGAAGGTGTCCTTACCTCTGTGCCTTGCAGTTGAGGGAAGCAGAGAATTACAGCCCAACTCTGTGAGAAGTACATGCAGATGTGTGTGTGTGTGTGTGTGTGTGTGTGTGTGTGTGTGTGTCTGCATGTGTTGCTAGGGATGTCAGTTGCTGTGGGAGTGCATTATGCTCTTTCAGCCAATAGCCTTTAAGATACCAGCCCACCTGGGCATGGTCTCTTGTACCTTAAAAAGCAGCCAGCGGTAACCATGTGCCCGCTCTTGCTTCTGGCTCCCCGTTCTGGTTGCTAGATTCTGTTCCTGTTTGTTCATAGGGCTGTTTGTCTATGACAGTGATCTGTAAGTTTTTTTTCCTTTTAAATAATAACCCTTATTATTCATAATTCTGAACTGGTATGGGATTGCTTTGTGACTTACGTCATCAGTCAGTCACACAGAAGGGACTTTGCTGGACGTATCGGCAAGGGAATTTCTAGGTTAGGTTAAACAATATGGGAAACCCCACTCTAAAGGTGGGTGGCACCGGTGCAGGGACTGAGGTCCTGAACTTGATAAACAGGACAGAGTGAGCCAAGGACCATCCCGGCATCCGCCACCGTCTCCTTCATCCCAGCAGATGTGGGATGAGCAGGTGCCTCCTGTTCCCTCTGCTACGTCTTCCCTGCCATGATGGAGGAATCGTTTGACCGGTCAGGCAGCTTGAACCCTTCCTCCTGTAAGCTGCTTTCATCGGGTGTTTGATCCCGGCGAGGAGGAAAACAGAAGCTACAGATGCTGCCACGATTGGTTTTAGTGGTTATCTTGACACATTCTAGAGTCGCCTGGGAAGATGGTCTGGAAGAGGGGTCGCGGTGATGACGTTAGCAGGTGGACCAGTCTGTGAGGGGACCATCTTGTTTACATGAAAGGATGTAAGAAGACAGTCCGCGGGGAGAGGCGCCATTCCCTGGGTTTGGGTCCTGGACATCATGAGTGAACAAAATAACCTGAGCAGTAGCAAATGGAGCCGCGTCTCTGTGTGCGTCACTGTCACTAGAGATGTGGGGTGACTGGCAGTTTTAAGTTCTTGTTGCTGGGATGGGCTGTATCCTGGGATTATGAGGTAAAATAAACCTTTTCTTCCCAAAGTTGCTTTCCTCAGGACAGTTTCACAGCAGCAGAAATGAGAGCAAGACAGTTGTGTATAGAGATTCACATGTGCACACGCATGCACGTGTGTGCACACACTCACGCACACACACACACACTCATGCACAAAAAGGTCTTTATGTTTCTACAATACTGTAGATCAAAGTAAGGTCCTGGCATACACTAGGTAAGTGTTTTATTGTTAGTGAGTCTCAAGTCCTTGAGACAGGTCTTGCTTTGTAGGTCAGAGGGGCCCGGATCTTCCAATCCCCCTCCCTCAACCTCCTGACTGCTGGGATTGCAGTTGTATGCCACCATGCCAGCTGAGAGAGATGTACTTGAAAGAATTGACTTTGGTCATTATGGATACAGGCTGCTTAGTTCCCTCTTGCTTGAGGGGAGTCTATATTCTGTTTTACTCATGACTCCAGAATGAAGAGGCACACCCGCATATAGACAGTAGTTATGCTAATGCTGCTGATCTGAAGGCAGGTCATATCTAAAACGCCTTCACACCTGCATCTACATTTGTGTTGGACCAGACAGCAGCATCCTGGCCTAACTGTTGACATAGGAGGTCAGCAGCCATGGGCATCTTACTCTACCTCCTTTCTGGGGATCTGACCTGAGGTCACGAGATTTGATGATGTTACAAAGGTGCGTTTAGTTCTCATTGCATACCTGACACACTAAAGCAGTTTGAAGGCATAGTACTGTTTGAAATCTTCCTGCAAGTACCGTTGTTGTAGCGGACAGTCACCATTCCTAGAGAGACAGAAGCGTGTGCGTGCGTGTGTGTATGTGCGCTGTACATGAGTGTGCACTTTTGCGAGAGCTGCCATTGCTTAGAGATACAGAGATTCTGAGAGATTTGGTGTGTGTGTCTATGTATGTATGTTTGTGTGTGTCCAGGTATATTTATTTATATATCTGTGCACGTGTGTGTGTGTTTGTGTGTATATGTATGTTTGTGCATGTCTGTGAATGCACACGCATGTGTATTTGTGCCTGTGTGTGTTATGCTATTGTATGTGTGTATGTGTGAGCATATGTGTTTGTTCATGAGTGCGCTGTGCTATTGCCCGTGTATTTGCATGTGGACATCAGAGCCGACACGCGTCTTCTATGACTACTCCATCTTATTCTTGAGGCAGGCTCTTCTCAACGCATCCTAAGCTCTTCAGTTTGGGAAGACTGGCTGGCAAGGGAGCCTCTGAGTACTAGGGCACAGATGTGCCGCCTGTGACCTGCTTTGCTTTTGCAGTGTGTCGGAGGTCCAAGCTCAGAACCCCACGCTTCCCATGAGCCACCTTCCCGGCCTATGATACAGACTCTCTCAACCCATTTACAGGAGGGAACTGAACTCGGAGCAGTTGGGGGCTGGCCTTGGGAAGAAGACAATTCTAGACACTCATTTAGGACTTTGGACCCTCCTGCCCTGGTCTTTAGCCAGCAAGCCCCATGATCTCTAAGGCCTGGGTCAGAAAGGAGAAATAAAAACCACCTGAGGGGGCTGGAGAGATGACTCAGAGGTTAAGAGCATTGCCTGCTCTTTCAAAGGTCCTGAGTTCAATTTCCAGCAACCACATGGTGGCTCACAACCCTCTGTAATGGGGTCTGGTGCCCTCTTCTGGCCTGCAGGCATAAACACAGACAGAATATTGTATACATATTAAATAAATAAATATTTTTAAAAAAAACCACCTGAGATCCAGCCCCACCCTCAAGGAGTTTGTGACCAGATTCAGCTAACCACCCCACTATTGATGTCTTTCAAATTGGCAAGGGAGCATTCTGAAACAGGGAAGGCCAGGTTCTCACAGAGACCACCTTATTCTTTCTTCAGGGAGGGAAAATGAACGATCCCAAGAGTCGACCACACAGGACTGTCTTGGAGGAAGGAAGTGGGCATGGACAATAGATATAAAAGCCTTCATGTTCCTTCTTGTCCTGGTGCCCGAGAACAAATTTTCAAATGTGAGATGGGATGCATTCCTTGGTGGTGATTTCTGTAGCGTAGGACTTAGCTTTGTAAAACAATACCAGGTCTTGTGTGTTTGAACACGCAGGCGTGTTTATATTAGAGTGTGTAAAAAAACAAAACAAAACAAAACAAAAAAACAAACCCACAACACCTTGGGTTGCTTTTCCTGTCGATTAAGCCTCTAAAATTCCAATATTTACCTCGGTTACCTCACACTTATTCCCAATTTCGAACTAACTCTCGTGACTTAAAATGAAGGATTTTCCCCCAGAAGGGTAGCTTACTCTTGTATTTACCCCTAACGCCATGTTCAGGCGCTCGGATGCATGAATCAGCTACAGTTTTGCCCACACTGCTCTCCTTAGGTGTCAGTCAGTACAGTACCACGACAAGTGTCCCCATGGTGACCACAGGCCGCCTCAGGGAGACTCCACATGCCTGCCTTGCCGCCCAAGTTCTACCCCATCTCAGAGCCACAGGACTGGCTCCATTCTCCCAGCGGATACCCTCTTAGGACTTAGGCGGCCTTTATCTCTCCCGTGTGTCTCCTGGGAGATTCTGCAAGAGCCCTTATTTGTCCGTTCGCCCGTCCTCTTGCCTTTGGGGTTTGGTTTAGCGCATTCCCGCGGGGGCGGAATTTAATGATTCCTTTAGGAGAAGTACGACCCATGTCCCACATGAACGTGGTTGTATATCTGAGTACATTGTAAATATAGATCGGATGGTTAGATTTTGATGGATGCTGTTCAAACTGAGTTTTAGTAATGAGAAAGAGGGATAGTCTCCGATGGTTTGTGGTATAGGCGCCAATTCATATTTTATGGTATCTACACAAACAAGGAAATAACCAAGGTGAAGTCCTTATTAGACCTGAATTGGGGAAATCAACTTTAATGCCTTCTATGACCTTTTGGACTGTAATTAAGAGCGTACTAAACTAGTCTGCCTGAGGTCATGTGTGTTGCCAGTTTTCTTATATTCATTTCTTGAATATCAATGGTGACATTAGCAATTGGTATTTGAAGCAAAACTACACATATGTTGTCATGACATTTAATAGTTTATGGTTCGCTTACAAAATAATTTACACAGTTTTCCATAGAAAGTGAGTAAGGATTAACAATGTTTAAGAATACATGGACAACCATTTTATGATTAAAATTCTGGTCAGCCAAAAGGCGAACACCTATCTATTAATTCTTAGAGTAAAGGACAAAGCTGTTAGCTGTAATAATCTGCAGAGCTATAAAATACTCAGACAGTTAAAAAGGGGTGAAAATTTGCGGCCTAATTTACGTGTCAATCAAACAGTCCCCTCACGTTGATATCATTCCTGCACAGAAGGGAAGTTTTATTCCTAATGTATGTGGGGGCCTTGTTGTTTTTTTTTTTGTTTTTTTTTTAGGGTTGGAGCCAGAGACACCACGGGTGCCTGGCTGACTCTGCAAGCAAACCATTTCCCAAACAGACACAAGATGGCACCAAGCTCGCAGTAGCTGATGGGTTTTCAATGGTCGGCGTAAACTCTGGCACTGGGAGAGGAAGCCATGTTTATTTTATTCTGAGTAATTTATTATGCACCTGCTTGTTTTATTTTTTTAGACTGATTTGTGTCAGATGCCTTTCCAGAAATATGACATGCATGTTGGATCCAGGCGGAACTAGTCTTTCAACATGGAAGCTGTACTATTTTGTACAAACTATATTCTCTGATGTAATGAAGTCTCTTTTCTCTTTTCCTTTTTTACTGGACTTGAAAAGGATTAGGCACATTTAATGAGTTGGCACACACTTTTTGTTCGTTTTGCCTTTGTAGCTCCCTGGGAAGAAGTTTTGGGGCCGTGGGATGTTTAATACACACACTGGTACAAATCCTTTTGTATAGACAGAGTGGTGGATCTTCCTCCAGAGGACTCAGGGATGAATGGGAACCGAGAGTTTTAGAGAAAAGAGGACACAGAGAAGCTCCCGAAGGATGAGGAGTAACTAGAGACCTGTAAATACGAGCTGGTATCTTAGGGTTTTAGGACAGTCACAGACCAGGTGCCTTCACCAAGAGAGTGTATTTTCTTTCAGGTCTACAGACCGGAAGCCCAAGAATCAGTGTTAGCTGGTGGAGTCTTCCGATGTCCATCTACTTCCTGTGCCAATCGGGGGCCTTTCTTCTGTGAGCATGCCCTCTTGGCATCTGGTCGCCTAGCCTTTGTTCAATCCCGAGAATGCAGGCAGAGTGCTTTAGGGCCCACACCACAGGGTTTTATCTTGATGGAATCACCTCAGCAAAGGCTCTTTCTTAACACTGCTGCATTGAAGGTAGTGAGGTTAAGACCACTGCTGTGCGAGCTTTAGGGAGATTCAATTCTATCCCTAATACCTTGGTCCTCCCTGGCCTGAGTTCTGGTGGTAAAGTTGGGGATGCCCAGTTTGGGGGTGCTCACTAACCAGTTCCCACTGCAGCAAGCACCGAGTCCACACACATCAGGTGGTTCAGTTTTGCATTTGTTGCCAGAGCGCATTTCCGCTTTGGATGGCTACCTGTTTCACGCTGCGTGGCTGGCCCGAAATCTTCCACGGCCTGACAGGTAGCCATTAAACCCTGGAAGAGAGGCATAAATCCTGCCTTTTAAACACTGGATTTATATCCAGCTGGCAAGAGACAGGGAGAGAGGCGAGTCCGGCAGGTTCAGGAAATGCAAAATTTCTGTGAAATAATCTCATTGAAAATTAACAAGTTGATTATCGCGAAGGCAGATTCCAATTTGCACATAATGGCCAATCATCTCGCTTTCCTGGCCTTTGATCATGCCCTGCCTACCCAGGGCAATCGGCTGTTTCTACCCCACCACGATGGTTATCAAGGGCTTCTTAGGTTAATTTGCCTTTCAGGCTTCAGCCGCCTAAGGATAATACATCTAACTCCATTATGAGCATTCTTCTTGCTCCTGGCGTAGTTTCTTCGGGCCTGCCTCAATGCCTGTACTTTGCCCATCCTTGATTTGACGGTACCATAGCTGAGTTTCCCCGGTCAGGCAGCTTGCAAGGGATCCCTATATTCTCCCCAGGAGCAAGGCAATCACAAACCCAATTACAAAGTGTCCAAGGGTGGCTTTACTGTTTCAGGGAGAGTTTCTGGCCACACAGGGGCAGGGAGGTTTCCTCGGCCGACCAGAAACAACTACATCAGACGCCTGACTCCCCCGACAGCCTTGCCGGAGTACTATATGGCAGGATTTGGGCTGGCTTGTCTAGACCTCAAGGGTCAATCTGGAGGCCCTGAAAAGGAGAGCAGGGGCCTCAGCTTGGAGTCTGGTTTTAAACCATGTTTCTTCTCTTGCATGTTTCTGTTTCCCCAGTTGGATTACTGAATGGTTTTGAAACCCACAGGTTTTTGTGGTGGTTTTTTTTTTTTTTTGCTTGTTTGTTTATTTGCTTTGTTTTGCCTTTGTTTTTGTTTTTTCGAGACACAGTTTCTCTTGAGTAGTCTTGGAACTTACTCTGTAGACAAGGCTGGCCTTGAACTTGGAAATCCAGATCCCCAGATCTGCCTGCCTTCCACATTGCTGGCATTAAAGGTGTGTGCCACCACCTGGCTAAATCCCCAGGTGTTTTTGTTTTCATTTTTTTTTAGAAATTTTATTTATTTATTTTTATTTTTTTTTTCAATTTTTTTGGGGGGGGAGGGGGATATGGGCTAGAAAGCATAAGGCACCAAATTGCCTTTGATTTAAAAAAAAAAAAAACAACCTCTTTGTCCTGCTTGCCCCACTTCTGCTGTGGTCCGCCCTTCAGACTCCTTCTCTTGGTCTTGTCCTTTTGGATGTCCCCTTCCAGGCTACTGTGACAAAGTCCTTCATACTTTTTTCCTCACAAGACTTTTTTTTTTTTTGTAATCCCTTCTGTTGGCAGGGAATTGACTCATGAATAAATGGATAATAATAACGGCTGACAGACAGTTCTGGAGTGCTGACTGTTTGGCAGGCAGTAAGCCCGGGGATTTGCTAGCATTATCTCCCTTGATCCTCTCAACAGCTCTGTGATAAAGCCCACCGCACAAAGGGAGAGTTAAGTAGCTCGTCCTTGGCCGTAGATTCGGAAACAGGCGCGTCCCGTCCCCCCCTCTTAAGTACAGGGGAAAGGGGAAAGGCCTTGGAGTGGAAATTGCGGGACTCCTAGACTGGCAGAATTGGTAGCAGGTCAAAAAGTTAATGTGGCTTGCTTTCAGTTGAAGGGGTGTCAAGTGGCCATGGCAGGGCCCATTTTCCCTGCGCGGCTGAGGTACTCAGGCTGCCCACTCTGCCCCTGGGGACGGAGATCCGTAGCTAATACAGCAGTTGAGCGCGTAGTCTCAGCGAGGGTGTGATCTAGACATAAGGACATTTTTTAAACGATTTATTTTTATTATTTCAAGATCACGTGGATGTGTGTGGATGTGTCTATGCGTAGCGTATGTCCATGTGAGTGAAGGTGCCTGTGGAGGCCAGAGGCTCGAGATTCCCTGGAGTTGTAGGTTGTGAGGTGCCCGGAAACGAACTTGGTTCCTCGGCAAGAGCAGCGCACACTCTGGGGATCTTTCTAGTCCCTGGCGTAAGGTCTTTTAAGAGTTTCCCTAGGGGTTGCCAGGGGGCCAAGTGTGGGAACCACTGGCTGAAATGGAGAGTGGTATCGCCCCTTGGTGGTGAAGCAGGACACAGATAGACCCACGAGACCTTCCGTGACGTGACGGAGCAATGCGTCACACAGAAACAGTCATGGGTCAGTTGCTGTTGAAGCTGGTTGGGTGCAACCCCCTTCTCCTGTCCGCTTTGGTCTGGCAAGCACACGGCTCTTGCTCACAGCCTTGAGAAACAACTGCTATTTTGGCTCCTGGCTTCTCAGGGAAAGGTTAAAAAAAGGAGTTCAGAACCCCGGGGCCTGCTCGCTGTTCCTCTAGGCTGAGAATTCCCTTTCTGGGGGTCAGCATGTGTTGCCTGCTCCCCTCAGTCTTCTCCTTTACCATACTTCATCTGTCTCCCTGATTAAAATCTGACAAGCTCGATTAAAAAAAAATTAACTTTTTGTAATTTTAGAAAGACAAATGCTCAAATGTCTTTTACGTACTCTTTTAATTGGGAAATTACAAGTTCTCCCCTCCTTTACGAAACCCTGCGCCCTCCCCTCTACCATCTTCTTCTGGCCCTGTTGGAACCGTTCACCTGATTATCTTCCCATCTGTATCCTGATCTTCCACGCTGGGCACAGCCCTGCCAGCCTCCCCTCTCCGGTGGATCATAAAACACCGCAAAGATTCCTAACGCCCCTTGCCTGGTACCGTTGCTCCATTTGGTGTTTAACCACACTGAACATCTTGAAAGGTTGAAAGAGACATCACTATTTTGGTTATTTATCCACGCAAAGCTGGAGCCTGCCTCTGAACGTTCGGCGGTGGTGGCAGCTATGGCTTGCGGCAGCAGGAACTGTTGTTCAAAGCCATGAAGGGATCATTCCCATTGCACATTTTGTTATATTGTTTTTCCTTGTTGGGACAGTGTTAAAAATGATAAGGGTGGCCTCAGTGGAGAGGCGTAAAGAAACCAGAGGACAGGAATGCGTGCAGGGTCAGAGCACAGAACCAGCTCAGGTATCAGCAGTAGATGTGAGGACACCAGTCCCGCAGAAGCAGAGAGCCACATGGGGAAGTGTGTATGGAGAAACAGTCCTCCTGGCAGAAACACCCTCTGAAAGGAAAGGTAAGAAAGGAGCTGTGGGGAAAGGATACATTGTGGCTTAACAAAGAGCTGCCCAGCACTCAGGGGAACAACGCAAGGAACAGAAACCCAGGACGTAGCTGGCTGCCAGTTCCAAAGGCTCAACTTCACGCTTACAGATCAGTACCCACGTGTTTGAAAATCTGACTGGAGACCATTCATTCTCCAAATCGAGAACTTTCGGCGGTTCAGTGGTGGGACGCGGCGACGGCTGAGCTCCCAGCGCCAGAAGATGGCACCATTGTCAATGTATTGCAGGGAAAAGGGTCCCAGGCTTGCATCTCTAGCCATTTCTGTAGGGCTTAGGCAAGCAGAATGTACTTCAAGGACGGTTATGTGTAGATTTTTGTGTGTGTGTGCTAAGCGTATCCTGTCAATGACAACAAAATATTCCAAACCAGTTTGGAACCCCCCGGGAGGCGGCACAGGGCAGGTGCTTTGGCTCCCCACATCTGCTTCCTACCTAGCTGCTGCGCCAGCTCCCTGGCCCCGAGATACTGGCGTTTGGTCTTAGTGAGATTTTTTTTTTTTTTTTAAGCTCCTCTTTTCCCTCACAGGGGCAAAATATGTTTCCAGCTGATGGGGGCAAAAGTCAGGCTAATTGCACGGCATTTCTAAGTTGGTATTGTTGGAGGTAACTGTGCTGCTCTTATTGACGGGGGTTAAAGATCTACTCTCTGGTGGGAGCCCAGCACGCGCTCCAGCTGTGGTGGGATGTATTTATCATTGTCGAGCCTGAGACAGAAATCTGGATTTTTTTTTTTTTTTTATCTCATTTGGAGTGGCTCCGAAGCAAGCCATGCCTCCCTGTTGAGATTCCTGCGTGGAGACATATTTCTCAATTCGTTCCTTCTAGCTTAAACACATTAGACCAAGGCAGTCAGACCTGCAGAATAATTTCCGGACCTAAAAGAGAAATGACGGAGGAGATGTGACACTAAGGTGTTCTTTCCTTTTAGCTGTGCTCAGGTTCTAAGTGTCAGCATGAAAAGGGGGGTGAGGTCAAGGTCAGAAGCAAGGCCCGTGAGAGACGTTATGCTTTTGGGAAAATGGTCTTCAGTCAGATCCCTCACTCAACCCAACTCTAAAGATCTATATCCCTTAAAAACTCCCAGACAACATATCTGAAACCGACTTTTTAAAAAATTAGCTGGTAATTAAAGAATTCAGGTGCACGCTGCCAAGTCCTTGAACAAGACGATCGAAACTGGCATTTGGCATTCCTCTGAACGAGTCCAGGTAGGAGTCCGGGATTTCCTCACACAGGTGGGCTCCTGTCATCACAGCCACACGGGTGGCTCGGCCTTCTCACAAGGGAATCCTTGACACTGCGGGTTAATAATTGTCTCCGCGGCTTTTCCTAGGCATCTTGCATCTTGCTCCTGCCTCAGCTCTCCTGGGTTCTGCAGCGGCAGATGGGGTGTGAGACTGTTGACTGCTGCGTCCCGCAGACCCTTCCTCGCCATCAACGGCTCCTATTATGTATGAATCGGGAAACTTTCAAAGGAGGCCCCATCTGATGACGGCTCACTGAGGAACGTGCAGCAGCAGAGAGAGACTTTTTGAGTCTTGTTTATGAGCCCGTCGGACAGCACGTTTAAGCATGGCAGAGTCTGGATTTGCCAACTGCTAGTGTGCCTGTCACCCTGCACCAAGTACTCACAAGATGTCACGCAGATTGCAGTGGCTAATTCTCGAGAAGCAGGTAAAAGGTCATGGGGGCCTTTGGAAATAATAGTAAATCGATTATAAGGGTTTTGATAAACATTGTGTGGCTGTGCCAGATATTTCAAGATCAAGATCACATGTGACTCAGAAACTGCTTCATATAATTTTTTTTGGTGCTTCATATAATTTTAACTTGCCTTTATTTATATTAATCTCTGTGGGGGAAAATCCCCCCCCCTTTATTTTGCAACAACCCAGTCCACAGCACAGACAAGCGTCTCCTGGCATTGAACTTGACAACTCAGATTGTTGGTTTGAGAGACAGGTAGGAATACATGTGGGGAAAGGAGGGCTTGGAATTATATATGTTTCAAATGTACTGGATCCATCTTCATTTTTCAACTGGCTTCCACAGTCTAAATAGAAGCAGTTTTGTGTGAAGTAGACGCAAAGATAGCCGCTCTGATAGGCTTTTAGGGAGATAGAAGAAAGGCCCAAACCAAGCCAAACAAGGCAAAACTCCCCCTAAAATAAGTCCGGAGAAGAAGCTGAACCTTGCCTGGCGTCCTCACCTCTCCTACCCTGCCTTGTGATGGCAGCAAGCTCGTCAGGCCTCTGACAAGAAACATTTGGACGAAATGGTACCCAGTACCATGGTTTGGGGGCTGAAAAGGAGCCAGTGTGTGTGTGTGTGTGTGTGTGTG
>NW_004949106.1:3220542-3266114 GCF_000317375.1 Microtus ochrogaster | reverse complement strand
GAGAGAGAGAGAGAGAGAGAGAGAGAGAGAGAGAGAGAGAGAGAGAGAGAGCGCTAAGTTACACACACATTCTATCAGAAATACAGTAGTGCTTGTGAACTGGGTAAATTACTGCCCTGTCCCCAGCTGCCCCCCAGCCCCCCAGCCCCCCAGTTGAGTCCCTGATACCTGGAGGGAAAGCCTTCACCAGCAGCCAAGCCCCACAGGGAGGACCTGTGACAGCACCTCGGCATTTTCTAACACCGCCAAGGCAGAGAGCTCCTTCCCCGGAGAACAGAGACATCCAGGAAACACATCCAAGGACCTCAGCACACTAACAACTGGACAGAGCAGACCAAACAAACAAGGCAGTAGCCAGAGAGGGCCGTGCTTGCTTAGGAGATCCCTGGATTCCCTGCGAGTGTTCCCTGCTCAGGCCCTGTGCCCCCCTCACTGCCTGGTGATTTCTTCCCGTGAAAATGTCCTTACTGGAAGGCACGCTGATTGTATCTATCTGTTTCCTGGCCTCTGTGCTGTAGCTCTGGAGCAAACTGGATTGTCCTCAGAAGCAAATCAACACGTAGGATGAAGGAAAGAATTCCAAACAAAGCAAAAACGAAGCCTGAGCCTTCGCTACCAGAAAATCGCTTTGCTCTGTTTCACCTGAAAGAAAAAGTCTCAGTGCTTAAGCATTTTGGTGTGTCTCCTGCTACATGACTCTCTTTCCACCCAAACTGGTGTGCCCCTTAAAATGTCTTTTAAAAAAAATCACGTATTATCCTTTGAGATGTGGCAAATACTTAAAACTGCTCTGAGGGTCAACTTTGGCTCTGACATGGCCATGACCGCGGTTTAAACAGACGTAGATAATTCTGTGGAATTTGTCCATGGACTTTAATGGGGCTTTCCCAATCTACCTAATTTTATGTAAATGTTATTCAGATTTCCATCCGAGAGTTTTCATGGGGAGGTTAAAAGGGTACTTTCCCACTCAAATTAAGCACTGGCAAATATTATGACTTTTCAGATTGTTCTAAATGGCTGTGTTTGTTTACCGGGCTTGTGTTTATCCAACATATTCTAACTCTTTAAATGAAGACCTAATTTTGTGCAGAAAGGCGCAGTCAGAGAAAAGACCTGGGACTCTCCTCAATCCAATATTGTGTTGTTTGTAAACACCTCTTGGGTGAGTTTTATTTAATGAAATGAAGTGACATCAGATGTAGAAAATTCAAAGAGAATAAAAATTAATCCAAAGGTTTAGATAATTTCCTCAAGTGCCATACTTTAGTTACCCTGAGGATTTGTGCTTAAAAACGTTATTTCTCGGAGAAGTAGTTTTAGTGTTTATGGAGACAATATATTTACTGAAAATCTATGTTACG
Organism: Microtus ochrogaster; assembly: GCF_000317375.1. Classification (NCBI taxonomy): domain Eukaryota; kingdom Metazoa; phylum Chordata; class Mammalia; order Rodentia; family Cricetidae; genus Microtus; species Microtus ochrogaster. The sequence continues at coordinate 3,264,750 of NW_004949106.1, read as the reverse complement.
GATAGAGGTAAAATTGGCAAAGACTATTTTTGGCTTAAAAAAATTACAGCAGAAAACAGTATTCTGAGGCAAGAAAGGGGGGATTAGCAATGCCCCTCACAAGCCAGGACCCCTCCCCTCCCTTCCACAATGGCACCAAGTGGCCAGTGCAGGAGTGATCGGGGCGAGGCTCCGGCCGAAACCCCCTTGCTAAAAATTCAGAACCGCATCTCGGAATCAAGTATTAATAGCATAAACTTAATTTAGTTCCCCACAAGAGCAGCTGCATTTCTATTTAATTAGGGGTTTTCAGCAGCAGCCATTTCTCCTTGACCTCCTCCATCTCCAAAGTCAGGAAATTGCTTCTTTTTAAAAACCGACAATGGCACGGTATGTTTCCAAAGGGGGAAGGAAAAAGGCAAATTACAGAAAACCATTACTTTTTAAGCATGTTTAAATAGCCAGGGAGAAGTTTTGACAGAAAATGTGGTGAAATATGAATAAAGTTGTACGTGGATTATATCGTATGGTAAAGCCTGCATGTGGAGACGGGAGAATATTTCATTTTTAAAGTCAAATAAAAACGTGTCGTGTGATTATAAAAATGCATTAAAGACCACTCCATTCTTGCTCTTTGGTGGGAATATATCATTGTAAATTTTGCGATTTCATCTGTATCCCGTGTACCAGATGAACAAGGTGTTTAAGAGAGGAAAGTCTAGCTTTTGGAGAAGTGATGGGCAGTCTAGCAAGGGGAGCATGCAGTAGGCTAGCAAGGTCAGGAAAACCTAAGGAGTCACTGGAAAACAGAGAGGGAGATATGTTTTTATTTAAGTTGCTAAATGGCAATGAGGAGTATAAAGATGTTTACTTCAAATAAAAAGAAAAAATCTTGGTTTGATAAGTCAGGCTGAAATCAAAGCAGAAGAGTTTGAAAAATTAAAAGTTTCTCTAATATGCTTTTATCAAACTCTTAAGCTTCTTTTGTGGCATATGAAAAATTTGGGGCTTTGCAATTTTGACTGATTTCAGAAAGAAAAATCCAATAGGAAAAATAAAAATCACAATTTAATTTTTCCAAGCTTTTTTTTTCTTTTTTTTTTTAAATATGTGTGCATTTGAGATTTCTTCTGATTCCTACATGGGGTCACTACGCCATTGCTTAGAAAGGCGTTAAACCCGGGGAAAAGGATATTCTTTCTAAGTCTTCATTATTAATAATTTTCTTTTCATCATTTGTGGTAACAACAGAAATTATATCTTCATAGCAAAACATGGTTTCAATGCTCAGGATAATTAAAGGGGCTGAGATGCAGACTCCAAGCCATTGGTACCACCAGGAAGCCAAAGGGAGCTTTTAATAAACATCAGAGCTATTGAGACATTCAGTACTTCGATCTTAGCTCATTTCGATAGAGCTGATATCAGCCGGATGACCCAGAAGCCCTTTCGAAGTGCAAAAACTCGAGTCCCCCTAAAAGTCAGACGTTCTAATTGCTGTAAACCTTATATGGGGACACCCTGGGCTTTAAGCTTACTGACCCCTGCCAAATACCAATGAAGAGTAAATTGCGGAGTTAGTTTGCTCAGGGAATACCTCTGCTGCACTCCACCATTGCTTGGGAGCAAGGCTGAGCAGGGGGCACGCTGGTGCTCAAAGGGCTCTTCAGAGACTCTGAATTAAAAAATGATAGGTTTTGATTTAAAAAAAAAAAAGGCTTGCATAGTTCCTCTTGGGATACAAGCTCATATAAATAGGATTTATCGTGGTCTTGAAGGCATGAAAATATGAATAGAAAAATACTACATATTTACACAGAAAATTCCTATAAACTATCAACCCATAGCTGCAAATTGCCTTAGCTGTGTGTCCCCATAAACTGCCGAGCCCCAGAAACTATGCAGAGTGTGTCGGGTACATCCCAAAGGAAGCCCTCCTGATGGAAACAGCCCCCGTCTTAATGTAGGCATGCTTGTCTTATTTTGATGAGACATAATAAAATGAAAGACACACGTGAAAATGGGCTATCTAACAGGACAGGAAATTGATTATGTTTTAAAAGTCCAGAAAGCGAGTTGTAGTGTTTAGGGGATGTATGCCTATTTTGTAAACGTTAGGGCGCTGGAGGTAGATGGATACAATGTCCTTTGAGTTTCTTGTTTAGACATATTCTTATGTTTCAGCCAGTTGTTCCTGTAATATCGTCCTGTGTTCTATGCCCCGCTTTAAAAAAATTATTAGACATTTGGCTGCCACAGACGGAAGGTTGTCTAGAGAGTAAAGAGCCCAGCGAGGGGCTTTGGAGAGCAACGGAGTTACTGGTATGAGATTTATAGGCACTACCACACAGATGGGAGGTATTGAGAGGCCATGATCACCAAAGGGATTTCCAAGTAAGAAAGACTCTTCCTCCTCCACCCTAAAACAAGGCCAAAGAAAAACAGGGATGAAAACAGAGAGATGCTGACCATCTCTGGTGGCCAGGAGGCTTGCCACAGACCTCTCCCTGAAGATCGCGAGAATTCCCATCTCTTGCGTAAAATACTTTGTAACCACGGAAAATAGATAATGACAGCATTAAAATGTCAAGGCAAGCCCTTTGTGATGGCGCATGCCGCTCGGATTTGCAGAAGGAGCCAGAGGCAGGAGGATTACCAGTTCGAGGCCAGCCTGAGCTACACATAAAAAAAAAATAAAGTCAAAACGAGGAGGAAAGGATCTGAGCAAGCATGTACACAGTAGTTAGGTCAGGACCATGCGTGTAAGTCATGAAGAAGAGAGAAGAGGAAGTTGGGTGGAGGAAAAGAGAGAGGTGCGCGGAGCAAAGGGCCAGGTGGTAAATTCAGCCTTCTAGACCCACAAAGCAGCTTTCCTCACCAGCGTTCACCTTCCGTCCTTATAAATTCGAAATGAAAAAGAAGTATCATTCGCAGCCACGAAAGACACACTTTCTGATCCCGTGGCTGTACTTCCTCCGTGAAGGCCACGTTTGTTTACCGCTAGACCCGCCGCCTTCAGCGCTCGGGTGGCTGGTACGACACCCCTGGCTTTCGGCGTCTGTTGGGCAGCTGGACACGGACAGAGCCGCGTCCTCTGCTTCCATGATTTTCTTCTTCGTTTGTATTAGCTGAGTTCAGTTCTAGCTGCGATGGACTGGCTTATCTCTTCTCCCTGCGGGTTCCTGCAACGAGTCTCTAAGACCGTACTACAATAGCGTGTCAGATGAAAGACCTGCCAAAGGACTTCGGGGGGCAACTGCTTGCTAAAGACACCGTGTGGGAATATGGGACTAGAGACGTCTAAGACAGGGGAGCAAAGGCTGTTTGGGAGGATGGGCTTGAACAGGTCTGGATTCTAGACTAGGCAGTGGGCTCCTGGAGCAGACGTTAAAAGCCAGCCTCAAATTTATTTCTAAAGATAAACTCCAAGATCAGATACAAGACCTAGGAAAGAACACTTAATTTTAGGAATGGCTGTTATTGTAATATGAATTCTGGTAGCTACTATTGCTGTGATACCTGGTAGCTATTAGTATTAGTGAAACTAATATTTTTCTTGATAGGATGGACTCCCAGGTGACTCCTTAGAAGAGATCAGAATTTGGGGTTCACTTCTGAATACTGCAGAGATATTTCAACTTGTAATTCTCCTTGTGATTGGTTCCCTTTAACTTTATCAGGCCAAGAGAAACTAAAAGCAGCGGCTACTGTCTTCTTTCCCATTCTGCCCTTCTTCTCCAGGCACTTGCTCCCATCTGGGCCCAAGGGTAGCTTTGCCCTTGGGCTTGTACAATTTTGGAGATGGGACCCTTTGGCTTCCCCTATACTTCCAAATTCTTCTTTTTTTTGCGTCTGACTTTAAATAAGCTTGAGTTTCAGGGTATATTTTGTCCCGAGAAAGTAATTTTAAAGGCACATAGGTGGGGAGTAAGTTTATAAAGCGAGAAAGAATATTAGTGGCCGTTGGCATAATGTTTGTAAATGAAGTCTGATACTCTCACTCCTTATAATTTCATAAAAAAAAATTAGCTTCATTTCCAACGCTAACTTTTAGCCTTAAGAGAAAAGGCTTGAACGTTAAGCTTTTACTTTTGATTTCAGAACCATCACCCTCCACTGTTCGGTTGAGGCCATAAAACAAAACCCTCACCAAACTGCAAGAGCAGGGCAGGCTTGTTCATCCGGCAGTTGTCCCGGAGCCAAAACTTTAGCATCATCCCACGGGATTTCCCGGTTTAATACTTCACCTCTTGATGTGGTGGTTTTATTGGCTTGTCACCCTTTTATCTGTTTAATTTTTTTTTAATAGGAAAGCATTCCACACAGAGGAATTTTATTATTTAATATTTTCCAAACATTTGTGAAGGAATAGGATGTGAGACAAACGGCTCCCCTCCCCCTCTCTCCTTGAAAGTCTTCCGGGAATCGGCCTGAAGTGAAAAACCAAGCCTATTCCCACAGGACACATTAACCCCGGAAATGTGGCTTGAACCCCTCCCCAGAGAGGAGAATTGTCATGGGAAGAAGAATAAAATACCTTTGGCAGCACTGTGACATCTGCAGGCTTGTTTCCTTTCGCCTTGCATTCCAGCCAGAGATCACCTGTGGTAACAGCAGTGGTATGACCGTTCAACAAACTAATGAAGACTTTTTCAAAATGGCAACAATTATTATTTGGATTTTAGTGGTCCTCTTTCGCGACTAATGTGTTTTTATGCATACGAAAGCAAAGGTATAACTAGCATTTCTGGACTCTCTCCAAGATTTTTTGAGATAACTACCTTTAGTGGGAAAATAAAGCTTTGGCAAAATTTAGGACAGGAATTTAGGGAGGAGGTATGGCGTTTATACAAAGAGAACTCAAACACAGGATTGTATTAATATTCCTTTCCCATTTCAGTGACAGAGTGTTTTTGTATTAAATGGATGTGACACCCCTTGATTTTCTTAAGCGCCACACATTGTTAGACAAGGAGAATATTGTCCCGGTACCACGCTGCTAAGGGCAGCCTTGGTTTATACCTGAGTGAGGAAGTGAATCTCCAGAGAGAAAAAGTGGCCCAGAGAGAGACCCCTCTGTGTGAAGCATCTCAACATATTGCCGCCTGTTAGAGTGTACCGAACACATACACTTCTGTTTAGTAATATTTTGGGGAGCTGAGATTTTAGGGAAGAAAAGGCTGTAGTATATATATATTTTTTTACAGATAATTTGAGAGCTTCCCAGGGTTATTTATTTATCTGTGCCGTGGTGAGCAGGCATTATTTGTAATGACATTTTCTGTCTAACATTTCCTCTTATGTTTAGCTGTGGTTTTTTAGACCTTTGAGTTTTCTTTCCTTTAGCGTTTGGGAAAACCAAGTAAGTGCAAGTTTCCTCCCCAGCACCTCATGAAAACATTTTTTATTTTTTATTTTATTTTTTTTTTAAAGAAAATGAAGAGTGAAATGAGTCTATATTTATTTGGAAGATCATCTGACTACCGCTAAATGGAGTATCTCAATCTGAAAGTGAAATCTGTTTCACTGCTAAAAATTGCCAAGAGTTTTTTGACTAAGATTTGGGAATCTGCAGAAAATGTAAAAGTTTTTTTTTTTCTACAATAATCTGTTCACTGAACAAGCTGTGAAAAATAGTTCTGTATTTCGTCCCATGTGATGCAGCAGACGGTGAATTTCCATTTTAAAGAACGGCGCGTGAGTAGCTGCTGGCACTCTCTCTGCTGCCTTACTCCAATCTCCTGCACCGCCTTACCACAATGTGCTTTATTATTCCTCTAAAGAAAAAAAAGAATGAAATAAATAAATACAACAACAAGGGATTTCTCTCTGCCCCCCCCCTCCCCACGGCTCGGCTCTCTCCCTCTATCTGGATCAGCCATATGAGGGGACTTTGAATCCTTATCGAATGTGCCTTAAAATACCACAGTCCTATTAGGCAGACTCCACTCTCTGCCCCGAATGCTTTGCACGGGAAGGGCTTTAGAAACCATTTATGGCTTCTTCCCAAGCATATTATTTTGAGGTAGGTGGTCCCATAATGAACAGTTATTATAAACGGTTAAAAGATAATTTCTTCAAAAAGGTATAATTACGATTCTCGTGCGAACATAAAACGAACATGTGTTAAAGATTTTATTTAATTCATTAATGAATGAGGGAAGCAGTAAGATGTTGCAACCTGCTTGGAGAATTCAAATTCACAGTCACACAGACAGGCAAATCAAGAAGGCTGCAATGGCTTTGCAAATGATGTGGGCTTGGTCAGTTTTTAAAGAGCCCTAAGCACTCCCTCTTTGCAGGCCACACCTTGTTTGTGTTTCCATGGGGCGGAATAATTTGCCTGACTAATTCTTGGAAGCCCGGAGAGATGTAAAGTAACCAACAGACAGCAAAAGGCAGATAAAGCCTAGAAGAGTATGCTGGATAAGGGCTCTTAATAACCTTTTATTTTTTTAATTTTCTTTTTCATCTCAAAGTCTTGCCAAATTTTTTTTAGCTAAAGACCCAATTAAAGAGTCCATTTCCTGCTCAAAGGAATCCGTTGTGCACCTGGGTTCGTGGTTCCGTTTTAAACCAAGTGCATAGGACAGTACTCGATGCTTAGTAGGAAGTCCAAACCTGTCGAGTGGATGAATTGTTCTCACGTACACCTCTAACACTTCTCAAACAATCCAACAGTGTCAATGAGAGCACTGAGCATTTTTTTTTTGTCACCCAATTTTAAGAATGCCTAAGATTCTGAAAGAAACTTGAGGCGACTTGAGGATTTGGGGCACACCTTTCTTCTTCATTCTAAAGGTTTGTCCTTCAGAGAGTGGAGTCCTTCCTTACGGCCAGGAAACTTTCCTTTGCAAACGGACTGAGACCATTACAGAACACTTCAGGAGATCAAAATTCCAAGTTGAGGAGCCCAGTCCCAATGGACGCATTGAAGCCCAATTCCTGGACCTGAGTTTCGTGGATCCTTGCAGAGGAGGGGGTGGAGAGAAGGTAAGAGCCAAAGGAAGGGAGTTTGCTGGGAGATTGGGTCTCCAAAAAAAAAAGTGTCCAAAAAATATGAATGAGGTTAAGTTTACAAAGTCTCACCGACAGGGCTGCCTAAGTGTGACCTCAACAAGGAGGGCACCAGTAGACACACTAAAGTGGGCGGAGCAAAGTTCCTGAGGCCTCAACCTACAGAGAAAGCTGCAGGGAACTAAGGGATGCTGGGAGTGGGAGAAATAATCTTCCTGGGGAGAAGTTCACCAATTGAACACTCAAGATCAAATGGTCAGTCCTGAAAACGTACATACAAGTAACAGTATACAGTAACACATGGACAGGTTGTATTTACTTAATTATGAATATATACATTAAATATAATATATATATATATATATATATATATATATATATATATAATTAGAGGAAAAGAGGCCATGATTTGAAAGAGAGCCATGGTAGCTACATTGGAGGGTTTGGAGTCAGGAAAGGGAAAGGGGAAAATGATATAATTGTATTACAACCTCAAACATTACTTGAGAATTTATTTTTACAGCTAATGTGGTATTTAAGAAAGAATAGAAACAAATACATAGATAAACAAACAAAAGAGTAAATAAAGGGGCACCTGAGCTAAATATGCACTGTGTTCCTAGTCTCTCATGGAGAAGCTGTGAACTCCAGGGGATGAAATCAGCACGACGCTGGATGAGGAAGGAGGCTGGAGAGGGCTCGTCGGTTCACAGGGCTCGCTTGCTTCTCTTACAGAGGACCCAGGTTTGGTTCCCAGCACCCATGGGAGCCTCACAATTCCTTGTAACTCCAGTTCCACGGGATCCAATTCCCTTTGTTGGCTTCCTCAGGCACCTGCACGTAGATATAGCACATGCATGCACTCGGGCACATAGACACACATGCAACGTAAGAAATATATGAGCTGCTGACTGACCTCAGGGGCAAAGGTCAGCCTTTCTGTGTGCAATGTTTATTACAGAACATATACAACCAGTATTTTTCTTTCAATAGTAATTGCTGTCCCCAGAATTTATTTCTGTTTAGCCTTAGATCAGCCCGGCAGGATGACAACCCAGGGATCATGGTTTCAGGCTTGTGAGGGAATCTCTCTGATGTCTGGGCATTCTGTTTGGCTCATTGGTCTTCTGCCTGGAACTCTTCCGTTGTTACTTCCTTCTTTGAGCTTATCAATAATTGCATTGTTCTCAAAGGTCTGTGTACTCATTGGGAGAGGCAATGTTTCTTAATGGTTTTAGCCTTAGACAGATCACCGGGGAGAAGACTTTTAAGGTAACTTTGGATATATTAGTCTATGAAATTTTTTTATGGGGAAATGCAACCTTAAGACATTTCCATGGTCTTATGGAATCTTCATGCATATTATTTCATTTAATATTTATAACAATCCTGTAGATTTTAGCTATGCAAAATACACGTGGATTCCAAAAGTATTTTTCCCATTCCAGGCAGGGTCTCTGTGTAAAATAAATGACCGTCTTCTCATCAAAATGGTTTGTTCTCATCGACGGTTGGAACGCTGGATGCTGGTCGCCACATGATTTGTGTTGTGGTGGTTCATACCCTGCCTGCAAACAATAGAGAACTCACGAAGCCCGAGTCACAGCCTGATTCATCTGACAATTATAGGTGTGGTTTAGAGTTTCCTCCCTCCAAGGTTGGACTGCTCCCCCTGAGAAAGTTACTTCCCTCAGCACGGAAGCCTAGACTCATCGTCATTTTCTGCTTCGTCACCAGGTATTTTCAGATGTAATAAAATTAACCGAGAAAGTCCTGGGGCCTTGGCTACCTGTGACTGCTTCTCTAAGTCTCCATTCAAACACCGTGTGAATGGGAATGATAGCTGGACCTTGTAAAAATAGTGCGACTTCGGGCAAGCGTGCCCGGTTGCCCTGTCATTTCCCACGCTTAACATCTCGTGTGACTTTGGACACGTGACTTAATTTTCTAGAGTGCAAACAAAGGAGAGGGGTTTCTGTTTCAGGGACAGAGGCAATGTGGAGATTGGGTCCGGTAAAGTAGTCTTAGTGAAAATAAATTATTTAAATATGAAGTATTATTACTAAGAAAAGGAATAAAGGACATGAGTTATGTTATGATTAAATTTGCTTTTAAACTCTTGAACCTGAAAGGTCGAGGAAGTCTGCACTTATATATCATTTTGTGGGCCGTAGCTGTCCATCTCAAAAGTGATTTGGATGGGTATTTATTAAATAGATGAATAAATGTCACGAAAATATTCTCAACTGGTTTTATTCTTCCTGGGCAGTAGACACGAATTTGTGTGGCTCAGTCTATGGGGAGAACTCAATTAGATACATCTTCAAAGAGACGTGGATTCAGATTCTAAAGCACTGATTGAAATTCTGGGTGGTGTGTTGTGTGTGTGTGTGTGTGTGTGTGTGTGTGTGTGTGTTGGGTATCCATATGTAGGTGTGCACGTGTGTTCTTTTGTGACCTGACCTGTGGAGGCTGAAGATCGACCCCCGTTGTCATATAGTGTTATCCACCATAGTTACTGAGACAGACTTTTCACTGAACCTGGAGTCCCCCAATTCAACTGGACAGAGAGCCACAGGGATATTTTCGTTATCACATCCCCTAGTGCTGGGACAACAAGCTTGCAGTGCTACACCCGGATTTGTGTGGGGGCGCTAGAGAGCATGTCTTGCGTTCTCACAGTCGCTCAGCAGGTACTGATGGAGAACCCTTCCCCCCACCCCCAGTTTGGAAATCCTCAATGGTAATTTAAACATTTCCCATCCCCTTGTTCTTTTCTTGCAATGAATTTTTATTTCTGTTTGTGTTTTCGATGTGTTGACCCAAACATTGGTCAATCTGGTTTATCTAGAAGCTTTATGGCTTCCTCTATCGCTTCTCCTCTTTTTAGGAAATCACGATAGTCTGTTTCCCTGCTGCCCTTCTTCTGCAGGGCCCTTTCTGGCATCCTCTCAGATGAGCCTTTCCATTGACGGGGTCACGAGCTCGCTCAGTGGCTCCGCAGCATCACCCGCAGCTCCAACCGGAAGTTGGGTAACCTGCTGTCTACTTCCTGTCTTTCGGCTCTTATATCGCGCTCATCCTTAAACCCAGGTTCCCACCTTCCTGTTTATTATGTTTTAGAAAAGTTTCATACTAATGGTCAAGGTGAGATTTTTCTGTAGCTTCTGTTTAGGCGGTCAGAGCCTAGGCTGTTGCTTGCATACCCACACCATCTAAACAGTGTATCTGTAGAGAAGCAAGTTCACAATCCTAAGAAGACCACTTGGCTCCAGGTAACTACTGAGTTCTCCGGATTATCACATCGCTCTTAGTATTACCACCCCATACTGGAATTGTCTAATGGTCGGCCTCACAGACTAGAAGGTAATCTTCGGCAAAAATTTATCATAAGGGGACAGCAAAAAGACTCAGTGGGCAAGGTGCTTGCCACGCGAGCTTGTCTTGGAACCCATGTAGGGCTGAGGAAAGAACGGAATCCACAAAGTTCTTCCCTGACTTACACATACATACCGTGGTGCATGTGTGTAAAAATGATAAGCCCAAACAGAATTTGAATTTGTTACTTTGATGTCTATCTTGCTCTTTAGAATATGGTTGGTATTCGATAATCATTCATTAATTAGGCTAAAACTAAATTAAGGTTTAAATTTGGCAGTGCCAGCGCGGTGCGTGCAACAATTTGATATGTTTAATTAAATTCACAGTTTAGTTGGCTCATTATGTCTTGTGTCCACAGGAATATGAGTAATGTAAAAATGTAAAAAGGAGGATATCATCTCCTCTGCCTTTGATACACTTGTGATCTGATAGCAAAGAAAGAATGAAATAAACTTCCACTTTATCTTTGTGTAATTTTCTTTCCCATGACTTTGATAATATATAGCATTGTACATTTGCTGTTAAGACTGGATTGAGAGATGTACATGGATCTAATCTACATGGGAAGTAGAAAAGGACAGGACCTCCTGAGTAAATGAGGAGCATGGGGATCATGGGAGAGGGTTGAAGGGAGGGGGAGGATGGGAGGGGGAAGGAGAAAAACATATAACTCAATAAAGAATATGGAAAAAAAGAAAAAAAGACTGGATTCTCTTATTGTGTGTGTGGTCAAATTTATTTTTGTATTTATTTGTGTGTATATGTGTATGTGTGTGTGTCTATGTGTGCCTCTCTCTCTGTGTATATGTATATGTGATTTCAGTGCCCACAGAGGCCAGAAGAGGGCAGCAGAGATCCTTGAGAACTGGCATTATCAGGAAATTGTGAGTATTCCAGTGCTGGCAGGAGCTGAATTTAAGTCCTTAGAAGAACAGCAAGGGCCTCTGAAGCTCTGAAATATTTCTTAAAGCCTCTTTCTGTGTTCTTAAGGCAAGAAGTTTGCTCTAGAGAGAACATAGATCCTTCTATGTGAAGGCGTGTTGCTTTTGTTTATGCTGCATTTGTTTAACGATGTAAAGATGGGTTCCTATTTCAGCTTGCCTAAGGCACCTGATTCATCTAATAAAGCCTGAATGACCATTAGCTAGGCAGAAGAGGGATAGGTGAGGCTGGCAGGCAGAGAGGTTAAATAGAGGGCGCTATGACTACTTGCTTATGATCTGTTTCTCCTGAAGAGTGTGCGTTCACGCTTTTGATAGATGGAGCCATGCTTCTTCTGATTCTCCTTTTCTCCTCGGTATGTGGCAAACGGCCTATCCTAAGCGTCTTGCCATGGGGTGAAAACTATCCCGTCATCTTCCAATCTAAGTGATATTCCCCTCAGCTTGAAGCGTCATGGGGGAGGTGTGACATGTGATCTTTTGCTTCACGAACTTAAAGGAGCTTTGCCTGGAAAAAAAAAAAAGCAAATCTACAAAATTGGACGAACCTAGGTTTTATTTTTTCAGGCTGGCGCTGAGAAGACACCACCCTGCCCTCTTACCTGGATTTAGGACAGAACTGTTACGAACGAGGAGAAGCCTTGGTGGTGCTCAACCGCAGAGATTCCTGGGGGACCATGTGTTTTACAGGATAGCAGGGTTGAACACATTAGTAAAATAACATCCTAACACCGCCTTGATTACCTTGAGTAGTTGAGTTACCATAACGTCCAATAATTCGGATTGTGAAAGTCTGTCTAAGTCGGAAAAGACTTAGTTTGCTCAGCTACTCAGCAAAATAAGAAGTATGGGTTCTACGTCGGTGCTGCTCTGTGCCGGGGGGAACCGTGACACTGTGGTTTCTAGCGCGCTCTTGGGTTTGAATAGTGGTTCTACAGGTGTAAGAGCTGATCGCTGACATTGCTCAGCATTTCCTGTGCATTTGTGCTCTGCTTTACCTGCACAATGGGTGTTCCTTGCAGTACCACAGTTTATATATTGGTAAAGAGAAAGAAGGTAATGTATGTAAATTGGGTCCTATCAAACCAGTGTTCAAAGATATTAGCTGTTATCTGATGCCCGTCCTATCCTTCAACTGCTCCAATTCCGGCTGCGAAGGCCATCATCTTGCAGCGAAGTCTGTTTATATTAACAACTTTGGTGTTCATTTCTTACTGGTTTTATAACAACGACCACAGCTGGCATCTCTGAGTACAAACCTATCCGCCCTTCGCTCTGTAGATGGCAGCCTAGGTTGGCAGGGCAGACTGCTCCATCTCCAGGGTTACAAGGCCCAGTGTTGGCTCCTGGGTGGTCATCAGCGGGAAGAAATGGCTCTCAGCTGTTCTTTGCAGGACCAGGACTGAGTCACACTTCTTTGCTGGGTGTCCGATGGCCTGTCTTAGCTCCTGGAGGCTTCATTGTGCCCATGGCTCTTACACCCCAGGGCTTAGCCACGTTAGGCAATTCTCAGATTCAGAATCAGTCCGATCCCTCCCTTTCCCTTAACACTCTTGTGACCCTGGGGAAAAATCGCAGCTTTTGGGGGGCACACGTGGTCAGATACTGAGATAAGCAACTCTGGATATTTTGTACCTTGCTTATAGCTGTAAAGTCTATTTGGCTACACAGTGTGGCGCCTTCAGTGCATCCAGTGCTGGGCTTGTGGGCATCTGTGGGAGACTCAACTTTGGTCTAGGCCAGTATCCTGAGCCTAAAATGTACCTTTTGCCTGATCTCCATGGTAGCGCTTGAATGCCTTCTGGATGCCAAATGTCTTAGCTACTTTCCCATGGCTGTGAAAAAGTACATGGACCATGGGAAGTGCATTGGAAGGAAGCGTTTATCTTGGCTTATAGTTGCGGATGGAGGAGTCAGTAGTGACCAGGCGGTGTGGTGGCAAGTGGCAGACACGGTGGGATTGAATGGGAGGCGGGGTGAGGCTATGAACTTTCAAAACCTGTCCCTAGTGACACACTTCCTCCTTCAAAGACTGTCCCCCTCGCCCCCAGCATGCCCAAACAGGGACTCTACTTTATAGCTTGTTTTCAAATACATGAGCCTAGGGTTTAGGAGATATTTTGTACCCAAAGCATCACACTAAGTATTGTACCACGTGTCTGTACTCTTCCTCTTTGTTTTCTTTCCCACGACTGTGAGAGCGGGTTTTCATTCATTCACTTGTTCGTTTGTTCCTTTGTTTGCTTGTTTTAAAGATAAGGAATGGCGCTTTAACAGATTCTTGTCTCTCACCAAATTAAACTCTTACATAAGTAAAAAACAGAAGAGAATCGACCCCTAAACCAGGTCTGTCTGAATACAGGTCTGTACCGCCCCCTGGAACCTATTGATGGAATGTCTGGTTAGTTCTCTACATGCAACCAACCAGTGGATTCCCGAGCTGTCAGTGGCTCTGTCCACACCTTCGTCTCTGTTTGTAGAACTGTTTAATACCTACAACACCCTCTGGAGCATGGGGAGAGGAGGCTTCGGCAGTCAGGATGGACGCTGACTAATATATGACAGAAGAATAGACCTAGCTGGTACTTCTAGACAAGCAGCTGTGCCCTAGGCCCTTGCTTGTCGTTTCTCAAAGAGTCTTGACACTCATTTGACGATCTGAGTTGATTAAGTGTCTCTATTTTAGATAATAGGAAATTAGCAGGGACTTTAACTCACTTCAGGTTCAACAGCCAGAAAGTGGCAACACTAGGATTCGAACCCAAGCTCTAGTATCAGGCGTTGAAGTTAGGACTTTCATTAGCTAGGTAAGCGCTCTGTTACTGAGCTATGTACCCAAGCCATCTAACGAACTGATTGGTTAGTTTATGGACAGAGTCCTGCTCACTTGCTGAGGCTGTCTTTGACTTTTCTCTGGCTCCCAGGCCTTCTTTGTGTCCCCTCAAGCCTCTTGAATAGCCAGAACAGCAGTTTGTGGCACCAGGCTCATCCCCTTCTATTTAAATAGGACCGCAAATTCTAATGGGTATTTGGTAGCTGTTTATCATTCTTCTGCTTTTCCCTATTCTCTGGGGAAGTACGCTACAGGAGGGTGGTATTGCCAGGATTGGGACTGGCGTCCTGGAGCAAGGATAAAGCTGAGCCTATAGGGCTTTGCTTTAGAGATAAGGTGTTTAGTGAGCAGTTTTTGTCCCCAGCACTGAAGTCTAAAGGCTGTGACTGGGCAGCTTGGACCTACAACGTCCTCTTGCTCATGATTCTGAAACCAGTTCAGATGGTCACCATTCTCCAACCCAGAACACCCCATCGGCCACTGGGTTTTTGGTGTCATCGTGAGCAGTGTCTCTCATTCTTTCTAGACTGCTGGGGTGAGCAGCTGTTTTCCCAACCTTTATTCTTTTCCCTTTTATAAGTGATGACCCAGTAACCCTTACTCCCGATGATCCGTGTGCATCTCAGTTTATTTTTGTTTACGTTAGACTCTTTCCACAAATACCTTAAAAGTACTGGCTTTTCCTATGTGACTATTTAAAAATGCCTTTGAAGAAAATTGCTAAAAAGTGATAACGAATTGAGTACATGTGTGTGTGTTTGTGTGTGTATGTGTGCTTGTGTGTGTGTGTGTTTGTGTGTGCCCATGTGTATGCTCATTCTTATAGCAGTAGGAGCTTATAGCTATGCATTAATAAAATATAAGGGGGACTTTAACATGTGTTTTGGAAATTATACTTCAGAGAAAGGAGGATGCATAAACACTTTAAGAGGGCTCTCGAAGCCTTGCTAGGTTTTGTTTTTCTAATATCGAACTTGATAATCTATAAAAGTAGCAGGATGGAACAGTTTTGCCAAGTTCGATCATAATGGCAGAAATTTCTTTGAAAGTTTGTGTTGCAGATACAGTCAGTAAGAGTGACTCCTGGGATACATTGAAACTTCGCTGTGTGTTTATACAGTTTCGGAGAAAAAAGCCAGAGGCAAAGAAGATGCTTGGAGGTCCCTAGGTGGCCCAGCATCCTTTGAAAATAGAACAGTGTTGATGAAAATGTACTCTTAGCTACTGGGCTAGAAGCAGAAAGATGCTATTCTTTTTCTTCTTTTAAAGTAATGTATACTTTAAAAGATACATCTTAAACATCCCGTTCAGTTCGCTGCCTTCAGTCTGACCAGTTGGGTCTCTACTCTGAAAGTTTCCCTTTGCTTGGGTTGATATTATTTACGGTAACATCATGTAGACAAATTTGAACTTCACATTGAAAGGAGGGGATCTTGGAAGGGTTTATTTGCTTCCATTAATTTAGAAGGAAACTCTTTGCAACGGGGAAGTGTTTTCTAATCCCCTGCCAATTAAAACGCGCCCGGTGAAATTGTCTTGCGCATAATAGGACGGTAATGTTCGACAGCTGAAGGCTGCCATTTGGGGAGCTTTGATGAGGCTGCGGAGAGGCGGGGCCAGCTTCACCTTTTGCTAGCAGTGGATATGTCGTCTGCGCGTTGTGAAGTGTGTTCTAGATCGACTCTTAAGACGAAAATGTGTCAACTTATTTTAGCATCTCAAGTCGTTCGAGTTTACAGTCTCCTTTGTCTAATAATTGTGAATTGTCATGTCTGTGCGACCCATCCTCCCTGGCTGGCATGATGAATTACTGGATATCCCGGTGGGCCTCGGCATCGCAGGCCTCCTCAAGCGCCGGGTGAAATGGATCCGGGTTTCTTGCTAGACTGTGGGGTTCTGAGCGGCATTTGCTTGGTCTTGCTGTGTCCTTCATGAAATGGGGAGTCTTGTAGTGGCTGTTTCTAAACAGATCGATGGCTCAGAACACTGGTACAGTTTTCGGCAGGATTTTATTCATTGTTTGCATGACAGGGACTTCAGAGAAATCTGAAAACTCTGCAGTAAGCGGTTTAAGACAAAAATCACTCCCCTCCAATCATTGTGTCCTTGAAGGTCCGTAATTTAATGCAGCACCAGATACTTAACACTTAATGGTTCAGTAACAAATTAAAGACCAGTGGTTGATATAAATGCCACCAGCAGAAAGCAAGATCATTCACTAAATGCTGGCAGAGTCCTGGAGACACATCAGTGACATCCCAGACTTTGCAGGCCAAGAATGCAAAGCCTCCCAGTTTTGTGGGGAAGCCTGTTCCCTTCAGCCTACTGCGGTGATTTGGAAAACAAAATCTCCAGTCATAGGCAGACTCTTTCAGCTGCTTCCAAACTGCATGTTTTTAAAACGCTAAATACTGACCAATAATAGCTACACATGGCTATGTTTTCATTTACTTTAATTAAAAAAATAACAATGATTCTAGAATACTGTGTGTATGGTTCCTGGCAATCAGGTCTGGGGATAGTTCTCCTTGGTTGTAATCATTTAAGACTAAGGGTGACTTGTTGAACAAGGTCAAAAACATGGGTCTTGGTTCTCTTTTATACTCAGAAGGAAACAGAGAAAAATTCCTTCCTTCTTCCTCGGATTTCTCCCCGGAGTGTTTATTATCTGAGCAATAGCGGGGACGATTCCTGTCTTCCGGTCACTGTTGCTCGCTCCACAGTGACCAGGATGATGGGCGTGCAGGCAGACATCCGTAATAACAAGATTGCGCTTGTCTTTATGATATGCCTGACATTGTACTGAGTGTTATGTGTGTACAGTTACATGTAATGGCCAAGACAACTCCACGGGGTACATATTCTCCTTACACTGTGCAGGCGGGGGGAGTGGAGCATGGGGAGGTGACCTGAGCCAGCTCATGAATCTAGAAAAAAGGCAGAGAAAGACTTCATTCCAGGAACGGCCCTCGTGATCACTTGGGCTAAGTAAGAAATCCATTTGCAGTAATTCTGGACCGTGTAGGATGCAGGGCCATGCATAGCACACCTAAGAGGGGAGTAAATGATGTCTCTTAAGTTTAAATTCCTGGTTGATGGAAATCTGCTGTTTCTGATGTAATAAGCCAGTCAAACCGAATCAAGGAATTCAAGTTTATTCTCAGCAAAGCATTCCTGGGTGGCCCAGGGAAAGTGGAGGAGACCATGAGGGAAAACACAAGGTGGGGGCTTTTAATGCTCTCGGGGGTGGAGCCTCTGATGGTGGACTTTCTCGGGGGCGGAGTCTGGACTGGGGCAACTCGGAGGGGACTTGGGGTGGCGCCCCCACCCAATCAATTCAGACTCTTTGTGTATATGGTTGCCAGGGGCTGGAGTGACACTTCCGCCCAAACAATGTCCCTTGTACACAGAGATGTCCTCTGTTTCTGCTTGGTGACCACAGCTCTTCTCGTGAAACCGTTAGTTTCAGTTTTCTGCAAGGAGTCCTTTACGATTGTCTATTTCTTTCCTTCTTCTTCCTTTTATCTGTGTGAACCGATAAAACAGGGTTAAAGTCAGTTTATTAACATTTGAAATGAGAAAACATTTAAATACAGAGAATCATAGGACACCAATAATCGTTAGAGAACAGAACGGTCCGATAGTGTGGTGATCAAAGGCCCAGGTTTGATCTCAGCCCAGAAAATAACATACAAGCGTAGGCATCATACCGAGGTGGCGTTATTACAAGGCTGGTGGTCACTGCCAATGTTCAGTAGAGAGTAGTAATAAGAAAGAATCATCTAACGAGTCTTCTTTAATTCTCTGTCTCACTCGAAGCTTTTAGCTGGATCTTGACTCTCCCTTTGTGGGAATATGGGTAGTGCTGTATGCAAAATGAGCCCGCGGGATTGGAGAGTGAGCTAGGAGTCTCTGTAAGAGCTTTACAATCGGACGGGACTGTAATAACCCTTGAAAAGCAAGTCTCTTCTCGCTTTGAATAAGATGTATTTGCTAGAACGATAATGCTCACGGGTAACGGCATAAGGAGTCGTGGATTTGGATGAAAGTAGAAGTAATGTTGAGATATTGTCACACCCTGAGAAGGTGGCTCTGCATCCAGGACCACACGACTGATGGCAGGGCATTAGTTGAAGAAGCTTGAACTTGTCACATGGGTCAATGGGCCAGTGGGCAGCTCCTCACGGGTGCATGTATGCGTATGCACATGTCCGCGCGCATACAATGAAAGTGGTTCATGTCTGGAACCCAGCTGGAGGTTTTAGGCGTGGTACCGCACAACACTGTGGCTCCAGATAGATTGCTTAGAAGGGGAGCAAGGTGCAGCCAATACTGGCCTGCTGCTTTAAAGCCGGGTGTGCCTTCAGGGAGAGGTCTCCTGTTGACTGCCTCTGGACATGTCAAAGGCGGGATGTTCAAATTGCAGCGTGGCGTGAAGATTGAAGAAACTGTGGCTGAAGATGTTCGGATGCTGGGCATATTGGTACTTTTGCGGACCTCCTGATGTGGGTGCCGGGAAACAGACGTCCCGTTCCGTCTACCAGTAGCAAGCGCTCTCCCTCCATCACCGAGAGCAGCCATCATCTTGATAGCCCCCAGTACCGGTACTTCCAAAACATCAGTTTATATCTCCTGACACAGAGGATAAAATTGAAATGAATTTGTTATCTTGGGATGGGAAGAGGACTTAGATTGTAGGGATCCTTTTCCCATAGAAACAGAGAGGATGGATGCAAAGCAATCATTGGTACTGAGGAAGACTCAGGGTGCCAGACAATCTCTCAACGAAGGTCTCAGATGGCTTCTGTGGTCCCTCAGTGGGAAGTGCTGGGCTGGCGGTTCATTTATTCTCTTGCCGTGAACTCGAGCTTCTGTGCGTCAGCAACACCTTCGCCACGCTGTCGATGGAGGTCGGGGACATATTAATATCAGAGACTGTTTAAACAAGGCAGTCAACTTTAACTAACCCAGCTCACAAGCTAATCTTAAGGAGGCCCAGTTGGAGGACGCCTGTACATTAATTAACTCTAATAGCAAGGAAGGGAGGGAGGAGAAGGAGGTGGAAAGGCATTGTTAAAAAGGAAAAAAAAATGCGAAGAACTCATGCTCAGTTTCCTTCTGTCTTTTTTAAAGGCGTTTAACACGAGTCCAATTTGGTCAAATTATGGTCAGGACAGCAAGAGAAGCCAGTTAGCTTTAAAAGACAGAGAGTGGGTGAGACAGGACATGATTACTTTACCGAATCCCCACTTTTTTTTTTCTTCCAAAAGAGACAAAGGGAAATACTTAAGAACCAATAGTGACAGCGCCAGCAATCACTGAGTTGCAGGGTACCTTTGTCTCTGGGGGGCGCGCGGTAATTTTTACGCGTCTGCCGCTGAGTGTCAAACCTTTTCTTTGCTTCTTTCCACTCTGGATGGCCAAACTGATTATCTAAAATAGAAAATTAGCACACAATGGGTTTACTCTGCGATACCCCTTATGCAACTAATGGCAAAGCTTGTTAATTGGTTGTAAATGCCAGCGGGTTGCCAGGATAATACTTCAGAAATAAGCGGGTATTCTGATAATTACAGCAATCTTCATCTATAAAAGCTTAAGTAGATGAAGTAGTGGCTGGCTTAAAACCAAGATTTATCCCGCTGCACGCACATTAAAAGAAAAAATAAGATGAAAACAATAATGTAACAAAACAATTATATAGCAGGAAGCTTTGTAGGTTTTCTAGATTGGGAAAACTCAGAAAGTAAAACAGTGCTGTAATAACTGGTTATGGAAAAATAGGCCATTTACATTTGTGTATAATTAAATAGTAGGCTATGCAATTTCACTTTTTAAAGTAAACTGCCTTTTCCTTTTTTTTTATAGGGCAACGTAGCCATAATTGCTGCATTAAAGCTTTAATGAAAGAAAAAAGCCGCAGATCAAGATGACACCCAATGTCTGCATTTGCACTGTGGCGCTCTTGCTTGCTTGGTAATGGGAAGAGACTGAGGAGATTAAAGCTACAGAATTCTTTCTAGTTTGTTCTGAAATTGCTATAGGAAGATTGTTCGGGGTCTAAAATACGCACAATTTATTCTTCCACCTTCAATTTGCGAGAATTTAATGGCTTTCCTAACTAGTAGGTGGTGGGGGATATGCTCTGTACTGAAGAGAAAACTACTTCGGATCATAAAAATGATCAGAAGGGAGTGGATCAGAATTTAAATCTCCAGCGATTTCCTTGGTGCCGTAGAAGATTGCCCCAAATATTATACTATAGTCAGTGTTGACTTGGCGTGCTATAGGAAGATATCGTCTTCCAAATATCAACAGGTTGGCTTGTAATATTGTGCTTCTCTATTCTGCAGTTTTCCTGTCGCTCCAACATCAGGAACTGGTGCAAAGGACAGCCAGCCCCAGCCCGTGCACTGAGGTGACGCTCTGGCAAGCTGCTGACTGGCTTGTGGGATCATTTAGTTAGTTTTTTATTTAATGGCTTCCTGTGAACTTCTTTTCCTCCTAAGTTTGAAATTTTCCTCTTCAGATGTCAACTCCACATAGGTTGGCGATGTTTTCTGTAAACCATCTCTGGCAGATAACACCAGCAGAGACTGGAAACCTTCATTATGTGTTGTAGCACTGAGCGGAGCAAGCGGGGATAGGCGAAGAACACACCAGCAAGGAAGTAGCAAGGCCCTTAGTGCCAATGGCTGAGGGAGGAGAAGTAGGCATAGATTTATGTGCATGCTGTTTGTGCGAAATTTTCTTCCTTTTTGCAAAAAGAACAATGCACAAGCAGCCCCTCTCCTGCGAGAAACCTGAGGAAGGCCTGGGTTCTTGGCTTTTTGAGTTCTCTCTTGAGGAAAGTGGCTCACTTGCTCCACGGTTTTGTTTTGGTGTTTGTTTCTCGCGGTGCTTGATAAAATGCGTCTCTCTCTATGTGCAGTCCTCCTGGAATGGGAAACTTCAAGTACATAGCCTTCTGGCACGGCTGGCTTTCTCACAGAAGTTAGAATGTGCTGTTGGCATGGGGGTTGGAACCGTGGGTAAGGGAGCACAGCCCGCAGGAATCAATGCAAGCGCCGGGCGGAGCCGCCTGGCCGCTCCACAGAGCATCACAGATACTTCTGGGAGGTTATTACTGAGGAGGGAGGCAGGAGGGGGAAGGATGAGCTGCAGAAGACACACAGAAACAGGAAGTACAATCTTCCACCTCCAAGATTTCACGTAAAGAAACAGATGTTCCGGGTGCCCACCTAGCTGCTTCCCTGTCAAACAGAGAAGGCACCAGAGGGCTGAACCCACATTCTTCAGCTTGCTTCTCCTGTCTCTCTGAGGCTGGCAGCTGATGCAGGGCTTAAGATGGGGCACCCAGTGTACTGTGTTTTGATTGCTAGGCTGTTTTAAGGTATTTTTTTTAAAGCAACATTTTTGTATGTGTATGAAGAAGGAAGAGCGAGAGCTTTTCCAACGAGATTGGCCGTTGTTTGCTTTGGAGAGATTGGTCCTTGATTGAGCAGAAGAGAAAACTCTCAGGCAAAGCCGCCCAAAGCTGAACAGCAGGCTAGTCAGAGAAAAAGACAGCAGAGGAGTGGGCCCAGAGGAGCAGAGTGTAGGGTGTGTTCCCACTCCCAGATTCCTCAGCATCCCCCCCCCCCGCCCCCGGGTCATGTGCTAAGCTCATGAAGTGGCCGGTCTCCACACAAGAAGCGTTCCCAGAGAAGATCAACATCTGTAAAAAAGACAGGCCCTGAAACAACCTGCAGAAATTACTTCCTAATACAGTTTTCTGCTTAAAACAAAACAGAAGGCTAACAGGTGTCTTCCACGCTCACTTCAAATGCTTACTTTGACCAATAGGAGGTGGTTTTCCACAGAGCTATTTGAGTTTCCTGGAGAATAGAGAGAAGGGATTTAAGCAGAGAGTCTCCTGTATGTAGGTATTGTTTCCCACAGACTCCGTGGGTATTATGATATTTATTCTCTGGGCTTTCCTCTGGCTTGGACTTTTGCTGTCTGATGCTTCTGACATCTCTGAAAACTTATTAGTGTATAAGTAGGGCATAATTTTGTCAAAGTATATTTCAGCTTCTTTATTCCCCAGGGCTTACTTCCCCCCGTCACGTGGTCTCGTGACCCTGCCACGGTAGGCATTTGCAGAAACATGGGAAAGCATTTTTTGAGTTAAAGAATGGCCTTTTTTTAAAAAAAATACTTTCATAGATCTTATTAATGATCATATCAAACTGATTATTGGAGGAGAAATCTGGAGTCCACCCACTCTGGGATGAGATCATTTAAAGGGCAAAGTCCTCAGACTTGAGTATTCTGTTAGGGGAGGACCACACTTCTCATCCATGGGAAAAGCCTTGTGTGGCATACAATTGCATTCTCATGGCTCCCGTGTTTGCCCCAACAGTGAGCATTTTCTGTGCCTGTGTCAGTTGTCATTAAACCGACTCCGACATGTGGCTCCGTCAGGGCGCAGAATTGAAGTCGCTTTGGCTTTAGCACGTCTGAGAGACTAGTGCAGAGTCTACCAGAGCCACTTGGGGTGACTTTTCCCAAGCAGGCATGCATATGTTAAAGTACCTCTGCAGCTACAGTAGTGACTGAGCTAGCTGACAAGTGACAGGAGCCCCCCTCCCGCCCCCGGGTATTTCATGAGAGTGTGCACAAGTCATAATAAGTTGCCTCTCTCACGAGGCGGGGAACATTTCCCTTCAAGCACACATGGCTATATGGTGTGTTTGTGTACATGAAAATTCATGCTGTGATCAAGTTTAATTTTGCCATTTTTTTGTTGTTTCTAAGTCTCAGGTTCGAAGTTTTTGAGGATGTTCAAATGATTGCTTTCAATTCTCTTTTAAGGGATGTTCAAAGAGTCTTTAGAATTTTTGATTGGAAAGCAAAGTTTGTTACCATTGAGAGAAACTGTAACATACAGGGCCCCCTGTTCCTTAGGTTGGAACGTTCTTTATTTACTCAACAATTAAACGCCTACTGTGTGCTAGAATGTCCTACAAAAGCAGTACCTAGCTCTAAGAGCCCCCACTTTGTGGTGTCTTTGCTTCAAAGGGTCCTGGTTTCCATGGTGCCTAGACTCCTATGAAGACAATGACAGGCATATCCCTGGGCAAATGAGGTTGAAGCAGACTAGACGCACGGAGAGGAGGGAAGTTTTAGAGTCGGCAAGATCTGGGTTTGAATCTAGCTATTTTCTCTCCCTTGGCTCCAGGATCCTTCTCTGCAAAATAAAGAATTGTAAGGGATCAATATTCAAATCACATCAAGTATCATCTGCATATCCCACACGAACAGTAACTTTGAGTTCCCTGTTCTCTGTGGTCTCAGAACAATAAGAGAAAACATTAAATTCTTACCATATATATATATATATGTATTCGTATACATATATTCATATAAAACATGGTCTGTATTAGATAGATTCCTAGGCCCATAGAAGTTAACTCTCTGGCTGTGACATCCAAGGTAAGTGCCTCCAAATAACTAGTTTGTTAATTGGTATATATGTTATATATACATACATACATACATACATACTTTCTGTGTCTCTGTCTCTCTTTGTCTCTGTCTCTCTGTCTCTCTGTCTCTGTCTCTGTCTCTCTCTCTCTGTCTGTCTGTCTCTCTGTGCGTCTCTCTGTGTGTCTGTTTCTCTTTCTCTCTCCCTTTTCCCCGTCTGGCCAGTGCGTTTATTTTTGCTTTTTGAGGCAAGGTCACAGAGTATATCCCGGACCCGTCCATAACTCACTACGTAGCGCGCACTGGCTTTCAACTCCAGACAAAGCCTTCGTCCTCAGCCTCCCAAGTGCTGGGATTACAGGCATGAGCCTCCACACCCGAGGAACACATGTCGTTCTAAAATTTAATCTATTTCTAATTATAGAGGGAGCGAGATGTACGGGAAAGACTGAATGGATGCTCTTAACTACCCGTGGCTTTCCTCCTAAGCGAAGGTGCAATTATTGGAGACCAAGAAGTTCAAGCGCGAGAAGCCGAGGAAACCAAGGGCAGAACTGAGTTCAGTTTGAGCCTGCACTAACTTGTGGCTCTAACTCCGGGTCACCGCGCAGGATCTGTGTCACGAGCCCTCGGAGACCATTGTAGAAGGAAACCGGAAATGTCTGGTTGCAGTCTCAAGGATGATCCTGTTTGTCCCTGCACCAGGTCTCCGCAGCACGCTAGCGTTTCCTGTCTGGCCTGGGATGAGAGCAGCGTCGCTGAGTGACCCGGAGCTTAGGTTTCGCAGTGGGACCTTTGCAGTCTGACTGCTGGGGCCCCTTCCGTCTCCACTCACGGCCACCCCAGGTTTGCCTCTGAGGACCGCGAGTGTGCATCCGAGCCTTAGAAAGCGGGATGAGGAGGGGCGGCTCTCCCCTTTCTCTTACATATGAAGTGGCTTCTCTTTCTGTTTATGTCTTCATGGGCACATTCTGGAGGGTAAGAATGACAGATTATTGGCTCGGGAACAATTTGCCTTACACATAACCTCCCTGCCAATTTCATTAAAAAAAAAAAAAAGATGTCTTCCTTCACAGAGGAAATAAGCATATCTTTGTTGTGGTAGAAAATAGCGTGCGAGATTCATACGAAAATCTGTTCTGCGAACAGAGGTTTCTTATCAGGTGAGACACACCTGAGTCCATTGTCAGCCGCCCCTGGTCTAGGGACTTTGGATCACTCATTTTTGCCCTTCGATCTCTTATATTGTCTTTCTAGATTGTTCCAGGTCGGATCTTGAATTACTCTGAAAGCATTTCTTTTTTTTTTTTTTTTGAGGCCAAAAGATGTTGATGATGATGATGATGTTGATGATGATGATGGTAGCATCTTCGGTGCTCCATTTCCCCTTCCAGGAGGAGGGGCATTAGAAGATGCTGAAGGCAGAGCTAATCCTGCCTGAATAGTGTGCTCCTACTCTGTCTCCATCTCAACAAGCTGCGTTAACCCGGACTGCTCTACATATTGCTTGCAGTGACTCTGAAAATGGATAATTAATCATTTGCTCTAAGGTGGATAAGTGAAGAATTTTTTAATTCAGGTGGTTTGATCTCATATATTTTTGTCTTTAACAAAAGCCTATTAATTTCTTTTAAAAATAAAAAACTACAATTGCTAAAAGTGAAATGTTAATTAAAATTCTGTATGGTTTAACCAGTTTCAAAGAGAATAGGAAATAACTACCTTAGTCATAATTCATGGAAGACAGGGTGGATAATAATTATTTTTTGATATGTTTATTCTTCAGAGGTTAATTTGAATTAGAAGGAAGATGCTAACATTCTTTAATAGATTTTTGGATCCTCCTAGGGTGATTTTTATTTGAGAACCCAGTGTAGGTTTGACATGGCTTTTATCATTGTGGCGGAGTTACCCTTTAGCAGACTGCTGGATTTAAGTATAGTTGACCAAGATTTAGGTTCATATTTCAGTTCCTTAAAATTATTCAGAGATTTATGCCAACATTCATCCTTAAAGTTTTAGAGACAGTGTTTGCTCCGATATAAATTAACATCCTGAGAATGGCAGTAAAAAGCAAATATATCTTCAAGTGATTTGTTTGCATTTAAAAAAAGCACCTTGGTTTATTGTCAATTCTTTTCAGACAGTTTGGGGCCTGGGTGTGGGCCTGGGTGTGCCAGGCCAGGGCAGGAGTAAAGTGGAGGAGAATTTAGGCAGAAAGAACAGCTGACTTTAAGTATGTGTATTATATGTACCGTGTGGCCTTCATCTTGGGGGTGTGTTGAGACATCAATGGATTGCCCTTGTTTACCCAGGTAGAGTCAAGACTCTTGTGTCCCTGAGAGTCGAGTGGCCTTCTTGAGAAAGGTGATGGTTTCTTTGAAAGGGTACAGTGTGTACTAGGCTGACCAATATAGCAGGGGCTGAGCAGAAGCTCTGGGAACACAATGTTTCCTTTCTCTGTGAACACAGTGTTTCCTCCAGGGCTATGAACACCGTCAGGTACCCGGTGCCTGGCTCTCATGGTACCTTGCATGTTTGAGGCACTAAAGCCTCCAAGAGAGCTTTCAGAGTTATGATATCATTAATTAATAACTGACTGCGTGCTAATCAATACATTAGGTATAGGCTATAATGGCTCAGAAACATGATGGTTTTGGAATGGCTCGTGTATAAATGCTAATTGATTTAAAGGGAAGGGAAAATTTCTGTCTATTGGGTCAATAGTTTATGGATTATGATGACCTTTTAGTATGAGATGGCTAACGGATACGGGGGCATTCTTAGCCCCCGGCCTGTTCTGTGTTCGTTAATCAAAACTGCCTGAAAACAAGACACACTAGAGCAATTATTGGTCCTGGAATCCAATAACGCTTGTAAAGCCTTCTATAAGATAGCACAGTGGGATTTAAACTTATACACCCTACAATGTGGAAATATGTATTTCAAGAAAAAAAAATGTGCGTTATAAAACTGTGCTATCCTTGATTTAGCATCAGGAGTTTCAGGTGTGTATTTTCCTCTGATTCTGTGTGTAGAGTTGAGATGTAGACAGTGGATACAAGATCTGGCCGAAGTGACCTCAAAGATACAGCTCCCTTATCCATTCCAGCGTCTAAATTAGGAGTCAGATACCTTGAAAGCGGACGCAATGTCAGAAACCCCAATTGGCAGGTGGGAGTTTACCTGGGAGAAGCCTGCTGGCCAGCACAGGAGCTGCTCATAACGGAACTTGATTATTAGGATGGAGTTTGGTGCTTAATGAAAAAGGGGGTGTGGTTAATTCTCTGTCGCTGAAGGAGGCAGTTCTTGCCTCATCACCCCCCCCCCAACTGCTACGATAACACCCGCCCCCGCCGTTCCACTGTTCCATTCTTGGAGGTCTGTTTTGAAATGAAGCCAGTTCTCCTCTTTTTTTTTCTTTCACTTAGGCAAATTTTACATCAAAATACTGACTTTATATTTGAGGAAACTGGTGGTTTTGGAATAGGACCCGGGTCAGCTTTGATACGAATGGGCATGAAGTTTCAGAAGCCAAGTGGTAAGGGACCTGGTGACACACAGCAGCCCTCTTTGCCCGAAGACTCCTGCCTGCTTCTCCACAGCTCTCCCCCCCTCACAGGGAGCGCTCACAGTTTTTTTTTTCCTCCCCCGAGCTGACTTCCTGGCATTTCTCTCCGCGTTCAAAATGAGTAACTTAGACCACAGGCATTTCGCTTTTCAGGTTTAGCATCATTTACTGATTTCTCTCTGTGGAAGATAGGAATTTAATCCTTTGGTGTCTTTTCCTTCCCAACAGCATTCCTTGGAAGATTCTTCAGCTGCACCCTTCTGAGAAGGGGTCTAAGAAAGAATGTCCTGGGAGAGTCTCAGTGTCTGAAACCCTTGCCCAGAATTTACAGGACGCATTGAAATCTTGACTTCGTATGCGCAGATATCTTAGATAATCTGTTCACATGTAGGAAGGAGAGCGAGGCAAGAGAAAGTGTTTTTTTTTTCCCCTGTGTAGTAATGCCTGCGTGTGTACATGTTTGAGTGTGTGTACACGGAAGTGCATGTGTGTATACAGTGAGGCTATGTGTATATATATGAGTGTGTGTGAGTGTGTACGGTAGCGTGTGAATATGTGTGTACTTGTGTGTGTGTGTGTGTGTGTGTGAGGGCATGTGTGTTTGTGTGTGGAGGGATTGCGGTGGGGATGTGTGTATGGGAGCTTAAATTTAATAAAAAGAAATGAGTTTGGGAAAGATTTTGGGAAAGAATGGTCAAAGATGTGGGAAGGCAAACAGCATGAAATGTTGAAATAAAGGGGGTGGTAAATAAAAGTATAAAGCCACCGAGAGACAGGCTAAGAGGACCCTAAACACCCAGTTCCAGAGGTTTAAGGCCCACAGCCTCCAGGCATCCAGGAAAACAAAGACTTTTAGGCTATTTACCCAAAGAACTTTGAAGTAAAGGAGAAGGAGGCATTATAAAAAAAAAAAAAAACCAAACAAACCATAGTTAGATGTGGATGAAATATTCAGTACACACACATACACACAGAAATATGTACAAATGGAAGACTATCATGAACATTTTGAAAAAGCTGAAGGTATTCCAGGCCTTTCCACCCAGGCCACATGGACAAGTGTGTTGCTGGTTGATTACTTATTTCTTCTTTTGATAGCATATTTTAGCAAGGTTAAGGCCAGGATGTAAAAGAGTTACAGCCAAAACTGGCATTTGGAGACCAAGTCCATCTAACGCTATGGGGCTAAGACCCTGCTTGTCCAGAGCCCTTCCAAATCCAGCCGTTCCTTGAATGACTTTTTACGGTCTCTTCTTCTCCGTGAAGAATTTCTGTTGTTCTTATGCTTTTTAGCTGTGCGTAGCTGTCTGATTGGCCTGCTGCTTTTATTTCCTTCTTGTCCACAGCCATTGCGTGTGTTGACTAACTTCCCTACACCACGAGGCGCTGCTGTGATTCAGCTTGCACACAGGACCCAGGCTCTTCACAAGAGAAATCCTCTCCAGCTTAGGGACCTATTTTTGGGACGTGCTTTCGTACGACTGCACCAGGAACACCATTATCCTAAACAACACGTGGCTGCAGACTCAGACATTAGCTTAGACAGCAAATCCATTTTATATGCTTGGGAAAAATAACGTGGGTACTTTTGGATACAGTCTGGTCGTGAATTCCTCTTTCGGATCTCACCAGGGGTATGTTTACTGCTCACTTCATTGAAAAATTACTCCAGTCAACAGGACCATGATAGGTCCGATTATTATTAAGAAGAACCAGCTATGGGTTTTAGTCCTGTATTATCCGTGGGATCTTCGGCTATCTGGCAGTTTCTGGTTGCCAGTGCTTTCCTTATCTGTTCATCCATTCTACAAACATTTATTGATGACCAACTACACCCAACAAGTCTAGCAGGCATTTTCCCGTCTTCACGAGAGCCTCCAATCAGCATGATCACCCGCAGTAAGGATGGAAGGAACCCTGTAGCGTGGATAATAGGCTGTGGGATCAGAGAGGGGCGTTAAGCTTCCAGAACACAGGCGAAACCACTTAAAACACTGCTTTCTGGATGAAGCGACACCTGCCCGAGCTTGTCAACAGAGGAGAGGGTGTCAGGAGAAAGGAACAGCACATGCAAACGAACGTCAGAAAGTACCGTGTTCCCGCAGGAGAGAGCCGGCAACCGTGGGGGCTTTGGGTGAAGGCAGACAAGGCAGGGAGGGGCAGCGCTGGGTAGGGCAGCAGCAGCGGACGCCTTCAGCCTTGAGTTTTCTGGAAGTTGCATTTTAGGAAGGCTTTGTGAGTTAAAAGAGTTTAGAGTCTGCACTGCACACCTAAGTCTTGTAGAAAGAGCAGTCAGCCGGAGTAGTAAAAGGAAGGAAGATTGGGATCTCAAGACCAGAAGGCCAGTTGAGAAGATGTCTGGTCTGAGCTAACATTATGGACGTGGATGGGAAGGAGGAGAGATAGGAGGATGTTCAGAAGACAGAAACGGTTTACCCAATCGCAGATTTTGTGTGATGTAGAGAAGAGAGGCCTGTGAACGATCACCCTGGCTTTAGTGGTAATTCCTTTGTGAGTCGCTGAGATAACATTGCGGGCGTGTTTGGCCATAACTGGACCAGCTGAATTATGTGTATGAAAGCACACACACTGTTTTGAGAATTTAAGAGTTTCCTGATACCAAACTTTCTGTTGTGTTATTTAATGGTATCTTTAACACTGTGTTGGGGTATCTAAACTAAAAAAAAAAAAAAATTACTAGGCCCTAGGCCCTGGAAGAGACAGATCAGTAGATAAAGCACTTGTCATATACATGAGAAATTTGGCTTTAAAGCTTGGATTCTTAGGATACACATAAAACTGGGCAGGTGTGGTGACCCTCTGATCGTCAGGTCTGGTGATCATCAGTGATCGCATCACTTGGGGGACAGAGACAGATGCTCCTCAGGGCAAGCTGCCTAGCTGAGTCAGAATCTGCAAATTCAAGGTTTTATGAGAGATCCTGCCTCAGTAAATACAGTTGATCAAAACCAAGGAAGACATTCAGTGTCAACTTTGGATATCTACACGCATGAACGTATGTCCATCCCACATACATGTGTCTACAAACACATGTAATATGCATGCACACACATACACATGTAAAAACGACAGTACCGGTCTATGATGTACAGCATATGGCTGACAGATAGTCACATGTAGATACTAATATCCTGAACTTAATTTGCTTGCTGCTCTGCATAGTTAATCAAACTGGTACTGTTCAAGAACACTCAGTGACATGCTTCAGAAACGTGTGGGAAATGTATTTCTATTTCTATATTGAGTATTTCCTTTCTTCTTCCAAGAATATTTGAGCCCCATATTTGAAGGTCTCATAACGTGGGACAGATCAGAGAGTTCAGCCTTGCAGAGAACCTTCCTTTCCTGACTCTAGCCTGTCACCCTTGCCTTCCTGAGGACTGAATGATAGTCATATTTAATTTCTGTATCTTTGAGAAACATGTTTGACATTTTAAAGAGAAAAGTTCTCATGCTTTCGTTTGAAAGCTTAACAAACACTTGTGATAACAGAGGAAAAAAAGAGAAATATGTAAAATAGAAGCTGACAATTACCTTAAGCCCACCCACCACAGGGCCACGTAGCTGTCCCAGGGCCACGTAGATGTCACGGTGCCAACAAGGTCTGAATGCATGTGCACCTCTCCACTTACTAATATTTACCTTGTTATAATCAACTATATTTTTATTTCCCTAAGACACAATCAAAAATATTCTGAGTACTTTAATTTCAAAATTTTTATCTTTTATAGGTATAGTATGTTGACCTTTTTTTTTTTAGATAAATTACTTTTAAAATTTGTTGTTGATTTTTCTGTTATGTTGCTTATCCATTGTTTAGCTCTTACAACTTATTTTTACCTGTCAAAGTCCAACTTTTTTTTTTATAACTTGTGATTTGGGGTTTTGGTAAAAGCACTCCCCCTTAGATAACAAACATTAATTTTTATTGAAAAAAAAAACATACAGGGAGAATCTGTCAAAGAAAATTTAGGGAAATTGCTGTGAAGTATACTACTAATAATAAAAGATCATTTGTTGAATATTTTGGAAACACTGTCTATAAAATAGAAAATTAGTTTAATTTGGGATCTAAATACAGTAAAGACTAGACCATGGTTTCCTGGAGGACCTCTGTCACATTTGTGTGACCCAGCAGAGTATTAGGCAGAACACAGAAGGTGCATGTGTCAGAGGTTGGATGAATGAACATATGCAAACTTGAGTTTAAGACTAAAGATTGTGGCAATGGCATTTGCTATGTCCAGACTCCACACCCTTCACACATTAGCTACTTGCAGTAACCTGCACATCAATCATGCCTCTATAAAGATGCTCTAAAGAACATCTAAGAATTAGCCTTGTTTCTATTACAGAGAAAATAGAGAATACTATCATTATGGTAGCATCATTATGGAAGTTGTAATTTAAACTTTAAAATTATTTATTCAGGTTTTTCTTGACTGGAGATCCTAACTTAAATGCTGGACTGAGCATTTAAGACATGCTATTTTATTATTATTTGGAATACAGCTCAAAAAGTAGCAAAAGATAATATGGAGATTACTTTCAAAAAATTCTTGAGTAAGTCTTATTGTCTGACAATAAAAATCAGGTGTTCTGGATAAAGCGTAGGACAGAATCAAAAAAATATCTTTTGTTTTAAAAGGCAGAAGAATGATTTACTGTTTTTATTTTAACTCATTTTCCTTTCATTTAAAGCTTATACTTATGACAAATTCTGCATTTCAGATTATGGAAAAATGCAGCCTTAATTTTTTTTGTAATTAAAGTACTATCCTGGAATATTGAAAATAGCTTTCCCTAAAATGTAAGCTCTAATAACTTTCTCTAAATGAATAATTTTTATTAGTATGACAGCTAATTTTAATTTTATGTGACACAAAGCCTTTAATCTTATATGGTATTTTATATAGTAATGTTTATTTCCTATACAAACTCTCTAGGATGTTTTATCTCTTTTATATCCCATTGAATTCTCCCCAAAACTGCACCAGTTTACAATAATTTTATTACTTTATTAATTAAACGTTTTCCAACAAGCCAGCTATGGCATTTCTTATCATCAAGGGTTCCATTAGTTTTTAATGGTGTGAGACAAAATTACCATTTACCCACATGCAATTTAAGAAGCATCATTAACGCAGGGAAAGCACCAGGTGGGATTCCTAATAGTTACTGTTTCTCATTTTTGTTTTTATTTAAAAGGAATAACTGGTTTTGAGGGTTTTTTTTTTTTTGTTACTATATTGCCGATTCTTCTCTTGGACTTTTATGATCGAGATCATTTAAAATAATGTTCTTCTCCTTAGGCAGTATTCAACACTGTTTTACTTATGTGTGCGCTGCTCTGGCCAGGACCCTTTTCTGTGCAGTCACGTGCATTTTGTTTGCACTGACAACAGAACAAAGAGGTGTCTTCATGGGTCCACATCAGGGTTTTGGCCCACGTTTGTCAGTGTGAGTGACTTGGCCACAGAAACACTTCTTTTTTTCGGTGTCACAGGGACTTGGTACCTAGGGCCCCTGAAAAGCAAAAGAAATTCCAGGACTCTTAGAAATGGGCATTCATTCTTATTTCTCTTGTCAATTGTAAAACTCTTGAAAATTAGTTATAGGTCATAGCTTAGTAAGCCTTGACACCTTACCAAATGAAAAACACTCGTTTCCATATAATATAGATAGGAAATCAACGAGAAACACTCATCTGTAGCAACGTTTATAGTCTTTGACGAATGGGGGAAAGCAAATATCTTGTAATTTAGTGTATTATAAACTACACGGGGCACAGTGCAGATTTCTGCTGCCTGCTGCCCCTGAGGAGAGGCAAGAGTTAGGTTCTTCCCATCTCCAATAAAGCACTAATCAGTTACTAACGAGAGGCGAAGTCAAACAAACTCACGTCTATAAAGAGGGCTATCGTAAAACCTATTTGGGAGATTCTTTCAAGTTTTGTCTTTATTGTACAATCAGTGTTTATAATATCAAGAAACTGCAACTGAAGAGGGAAACCACCTCTTCAAAAAAGTCAGGATTTAGGTAATTTTTAAACCTTTTGACACAAAACAGATTAAAATCGGGCCAGGTAGGGGAAGCGCAAATTGTGTAATTCGTTTGACACAGGAAAATGATTAGACCCAATTTCCTAGAAACTGCTTTCTTACTTTTATTGTAACTGTCCGCCCCATTGAAGAAAAGGGAGGAAATCTATTGGGTCAATGTTTAGTTTGCTACTATAGAGGAGCCGTTGGAAGCCAACGTCGGAGCGGAAAAACACAAGCAAAATCACATCTGGCCTGGGAGGCTTGGGGACCTTGGAAGAAATAGTTACCTGTTTAATATTACGACATAAGGCCTGCCTGTACTCCTTATGCCAATTTAAGTTCTTAGCTGATTCCCCAGCAAACACACATCCATGTGCAGGGAATACGTAGGCTTATCTGGGAATTTTATCTTGTGGCTATGCTTTGACCGTCTGCATGATTATTATAAAGGAGAAGTTGTCTTGTTAGCAGGGTATTGCTCACACGAGATGAAACCAGCGGGGTTATTATTTAGCTGTGTCACATTCCCTGTGTTACCCTCTTCCGTCTCGAATTTGCTCCACATCAATTATTCAATTTTCACTGAATGACATTCTCTCCCACTTTGGAACATTTAGACAGATTCGTCCCCAGTGTTGATGCAGAGAGTGACTCTTTATGTCCTTAGCTGAAACAATTGATTATGACGCAGTCCGGATAGTGCTTGGGGGTGGTACTTACTAGCTCAGGCTTCCAGGGCTCGAGTGAGGACAGCTTGTTACGGCTGGATTCCTACACTTGCTTATCTCCTTGCGCCCTGGCTTTTATTGTGCTGGAGACTGACGGGAAATTGCTATAGCCAATCACCAAAAAAAAAAAAAAAGTGCTTATTTTTTATGATGTTTTATTTTCATGGCTTAACATTAACATAATGAAACTCTAGATTTTTCTATTAAAACCACGCAGTATGTGTTGAAGCATCACGGGGAATAAAAATTTCTCATGATATACTTTGATGCCTGTGGAATAAAGATTAACACTGGAGCTTCCTGGATTAGATTCTCTCTAATTGTATTAAGAGGCTTAAAAATGCACCATAAAAAACCACACATGTGCACAAGCACACACACGCACACACGCATGCACACACACACGCACACACACGTGCATGCTCACATACACATGCATCTTAAGTGTGTTTTTACCAGAATAATTCGATACAGTTGTTTCCTATAGTATTGTTATTTCTATCAATATTGTTCTATGTGTGCTAATTTCCCAAACTGGGATGGGTTCCAGGAGGCCTTATTCCTTTTGGGCTACGTTTTCCAAAGAAAGCTACGCTGCATGATTCTATGTCAACGTGGATTCTCTAAAGTTAATCTTTTTGAAACGGGCACCATGTCTTATTTTCTTTAGCGTGGCTAGCAGAAGGTTATCAAACTTAAAGCAAAATGTGACTTTGAGGCATTTGAAACGAAATGACTCCGTAAGACATAGTAATGGGGAAAATGAAAATCTAAAGTCTGCAGAAAACACAGGCTTTAACATATAAGATATAACATATAACATTTGTATCTCTTATCAGATACAAAGTGGTAAGGGGAACTTTGACAAGTCCCAGGAAGAGCAGTCTTTGCTCTTGTGCCTGGTAGCCTTTGTCCCCAAGCACACGGACGTGTGTAACCTGGCCGTGTGCTCTTCTGAGTGATGGAAAACCCAAAGTTGTTTAGATGGAAAAGTCTTTTGGTCTCTGTATCATCTCCTGAACGTTGTCTCTGGGGGTCCCCGGCGAGTCTCTTTATCTCTCAAGTTTTAATTGCAAAGGTGGAAACAGGTTGGATTATTATATTATAAGGCACAAACAGGGCAGAGCATTATGAGTTTGTATGACAGGCCTTGGCACAGTACTTGTCAATGCATGGTGTTCCTGTTATATGCCCATCAAGGGCACATTACATGGCTTAGTTTCTAATATTTGTGTGTGTGTGTGTGTGTGTTTTGAGACAGGGTTTCTCTGTAGCTTTGGAGCCTGTCCTGGAATTCGCTCTTATAAACCAGGCTGACCTCAAACTCACAGAGATCCTCCTGCCTCTGCATCCCGAGTGCTGGGATTAAAGGCGTGTGCCACCACCGGCCCAGCTCTGCTAGAATTTTATTTACCGCATTTGAGTAAGTAAGCAGGATTTTGATAATTAACTATGTTATTCTTAAGAAAACAACAGGGGGCTTTTATTGAGCACGTACTATCCCACCATAATGCTAAGCACCCTCTTCTGGGGACGGATGGTGTGTGCACGGACTTTTACGTCATCTCATGTTCTTGTTGTCCCATATTTAGGAATGGGGAATTAGAAGCTGGAGGTTATATTTCTTATCTGATATTGTGCTCCTCATTGAATGGCAAGTCTTAGTAATTCCAAAACCCAGACATTTAACAGTAAAGATATACCTGAAGACTTTGCCTTAAATGAACCCAATTCATTCTTTCCAGTGCTGGACATAAGAAGCTTCCAGCAGAGAAAGAGGAGTCAGGAATGATAAGCCATCAGACTTTTCCTGCATTGGAGTGAGGGAGCCTTGCGGAAGGTGAGGGGGCCTCAGAAGTTCATAGTTTTAATATATTTGCAGCATTGTGTTTGATATCAAGTTTCTTTTCTCTGTGGTTCATTTTCCCAACCAAAGATTCACTTGTGTCACACAATGAAGCCTAGGGTATTTTCTTTGGCACTGTCTGACACGTTCTCTGTGAGTTCTTTCTAGCTATGAATAACCTTTCTGATCTTCATTCATGACGCAGTGGAGTTTGGTAGCTTCTGATGACAGCTAAGGGCTGTAAGTTACTAACTGCCTCCTTTTTAGCTATCACGAGGACTCTGGTAGGGGTAGAGAGGGCCAGACGGTGGGTGACATAGAGACCAAGGATGTTTCTCACCAGTACATGTTGGAGTATGTCAACAGAGGTCTCTCCTCACACCCAAACACTTCTGTGGCTATCCAACAAAGACGAGTAAAGGAAGTCTTGTCATGTTCACAGTGTTAGTCTGGTTGTTTTTCTCCAACTCTTGGGGTTAGAATTGCAGAGAAATGGGGAGTGGCCCACAGAGGAGTCTTTTGTCTCACCCGATGACTAGGCTCAGCCTCTTTCTAGAAAGCATGGCAATCCAAATTTTGCCTATTGAAACAGTCTTTTTTTTTTTTAATTTTAAACTTGATTTAACATTAGAACCAAGGCAGTTTAGCTTGCCTGGAGCCATATGTGGGTGGAGGCACAGAGATGAACCTTGGGAACGTGGAGCCCTGGAGTAAGAAGCCCAAAGCACCAGCTGTGCTAACCGCGTGAAGGTATGCAGCGGATTGGATCAACAACCTGGGTTCGAGACCCGCTGCCGCAGCCCCCAGAAGCACCTGCCAGCTGAAGGTGTGTTCACCCAGTGCGGTGGGTGTTCTGATAACCTGCTGTGTGTTACGATGGAAGTGCCCTCTGAGGAGAAGGATATCCCGAGAGTTCCTCGTAAGTTAGGAGTAGTTCTCTTCCTAGCTTCCTATTGGAAGCATTTAGATGAAGCCATTTTTACACAAGGTGGCAACGTCACCAAAATAAAATTGTCACAGATGCGGCGGTCACAGCAATAATGGGAATATGTATCAAAACATGTAGAATGTTCTCAAAATCTAGGTTCAGTGGAGGCTAATATATAATAATATATAATATTAATTATTATATATTAATATATAATTTATAATATTAAAGATGGAAGTGGGCAATGAAGTCAGCTGAGGAAAATTTTTGAACGTTTGAACCCAAGCAGTTCAACAACTCTCACTTAGGAAGAGTAAATGATTATGAATAAAACTTTAGACAAGGGAATTTTCCTCAGGAAACATTAGATATGTTAGTTATCTGAAAATTTTAGTACATTCTTAAATCTTTGTACTTACCTAAATTGCTGTGAATAGTATCTTAGCAATAACTCTGGGAAATTCTAGTATTTTCTTTATAACCTGAATAACTGTGATAAGTGTGCAAATAAAAACCTGGTAAACATATATATTAGCTCAATTCATTGGTGAACTTTATTGGTCAAATAACTCAGATAAAACTAGGCAAAGCGTGACGTCACTTTGTGAGAGAGCTCCTAGTCTTAACCCCATGGAAGTGGAGGGTGTCCATCAGCTGGCCGTCCTGGCCTCTGCTCACGTGATGTCTCAAGCACCTCTGAGTTGTGACAACCATAAATGTCTCTAGATGGCTATTCCTTGGCAGACCAAATCATGGTGTTTGAGAGTCATTGCTTCACAGAAACATTGGGACAGTGACATTTGATAAGGCAACTCAGAAATCCTGAGACGGTCGGATTGGCTATGTAGTCCGGAGACTGTGCTGATTAACGTTAATATTAATAGATTAAGATTGCAGTGTCGCTGAGCTTCTGAACGCTCCTTTGCTCTTTGAACGGCCTTTCTTCTTCTAGCTCTGTGCTCCCGTTCATCTTCCTCCTGCATTTCCTTCTTACCTTATCCCTCGGGTGATTGTCAAGCTAGGACGAAATCAGGCCCTGCCCTCTCTGCACCCCTTGGTCACCAGCATGTCCCTGAGATCATGTCTTCTTCATCCCAGCATTTACTGTGTTCTCTGATTTTTGTTTTGGCTAAAGCTTCTAGGCACCCTGACGCCTCGTAGGGCCAAGTCTATCTTTCCCCGTCTTTGCCTCCTCTACTAATCAATCTGTAAGTCAGATTTTTTTGTAACTTGGAAATTTCTCTCCGTATTCTCCATTTGAACCAGCCACGTTCCCAAAACGGAGGTGCCCCGGCCCCCAGATTTCCCATGGACAACTCTTGCTGTTTTCTGGGCGTCCTTTTCTCTACGGTGATTCTGCATGGACATCTTTTATATTTTATATGAAATATACAAATCCCTCAAGCACCCCACCCATCCAGATCCCCAATGCTCCAACTGCATTTCGGTCCAGGGGAACAAAAGACCGCCTCTTTATTTATTTGTTTGCTTATTTATTTATTTATTTCCATGGTATGAGAAATCCTACTTCTTCAAGACCATATCTCTTGATTCTTTTGAAACCCTGTCATTTGTTCCAATTTTCTTTCTTCCAAGGTTTTTATAGTTTGGGTTAACGTATCAGAGAGTCATATAAATTGGCCTTAATGCCTGAAATACACATAGGAATCTGAGAATCAACCTCCACTCAAGTCCTCCAGAGTAGTAACTTTAAAGATTATCTCAGAGCATTACAATATGCAGATGGTTATAAAATTTCCTACATGGAATTCATGCATCCCTGAGGTTGATACTGTTTATTTTGCTTCTTGGAATTTAGCATGCAGCAGGCCTTCATTACCTCCCTCATCTTATGGTGGGGCATGAATATGTAAATTTACTTTCCACATTTTGAAAACTGGTGCATAAATCTTCGTCTGCATTCCCCTTCAATGGGTCTGGAAAGCACTTTGCTCAGGAAAGACGGACTACGAAGTTCATGGTTGGAAATAGCGTAGATCCTAAGAGTCACAATTATTCCGATGCCCTGGCTGCCAGCGTTTCTGAGCCATTCACGGCGAGGCCTGAAACACCCGTCGACTTCACTGTTTTAACTGGGAATGCTGAAGCAGTTAGGAAAGGAGGATCTGGGCTTGAACCCAGGGCGGTAGTAAGTGTGGGCTGTTGCTAGTCGGTGTGTGGTGGGCAGTCTGTTGGAAAGGAACGCGTGGTCTCCGTCCAGTTATTAGAAGACAGGTCTCTACCGCTCAGTGCTGTGACAACTGGGCAGTAATTGGCACTTTTCCTGGGAGTCTTAGCAGAGCAACCAGGGGATGCCTGGAAGAGGGAAAGTTTCCGCTACCTTAAAGAAGATTTAGGGCGAGAGGAAAATGAACTCTTTCTGAAGGCATTTTAAACATGGAAAGCAACCTTTTCTTCTGTTTACCTGGCATTTTCCTCGGGGAGATCACCTCCTGGGACACCACTGAATTTTTTGGTTCGTTCAACTTCAGTGTTCTTTGTTTTATGGGTTACTTCCCTGCATCTTCCTTGGAGTACCTGAAGTTTCGTGTATAAAAAAAGAGTTGAGCATGTGATTTCAATTAATCCTCATGAGAGGATTTTTCTTTCAGGACATAGTGAACTTGGCGGCCCTGGGCTATACCTGTGACTTTCTGCTACCTCTCCACAGTCCTGAGAACCCTAACGATTGGCTCCCGCTGTCTTAAAGTTTAGCAACCTCATAGTGCACATACATGTTCAAGAAACGAAAAAGAGAGAACGAGGGAAAGGGTGGATAAATGAATATCGTCCTTATTAGAGGTATTTATCAGAGTACAGGGTTGAAACGAGGGGGTTTACTGCAGGAAGCAGATTATAAGAAACTAAATAGCAGGCTCTGGAATTCTGTTCTCCTTGGCTCCCCTTGCAGTTCCCTGCCCTCGTTTGAAATGGTCGCTCAGTGTTCCGATCCCTGTGGGTTATCTTACACAATTGCTCTGTAATCAGCATAGTTTAGCGTCCTGGCCAACAAGTCTGCTCCTGCGGGCGGACAGGGATGGTGTCTGTGCCTCCCGTCAGTTTGTACAAACCACCATTGTTTTCCATCTCACGTGAGCGAGTTTAACGAATATGATTGCGATCGCCTTCACCGATGACGTCATCGACACAAGGGGAGGATGGCGTAAGTACGGACGATACCCTGACGTCGCAAATCAATTAGGGCTGCCTTGCTTGCACACGCCAGAGATGAACAAATGCTTCCAAGCGACTTTTCTAAATAGAACTAGTCCTGAGATTTTTAGGGTGTTATTGTAAAAGCAGAAACTTAAAAATAGCTAAAATATGCTGGAAATGAGGCCATAATTTGATGCTTATTTTGATGCTTTAATTGAAAACACTACTGATGTTTAAAATAAGACTATTAAGTATGGCAGATCGTGAGTATAAATTAATATATGTTGACAAAAAGGCAATGAATAAAGCCAAAAGGAAAAAACCTTCAAGGTTTTAACATTACTTCAAGTCTGAGGTTACTAAAGTACTTAATCGAACGACCTGACTTCTGACTGATTTCCATGGAGGTTTTATTTGGGGAAAAATCAGAAAGTGGCACCTAAAAACTGTCCTGAAGCGACCTCGCCAATGTGGCAACTTTGATATTGTAATTTTTCAAGGGACATTTCCTTAATTTAACACTACACGATTGAAAGTTAGATTGCCAAGTAAATATCCGATCTTTAAGGTCTTTTTTTTTTTGTATGAGGATGGAATAATTCCCGCATTAATTGTCGGGAGGAGCCGCGTACCACTGGAAAAATCACCATCGAAGGAGATTTGTAAAAGGCCAAGGCAACTCTCCGTGCCCAGGCTGTGGCATGTGACCATACACACCTGACATCAAGGTGGAAAAAGCACAGATAAATATTGTGCTCTTCTATTCTTTAATTTTATAGGAAATGGCCAATACCACCAATTTTGAAAGTGTGAGCTGGGGGACACTTTTCAGATACTATCGGGACCAAGACGAGATCTTAGTGCACAGCTCACACGTGGATTAGTGCTGGGAGGGAATTGAGATCAGCTGCCAGCATCCCTGGTTTGGCCAAACGCTTAAATCATTCTTTTCAGTAAAAGCCTGCAGTGCTTCAGGTGCCCCTCGAATTCTATTAGCTGCGATCAGTTCTTATGCCAAGCAATGGACACTTCACCACATAACGTATCTCGGTGTGCTCTGCTTTCGGGCCTTTTGATGCTATGGTTAAAGAAGCCCTGGATTTGTTTCCCTGATGCCCTGGCTTAAATTTCATCCCCTAATTTAGTTTATGGGACCTCAGCTAATATTCACGTCCCCCTAAAACGTATTTAGACCTGGCTTTCTTTTTGACGGAGCTGTAATTAGTCCTGGGGAGCGGTGATTTCCAATTATGCAGGAGATGACATTCACAACTGAACTTGAGAGCAGATCATTAGGCATTCTCTTATCATGAATTATAAAAATCAAGTATTTTTTAAAACAGCAATCCTATTCACTCTTGTTTGTTCTCATTCCCTTTTGTATTTATTGATATTTCTTGTAGCAATGTCTCCTTTATTTTATTTATTTTTTGCAGCTTCCAGGATAGGCCTCCTACTGTGCCCATGAATAACATTGTGCTGTCCCCACACAGACAACAAAGTACGGCTACTCCATCTCACGCGGTAGCTCGTGTTGAATGCTCACAGTAGGAATTTACTTTCAGATGATGTCACTTGAAACGAGTGAAGTCACAGCTCTCTTTGAAAGTCTCAGAGGTGACTTTTTCGGTGGCGTAAGTTGCTTGCTCTCTTCTCCCGGGTGGTATTGTCACAGAAGACATCGGAGCACGGGGGTTTCTCGCTTCTGCCCCTAAGGTTTTCCTTTCAAACCAAGATACAGCAATTAGCAACAATCTTAGATCCTAACATTTAAAATTATGATGACTTATTTTTTTTTGCGTGTGTATAAGTCATCTGCTAAATGGCAAAAAATTCATTGTAGGTATAAGTAAAATATCCAAACAGTAAAAGTGTGCTAAAAATTGCCCCTGGTAATCATAAATGTTTTAAGGAGAAAAATAATGCAATCTGCTCTTTTGTATGCAACCACTTTTGATAAGATGGTGCGGCCTGTCCATGGCTGCAGGTCTTTACAGAGTTAAAGTACATGTGTTTTCCTCTCAAACAGTAGCGGACAGTATATTTTAGGAACAGTCCCACTGATACCTGTAGAGTACACATGGCATACCCAAGTCTGCAAGGGGCCCCTCAGGGAAAACAACAACAACAACAGATGACCAACAAAATAACCCCGAAAGAGATGAAACCGAATATGCAAGATTAATAGGTCTTTGACCTTCTAGATCAGTCCTGGCGTTCAAAGTACCAAGACCAGTGTTCTGTAACAAAATACATTTGTGTATGTTATCAATGGGCACATACCTTTCACGTATAAGTGAACAAGGGGACACTGTACAATCTTTGGAGAAAATAGACTTATTCTGTATCTTTTATAGACTACTGTGAGTTAGGTCAGTTAATTCATTTGATATTGAGAATCAGATAAAAAGTTTTTTTGGGTCCCCCCCACATATGTATGTGTGTGTGTGTGTGTGTGTGTGTGTGTGTGTGTGTGTGCATGAGCAGAAATGGGGGAGAAATGGAATAGAAAGAGCTGTCAATCAAGTGTTCCTGCAACACGCCTATATTCTTAAAATGTTGATGTAGAATGTTCCGTTGTCTTTCCCAAACAATCTCATTTCCCATGCAGCAGAAAGTTAGCTGGATCTCTAACCAAGCAACACGGCTTCCTCAAATCTGAAGGAGATTTTCGAAAGTTACTTTTTTATTCTTCTTCATTTAAGTATTATTTTTTAATTGCGGCATATTAAACATAAAATCTGGTACAATCTTTAAAAATAAATAGGACCTAACTATAAATGGGCCCTGTTGTGTTTTTATCTTTGACAAGCAAGTAATTGCTTCTCAAATTTATCAGTTTGTTTATGCAAAAACCATTTACCAAGCCTAGCTCAAAAGCATCAATTTCATCATTATCATCTTATTAATTTAGCCAAGCTATAACACAGCTGATTATCCCTGAGTAATATCCTCTGCAACACTTCATGTGTGGCAAAACCATCTGTACAGTACCTCTTTAATAAATAAACCCTCGGCTAAATGTCTCTGTTTATTGAGAACTAATGTTTATAGAAAATATAATGGAACTCAATAAATAACTCAGCTTCATCAACCTGCATATGAATCAGGGTGAGGAATGCTGACATCATCACCTTTCAAGTACCCGAGGAAGCAAAATTACCCCAAAGAGCTATCGAGTCAATATTAAGGCATTAAAACTGCAATGAAGGCATATTAATGCTCCAAACTTCATCGTAGGCAGCGGGGTTGGCACAATGGACGTATTTTATAACTCTAGGAAGGCTCACGCTTTTATGGCTGATCCTTTGTTGACTGCATGGCACTTAATGTAGTTTTCCACTTTAAATAAAAAAAAAAAACAACCCTCAAGATCTTTAAAAAAAACCACGCGCACGCGCGCGCACAAGGAAACTGCTGATCCTCAGCATTTGTTTTTAAAATAATGCGAAGTGCTGATTCCAGTTGTTCCAATTTAAGGGGGGAAAAGCCAACTTTTAACTCCCTGTTTCCTGAGCTCACATCAGCACGACGAGACAGAGGCGGACACTTTTTGCCAAAAGTCTCAGTGGTGCTGGTTCACTCGGGGAGAGTGTTCTGTGTGATGTCACCAGTTCCCAGGATGGGAGAGGGATGCACTCAGTTTGCAGAATAAAAACACCCCAGACCCAGCAAACAAACAAACAAACAAACAAACAAATGCCACAGAAAAGAAAACAACCTGCTGAGGGGGGCCTGAAGCTCCCTCCGTTTTCTTGCACTAGACCGAGCTTGCACAAGCATTTGACGCATTC
The DNA here is from genome assembly GCF_000317375.1 of Microtus ochrogaster. Classification (NCBI taxonomy): domain Eukaryota; kingdom Metazoa; phylum Chordata; class Mammalia; order Rodentia; family Cricetidae; genus Microtus; species Microtus ochrogaster. Next base: position 3,221,043 of record NW_004949106.1, on the reverse strand, counting down.
ATATTGCTTTTCGACACTGAGATTTTGAAATTTCTGGCTTAATAACTTGAATGATTATGTTGCCAAAGTTCAACGGGACCAAGTGACCGACTGTAAATAAATAAGGGATCCCCCTTCTGCCTACTTCCTTTCAAAGTCTGCCTGCTCTCCAGAGCAGGTTACTGAACAGGTACTTTCAAGCTTTTGTTAGTTGTTTGAGAATTTCTTGCGATCTTTTTGGGTCATGTTTACTACTCCCTCTTTCCCCCCCGCCCCGCACCCCAATCTTCTCCAGACACATTGGTTTCCTCAGGGCTGGCCTCCGCACTCTGACGGCAAGCCTCCTTTTGGACACCCGAACAGGAAGCCTGCCATTTACACTTCTCGGTTTCCACAGGACTTGGGGATGTTTCCTGAGCATCTCATACAGACGAAAAATTCAGAAAATAGTGGACACTGACCTGTTGCTAGGAACTCACTGGCTCATCTGCTCGGCTTTGTTTCTCTTTGCACTTAGGCAGC